>NC_090831.1:97978034-98281064 GCF_028021215.1 Eschrichtius robustus | reverse complement strand
AAAACTGAGCAGTACTTAGGTTGTCCACTAGATGGCAAACAATTACATTAGGAGACTGACAACAGAAAACAAAATTTATAGAATTATAGATCTTCTTAAAAAGAAAAGGCAGATTTTGTTTTCTTTCTTACAAATGAAGCAAGTACTAAATAAAATATCTTAAAACCACCTTAAATCTTTATCCAGGAAGAAAATCCTTCCAAATTCCTATTCCCTTATAATTATTTATGAATCAGAAACAAAACAAAAGTAAATAGAAGAATGACTATGCAGAGGAAATGCTTCTCAGTTATGGAGACTAAGCAATAGGTCCACAAGTATTAATAATTGAAGTAGGAATAAATAAAATGAAAATGTACCATAAGCAGCCCTGTGAGTAAAATAGTCTAGATTTTAAAACACTATAATCACTTAGGAGTAAAAACTTTGTCTAGAAGGGAAACATTAATGATCATAAAAAGAGGAAATATTCAAATCGCATAGCAGTTCAGTGAAGGATGAATATATTATTAGGGATAGGGTCAATTACTATAAGGAATCACTGACTTAAGATCTGTTGAACCAAATTAAAGTCATCTCTGCATACTCTATCAATTGCAATAACATGATGAATAATAGGTCAATAGCCTTGATATTTCAGATGTTCATGTAAATCAATAAACAAGTGGAACTACATCAAACTAAAAGGCTTCTGCACAGCAAAAGAAACAATCAACAAAATGAAAAGGCAACATATGGAATGGGACAATATATTTATAAATCGTATGTCTGATAAGGGATTAATAGACAAAGAATTTATACAACTCAAGAACAAAAAAGCTAACAACCTGATTAAAAAATGGGCAGAGGGACTGAGTAGACAGTTTTTCAAAGAAGACATACAAATGGCCATCAGGTACATGAAAAGAGGCTTGATATCACTAAGCAGCAGGGAAATGCAAATCAAAATGAGATATCACTTTACACCTGTTAGGATGGCTATCATCAAAAAGTACTTTTCCACAAGATATCTATTATTACACAGGGAAAAAAAGATATGATTATGTTAAGGGTCTTGAGATGGGAGATTATCTTAGATTTTCTAGGTGGACCCAAAGCAAATACAAGAATCCTTATATGTGAATAAGGAAGGCAGGAGAGCCAGAGAAAGAGATGTGAGGCAGAAGCAGAGATCAGAGTAATTCGCTATCTGGGAGTCAGGAGCCAAGCAGTGTGGGCAGCATATTGAAGCTAGAAAAGGCAAGGAAACAGATGTTCCCCTAGAGCCTCCAGAAAGGAACACATTCTGCTGATATCTTGATTTTAGCTTTGTGAGACCCATTTTGGACTTCTGACCTCTAGAACTGTAAGTTTAAAAACTTGTGGTGTTTTAAGCCTCTGTGCTTGTGGTAGTTTGTTACAGCACCAATTAGAAACTAATGCAAATCCGTAGAGAAGAAATATCAGGTATTTATTTTAAAGCAAGAAGGTAATTACCTAAACCTGAGTAAGATTCACTTACATCTCAAAAGACTGCAGGATAAAAGCATCCACCTTATGTTACACATAATGAAAATTTGTTTCCTTGTAGCTGGTAAAATAATTGTGGAGAAAGGCCTGATTTCTTGACAATGTATTTGGATGAGCACATTGCCAGTGGGATACACACTGTGAAAGTGACAAGTCTCTCCCAAGTTTCACTGGCAAGAGGAAAATAATCCTGCATAATAAGAGACCAATGCGGGGTGCAAGACTGAGCTGCTGTGAGACAATTAGGGGATGGGGGGATGTGGAAACCAGAATAGGACAAGAGTACTTGTCCTGGGGACTGAGTGAATGAAATGCCAGGAGCTGTATGCTGTGACCCTCTCCCCATGGTTTCTGTATTAGTCAGTTTTTGCTGGGACAATAAACAATCCCAAAGTCTCAGTCGCTTAAACAATGAACAGTTATTTCTCACTTATGAGTATTGGCTGTGGCTCTGCTGGGTCTACCTGGGTTCCTGATATCAGTTAGGCTTTAGTTTAGATCTGCACTGAGTGTCATGCTGGGACCCAGGCTGAAGTAGTAGCTGCTATCTAAGCATGCTGTTCTCGTGTAGGATGGTAAGAGTGCAAGATGGTGATGGGCTTCTGCTAGAAAAAGGCAACCTGTCACTCCCACCCCTGGAAGTCACATGGGTAAGCCAAGTCAGTGGGAAAGGGAATAGGGTCAGGGAGAAAGAGTGGATACTGCTGAACAATATTACAATCTGCTATAATCTACTATAAAACTACAGTCATACTAGGAAAATAATAAAAAACCTGGTGTCATGTGAAATTTGGTGAAAGCTAGAGTGTACGGTGAGTTTTGCATTAAGGTCTGTACAGAACTGAAACAGTAAGCCCAGGAGAAAAACAGCAAAAGAAAAAAACTGGTTATAATTTTATTTATTCAACCCAAAGTAAAAGGAAAGTAAACTAACATTTTTATAAGTGACATCTCTTTATCAGGTACTGTGCTGAATAATTTCATTCTCATTTACTTTCACAAGCTTTTCAGATAAGGAACCAAGTTCAGAAAGGTTGAGATTCTTGCCCAAGTTCCTATAGTTAGTGTTCCATGATGCTAATCCAGGAATGTAGCATTAAGGAGAGTTGAAAAACTAAGCAGCAGAAGGGCTCTGAGTGAAATCAGTGGGCATAGAAATTGACTCTTTAGCAATAGAAGACTAGACAAACACAAAAAGATGGCACCCTCCATCAAAACTGGGAAGGACTTGTTTTATATGGAAATGAGGTTAAAACAAGCTGGATCTATAGCCCAGGCAAAGACATGGCCCATGGGTTTCTGGAAGACAGTAGGGTAGCATCAGCGCCCAGGAGATGGCTGGTGCCAGCAGAGGCTACAGTTTTAGAGAGATAACAAAGGGAACAAATTCAGCAGAGTTTGTGATGGAGCTAAGACAGGGCCACCCCAGCCCATTAGAAATACCCTTGAAAATTAGAAATGTGCCCTTTCTTCCTTTGGCACAGACCTGTGTCAGAACACATACTTTGGCCAGTACCACCTGCTCCCTCCAAGAGGGTGGCCTTCACAACCTACGGCATCACCCTAGTTTGGTTGGGATGAGAAGGGGAAGGGTAAAGTTTGAGGATTCAATCATAAAGAACGATATTCCTCCAAGCTGTCCACATGAGTGAGAAAAGTAGTCTATTTATATGGCTGCCTAGAGGAAATTTAAATATTCATCTAAAGTTGGATATATATTAAATAGGTGTTTTCTGTTGTTAAACTTCTTAAGAGTAAATGTGCTCTATTTTAGACATTACCAGGCACACTAAAAAGGAATTCTCAATGTAATAGCACTCTAAGATTTTAAATACTTGAGAGAATGAAAAACAATGAGCTGGCAATTAAACTCAAGTCAAATATTGCTGTACTACACCTGCCCTACAACATACTGTTTTAAAGTATGCATTTTCCCCAAGTGGGTAGTAAACACAAATTCAGTTATAAAATATCAAAGTTCTTTCTCTATCCTATCTAGTTTTTTATGAGATGTCCCATGTCAAAATTCCATCCAGCCTTCAGGACCTGATTCAAACCCTCTCTTCTCCACCAAGGTTAACCTTGGTCAAGGTTCCATAAATGATCTCTCCGTCCTCTGATTCTTGGGTCCTTGGCTTGTGTCTCTATTATGAATTAACTTTTATTATGATGGGTACATTTTGTTTGGAACACCCAGAGAAACTTTACTTATGAAGGCAAGCCCAGCCGAAAGGTTTCTCTTTTATTTTGAATCACCTCTGACCCACCCTAACCTGCTGTAAGTATTAATAGTTTATCACTCCCTCTCCCATGCTAATATTGGGTTGGCCAAAAAGTTCGTTCGGGTTTTCCCATGCCATCCTAGGGAAAAACCTGAATGAACTTTTAGGCCAACCCAATGGTAAAGGCCTGATCCTCATTAACTTGAAAGTTGACAAAGACTGGGGTGGAGGGCAGACTAAACATTTGTGAGATCATTGAGGGCAGAGGATATAAGATACCTTTTTCTTCTTTGTACCCCAGTACATAATATAGAATTGAGATCAGAGGTTCTCAGCCTGGGCACTGTTGCCATTTGGGGCCCGATAAGGACTTGTAGGGGGCTGTCCTGTGCATTATGGGCTATTTAGCAGTATTCCTCCATAGTGTTGACAACCAAAATTCTCTCCAGACGTTGCCAAATATCCTCTGGGGGACAAAAAGTTGCCACCACTTGAGAACCACTGATCTAAACCATAGTGAAAATTAAATGTGTGTTGAGTTGCTGTCAGGAATTGTCAGGTTTTTCCTCCACTTTGGCTCTTCCACATCTCCTAGCACTAGTGGGGAGTTCAACAAATATACTTGAATGAATGGTTTAAATACATTGCAAATAATGCACAAAGCTTTCCTCTGAGCCATTAAAAATCAAGTTTATAAGGATGATATATATTCATTTGTTCATGAGAGAGATGGTATGGTATATTGATTAATTCAGCAAATTCTGGAGTCAGACTGGGTAGGTTCAAATCCAGAGTGCAGGGGTTCATATCCCAGCTCTCAGCTTCCTAGCTCAGGAACTTTGAGCAAGTCATTTAACCTTGCTGCACCTCAATATCCTCATCATAAAATGAGGATACAAATAGTACTTACCTCAACAAGACTGTGAAGACTACATGAGTTAAGATATGTGAAATGCTTGGAATAGTGCCTGACACGCTTCAGCTATTACGTATTCAGCAAATTGAATACTTTACTTTATAAGTGATGGGGATTTAACTATGAACAAAAAGTTCAAGCTCTCATGGAGTTTGCAATCCAAAAGGCAAGGAGGAAAGGGACAGAAAAGAAAGCACTGTAAGAGATGAACAGCAGGGCAGCCACAGAAGGCTGTGCTGAGGTCCCATGTGAGGCGAGGAAGCCGTCCCAGGAGACCCCTAAAGAAGAGTCTTCCAGGGAATAGTCCTGAAGCCAGACCAAGCTGCATGTGTTTAAGGAATGGCAAGCAGCACAGTGAAAACTGTGAACTATATACCGTGTCTTTAAAAAGAAAAATGCAAAATTATAAATTTCCTCTGAGGAAAAAAAAAAAGCTAAGCAAATTTTAAAAGACTACAAAAACATGCCCAAAATTTGACAAATGTTTTGTTTGGGTGATGAGACTATGGGTGATGCATTTTTTTTTTCTTTTCTATAATACCCTGGATACGTATTAATATAGTATTTCTAAAAATCAAAAAGGCTTTATCAATGATGGTCCTTGTAAATGAAAGAGAATTTCCATTTACACAGGATTATTTCATTTTTTCCTCTATTTTGTAGCTGAAATGTTAGTATTTTTACTTTATTTGAATGTTCTAATGCATGCTTAAGACAGTATGTTGCAAAGTTTACTTTTACTAATATCTCATTTAATATTTTGACTAAAAAGTTTTTCTCTGCCCATATGCTTAACACAAATTTCTTTTTTTCAACTGATGGGTCACAATATAGATGGTTGTCTTTTGAAATTTCTTCACATCTTCTAAGGTGAAAATGGCTCTCCATTTACCAAACTTTTCTTCATTGAGTAGTCAGCAAAAATTCTGTGATAGTTCACTTAACTGCTCTTTCAAAATAGACTTTTCTAATCCAAGCAGCAGCAAAGGATTTGTAGAAATGAGGTTACATGTCTGGAAAATAAGTGATATTTTTAATGTCTTCATTTATGTTCAAATATTTTCACTCCTAAGTATATTTCTTAAATTCTATGTCTCAGCTACAACACAATTATAATCTAGCATTGATACTTCTGCATTTTATAGTCATTTTAAAATAAGTTACCCCCTTTGAATCTGACAGAAATATAACTTTTTAAGTTTGCCATCTTTTGCAGTGTCTTCTGATAATTTTCTTGACCTAATATTTCTCTTATGCTTTGATACATTATAGTGAAATTTAAAATTTCACTAGAAACTAGAAACATATATTGCCAGGGTAAAAGGATTCAGCGTGGTTTTGTTTGCCCTCAGGAGATACACAAAATGTAGGAGACGTGTTTCTATAGGTTCTACTGCTTTATTTCCCTAAAGAAATGAAGTATAAAATCACAGAAATTCTTTACTTCTAATAGCTGTGTGGACATTAAAAAAGAGACAGAAGAGAAGTTGTAGGAGAGGGAGATATGAAGATGTAGATCAAGAGTCCAAAAAGCCAAAATTTCATGAAAGATTGTATAAGATTAAGTTTATAAAAGGGAAACTTAGGGAAATTCTCTCTTAAATTTACTCACCTAGAATCAATAGGGCCAAGCATTGTTCTAAGTATCATAACTATACATTTGGGGGGATGGAGAGTGTTTGAACAGCTGTGGCATTTAAATGATCTCCTATTCTCATCAGGCTCTCTTTTTTTTTTTTTCTTTTTTACACTATAGGTGAAGGGTAGGGTGGAAGTGTGGTTGTTGATGAATATAGAGAATAAATGTATGACATTTTAGTTCATCCAACATTTTTTTAAATGCCAACATAAGACATATTCATGCACATACACAAAAGCTGTGTTTTACAGACCTAAATAACTGTATGTTTTAAAATAAGCACCAAAAATTATTTTAATGCATGCTGTTTTCAAATCTTCCCAAATACTGTTACTTAATTTTAAGTTTTATGTAATGATTAGGCATATATTATATTAACTATTATCAAATACACTTATGTGAACTATTTTCAGAATAAAATGAAAAATATACTAATAGTTGTATATCTTGAAAATCTCTATATACATGCAAAAAAGTGTTTTTTATAACTATTCAAGAGACTGAATAAAAATGTCTTAATCATTCAGTATATTTTTACATTACATTTTCATTCAACAGTGTCAGAATATTTTAATCACCAATATTCCTAAGAACGGTGCTTAAAAATATTTAGCATTTCAAAATAGGAGAAAATTTCAAATCTAGATATTATTTGCAAAAGCCATGTCCCTTCTTAAAAACCAAACAAATAAAAATCAACAAGGAAAACTACTTGTTCATTTTGTATTTTCTTACCTTCCTCCAGTTCTTCTGTATCAGAGTCCAAAGTTGTATTTGTAGAGTTAGATATCTGTTTAACATTCTTCTTTTCATAATTAGCAATTAATTGGTGATATCTATCCACAAAGAGAAAATATATATGGATTCCAGCATTCATAAATATTCAGTTCAATTCATAATACCTAATTATCAAGTCAAAACTGTAGACATTAGCTAATGCCTTTCTAAGCATATCACACACAGCTGACCTCAAGCCTCCTCTCAAGCCAACTCCATCAATAGACACCATTTTTATTTCACATACTCCCATTTTCTGGCACTTCTTTTTTTCCTATAACCACAGATAAGCCACTGGCAAGGTAGAAAAAGTGGCTTAAGTTATACTTGGTGTATTAGATTGCTAGGGCTCCCATAACAAAATACCACAGACTGAGTGGCTTAAACAACAGAAATTTATTTACTTGCAGTTCTGGAGGCGGGAAGTCCAAGATCAAGTATGCCAGTAGGGTTGGTTTCCTATGAGGGACACAGGAAGGATCTGTCTGTTCCAGGCCTCTCTCCTTGGCTAGTAGATGACTTTCCTCTTGCTGCCTCTTCACATAAATTGTCCCTCTAATCTCCTCTTCTTATAAGGACACCAGTCAAATTGGATGAGGGACCACCCTAATCCACAGTCATTTTTAACTTAACAACTCTTTAAAGTCCCTTTCTCCAAATGTAGTTATCCAAAATCTGTGGCGCTGGGAGAAAGGACTTTAACGTGAATTTGGGGGGAACACAGTTCAGCTCATAACACTTGGGCTTAACAGTAAATTGACAAAGTGAAGACAGTTAACTCAGTCTAAGACTGAACCATATCCAGTAAAGAATAAACCTTTTCTCCATGCCTGAAAAGAGCCCATTCTAGCCACTCATTAATAGACATATGATTTCAGAATTTCAGTGAAAGGAATGAGGCAATGTACGGGGTAAAGCTAACTGTAAAATAAATATCTAAATATAATTCCCTCATTTGAGACAGTTTCACTTATTTTTAAAAAACTATGTATATGAGAAACATATTTATTCTATGTTTCCACTCTGAACAAAGCAGCAGACCTTATGTACCAGGAAAGAGAGCTAACAAATGGTACTAAAAAATAGAGGCTGTGTACTCACTATGGTAGATAGGCAATAGCTACTTAACCAACAAAAGTCACAATTACAGAAAGCTTAGTTCCCATTACAAAAGAAGGGCAAAAACAAAAAACAGGATGGGGGCATTAGTTTGCAGCTTAAAGTCATTTGCAATTTTTATTATATGCTGATAGTTTTCACATCCTAATTGCTTAGTCATTAGGAAGTTACCTCTCTTCCCTTTTACCTCTTTGGAAAAAAGAAAAGTAATATAATGCTCTTAGAATTTTCAACATTGGCGATATTAAAGTAATATTGAGATGATAAAAATTCCATAGTCATTTATTCTTAAATTAGTGATGGAGCAAACTACAAAAAGAATGTTCTAAAAACCACTTAGGGGAGATGAAAGATGATTGTGAAATTTCCTACTTATCTACCTACCCAATAATAGCTTCATAAGGCATATAGATGTAAACAAGTTATTTAGATAAATAAGTACTGTTTTCAGACCATTAAATATATTATTGTACAGATATATGTGTCTCCTAGTTTCATATATCCAGAGTTTTTAAGTGATGAATGAACAGTTAGGAACCCCTGTTATAAAGCAAATAATCCTTTTTATACTACAGATATTCACCAGTAATTTATCTCTTTATTTTATTTAAATTTTTAAACATATGGTTTGCTTATACCAAGGTAAAACAAAGTACCCATGTCCAATATTGCAAAGAAGGAAATACTGTATTCAATTATGGTTGACATATTTAATAGATTATGAATTCCTTATTTTCTAAAGTTCAATTAAATTAAGACATTTAAAATAAACATCTGAATGTGTATATGAAAATTATTTTACTTTCCCTCTCCCCCTTCTCTTTCTCTCTCCCCCTGCAATTTTCATATGAAATTAATGATTAAAAGATATAAAGGTATTGTTAAAATGTGAATAAAGTAGATGGAAGAAGAATAAGAAAATAAACTAGAAAAAATACCTATGCATAATTTTAAATTGCCCGTAAAATTATAAAGAAAATATTCTATATGTTGTTTAAATTCATTAGCTATAAAATAATTTCTGTTCATTGCATCTTATTTCTCATTGACTGAAAATCAGAAATTCATGTTCATCATGAAAAGTTTTGTCTTTTGGGTATAATGAGAATATACTTAAGAATTCTGAAAACTTAAACTATAGTTAGCTAATAACAAATTAACAATAATATTCAAAATGAACAAAATATTTACATTACTAATATGTAAAAACAATGAAAGGGGCTTGTGTGGATTAATCATCTTTTGCCCAACTCTATTGCCCATACATTTATTTTCTTTATTGAGCTGTAGTTGATGTACAATATTATATAAGTTACAGGTGTACAACATATTGATTCACAATTTTTAAAGGTTATACTCCATTTATAGTTATTGTAAAATATTGGCTATATTCCCTGTGCTATACAATATATCCTTGTAGCTTATTTATTTTATACACTGTAGTTTGCACCTCTTAATCCCTTACCTGTATCTTGCCTCTGCCCCCTTTCCCCTCCCCACTGGTAACCACTAGTTTTTTCTCTATGTCTGTGAGTCTGTTTCTTTTTTGTTATATTCACTAGTTTGTTTATAAATTCCAGAAATAAGTGATATTATATAGTATTTGTCTCTCTTTGACTTATTTCACTAAGCATAATACTCTCCAAATCCATCCATGTATTGCAAATGGCAAATTTTCATTCATTTTTATGACTGAGTAGTATTCCATTGTATATACACATACCACTTTTTCTTCATCCAGGTGATATCTCGCTGTGGTTTTTTTCATTTTCATTTGTCTCCAAGTATTTTTTGATTTCCTCTTTGATTTCTTCAGTGCCATTGGTTGTTTAGTAGCATATTGTTTAGCCTCCATGTGTTTGTGTTTTTTGCAGTTTTTTCTTGTAGTTGATTTCTAGTCTCATAGCATTATGGTTGGAAAAGATTCTTGATATGATTTCAATTTTCTTAAATTTACTGAGGCTTGCTTTGGCCTAGCATATGATCTATCCTGAAGAATGTTCCATGTGCACTTGTAAAGAACGTGTATTCTGCTGCTTTTGGATGGAATGTTCTTTAGATATCTATTAAGTTGATCTGGTCTAATGTGTCATTTAAGGCTAGTGTTTCCATATTGATTTTCTGTCTGAATATGATCTGTCCATTGATATAAGTGGGGTGTTAAAGTACCCTACTATTATTGTGTTACTGTCTATTTTTTCCTTTATATCTGTTAATATTTGCTTTATGTATTTAGGTGCTCCTATGTTGTATGCACATATATTTACTATTATTACATCTTTTTGGATTGATCCCTTGATTTTTATGTAATGTCCTTTTCTGACTCTTGTAACAGTCTTTGTTTTAAAGTCCATTTTGTGTGGTATCAGTATTGCTATGCAGCTTTCTCTTGATTTCCATTTGTTGATCTCTACATTTCAAATGCATTTTAACAACCCTACATTTTTATTCTACTCCCTTCACAATTACTATTTTTGATATCATGTTTTATATTTAATTGTTTTGTGTATCTCTTAACTGCTTATTGTGGATATAGATGATATTATTACTTTTGTCTTTTAACCTTCTTACTAGCTTTGTGCGTGGATGATTTCCTACCTTTCCTGTACGTTTGCCTTTACTGATGTGTTGTTTTCTTTTATAATTTTCATGTTTCTAGTTGTGGCCTTTTCTTTTTTGTTTAGACAAGTTCCTTTAACATTTCTTGTAAAACTGGTTTGGTGGTGCTGAACTCTTTTACCTTTTGCTTCTTTGTAAAACTTTTGTTCTCTCCATCAAATTTAAATGAAAGCCTTGTTTTTACCTTTCATCACTTTAAATATATTGTGCCACTCCCTTCTGGCCTGCAGAGTTTCTGCTGAAAAGTCAGCTGATAGCCTTATGGGAGTTCCCTTGTGTGTTACTTGTTGCTTTTCCCTTGCTGCTTTTAGTATTCTCTCTTTATCTTTAGTTTTTGCCATGTTGATTACTGTGTGTCTTGGTGTGTTCCTCTTTGGGTTAATCCTGTATGGGACTCTCTGCCCTTCCTGGACTTGGAGGCTGTTTCCTTTTCCACGTTAGGGAAGTTTTCAGCTATTATGTCTTCAAATATATTCTCAGCCCCTTCCTCTCTTCTCCTTCTGGGACCCCTATAATGTGAATATTAGTGTGGTTGATGTTGTCTCAGAGATCTCTTAAACTCTTTTCATTCTTTTTTCTGTTCAGCATCAGTGATTTCTACAACTCTATCTTCCAGCTCACTGATCCGTTCCTCTGTATCATTTAGTCTACTGCTGATACCTTCTACTTGATTGTTTGTTTCAGTCATTGTATTCTTCAACTCTGTTTGGTTGTTCTATATTTTCTAACACCTTGTGTTAAAAACTTCTAAATTCTCAGTCTGTGCATCCATCTTCTCCTGAGTTCTTTGATCATTGCTACAATCACTACCCTGAACTCTTTCTCGGGTAGATTCCCTATCTACTTCACTTAGTTATTCTGGGATTTTATCTTATTCCTTCATTTGGAACATGTTCTTTTTTACCTCATTTTGCCTAATTCACTGTTTTTATTTTTATGAATCTGGTAGGTTAGTTACATTTCCTTGGAGGTCTATGCATCCCAGTCGTGCACTCTCCTCTTGTCACCAGAGCTATATGCTCTAGGGGTGCCCCTTATGTGGGCTGTATGAGTCCTTCTTTTGTGGCAGGCTGATGACTATGGGCAGTCTTGGTTGGCTCCTGGTCTGGTTCGTTGCCAGGCCCTGCCCCATTGGTTGGCAGGGCCAGGTTATGAGGTGGCTGACTCTAGAACCCTAGGGGGCCCTGTGGCTAGTGCTGGCTCACTAGTGGGCAAAGTCAGGGTCCAGAAGACCCTGGTGCTATTGCCTGCCCACTGGTGGGTGAAACCAGGTCTTGGGGCTAGTGCAAGCCTACTGGTGGGCAGAGCTGGATCCTGGGGTCTGGTTGCAGGGCCCAGGAGTCCCAGAGCTGGTGTCAAATTGCTGGTGGGTGGGGCCACTTCCTGACACAGTTGGCTCCAGGGTCCAGGGTGTCTTCAAGCTTGTGTTGGCCTGGTAGTAGGTGGGACCAGGGCCCAGCTGGTCACAGGGCAGGATTTGGCCTGCTGGTGGAGGGTCTGGATTCATAGGTTGCAGTGCTGTGGTTGTCTTGTGGCTGCTCTCTGCCTGCTGGTGGGTGAGGTTGGTCCTAAGGCTAGAACCTGGTGTGTGGGGCCCGGTCCCTGGGCAGGGTCTGGCCTGCTAGTGGTGGGCCAGGTCCACAGGCTACAGGGCTGCAGTTGTCTTGTGGCTGGTGTCTACCCACTAGTGGGTGGAGCTGGGTCCTAGGGTCTCTGGCTGGAGGGCCCTGGGGGTCCCAGGTCTAGTGCCTATGCACTGGAGTGTGGGCCTGGGTCCTGGGCCTTCTGGTGAGCAGGGCCCTGTCCAGGGGCAGCTGTGGGCACAGGAGGTCTTAAAGTAGCCTGTCTGCTATGGGTTGGGCTGTGTTCCTGCCCAGTTAATTGCTTGACCTGAGGCATCCAGCACTGGTGCCTACAGACTGTTGGACCAGGGCAGCACTGCGTCCTGAGGCTAATAAGCTAGAGGAATGATTCCAGAATGGTGCTTGCCAGCACCAGTGTCCATGTGATAGAACAAGCTCCCAAAATGGCTGCCCCCAGTGTCTATGTCCCCAGGGTGAACTCTAGTTGCCTCCTGCCTCTCCTGGAGACTCTCCAAGAACAGCACCTGGTCTGACCCAGGCTCCTTTCAAATTACTGCTTCTGCCCTGGGTCCTGGAGAGTGTGAGATTTTGTGTGCATCCTTTAAGAGAGAAGTCTCTATTCCCCCCAGCCCTCTGGGACTCCTAAAAATAAGCCCTGCTGGCCTTTAAAACCAAATGCTCTGGTGGCTTGTCTTCCTGGTGCAGGACCGCCAGGCTGGGAAGCCGATGTTGGGCTTGGACCCCTCACTCCCTTGAGAGAACCTCTGCAATTGTAATTATTCTCCCACTTGGGGGTCACCCACCTGGGGGTATGGGACTTGACTATATCATGATTCTGCCCCTCCTACCCATCTTGTTGTGGTTCCTTCTTTACATCTTTAGTTGTAGAAGATCTTTTCTGGTGAATTCCAGTCTTTTTCATCAATGATTGTTTTGTAAATAGTTGTAATTTTGGTGTGCCCATGTGAGGAGGTGCACTCAGGGTCTTCCTACCCAGCCATCACTGCCAATCTCCTCTATTGCCCATATGTTTTATTAATGGTATGTCACTAGTTGCTGGAATCCCTGTTCTGGCATACTTCAAATTCCCATGCCACTGGGAATTTATTAATCTGTAGACTCAGCCTACCTGCAGTTCTTATATTGATTAGGCCCTATATTGCTGTTCTTATATTGACGGGGAAAATCAAGCATCCCTGGATCCATGGGTCCAGAGTTCTTCATGTGTTTACCCCTATTGTGTGCTTTGTACTCTGGGGTTCGTGTTTCTTTGCTTATGCTCAAATTCCACACAACTGTTAAAAGATATGCAGTATCACTTACATAGTAAAACCATTGAAAGAAGCATATTCCTCAGCTGTGAATCCATAAATATCTTGACAAGATAGATTCACTTCTTGCTGAAGGAGAAGACTGACTAAACTTGTTGGTTCATCACTGAGAGCAATCATAAGGGCTGTTCTGGAGCAAGAGATATAAATGTGTCCATTTATGAATCTTAACCATGTCTTGTACTTTTTAAAAAATGAGTCTTCTAAATTTACTGTTTAAATGTATGATCAGGAAAAGAGTTGGGGCAAGAATGTAAAATGTGGGGCAGATCTACTCAAAAAGGTGTGCTAATCACAGATCATATCATGAGGTCTAAAGATAAGAGTCTCTAGGAAGCAGCTAGCTCAGTGGTTTTCAATCCCTGCTCCTGGGAACACTAGTGTTTTCCAGGAGGTGTCTCAAAAATTCTATGGAGGGGAGTGTCTGGGACTCTGGGTACCCTATCCCCATTTAACTACAGCATCTGGGATTTAGAGATTGAGTTTCTGTGTAAGATTCTAATGTTAAGAAAAATAATAGCAATAATAACATACCAATCTGGCCCAACTGTTTGATTTTGCAGATAGAAAAATAGATCCTGGGAATCTAGGTAATTTGTCCAAAATCATATGGCCAAATCTTTTCAGTTTCAAAAATGTGTCTCATATATACATATATGATATATATATAGGCTTAATTCAAACTGAGGGCAAGAGCAGCCTGGAGTATTTAAGCAATGAGCACCTAGAATTTAACATATGTGTGCATGTGTATATATTCCTGTTAGATAGCTATAGTTATATGCTCTTATTTAACATTAATTATACCTTTGATTCTTATCTGAAGCATTCACATCTGCCCCACTCTTCAGAAGAAATTCTACCATTTCTGCATTATTTTCAGTAATGGCAAGTAAAAGTGGAGTATACCCATCCTGGAAAAATTATTTCAAAATGATTATTTAAAATATTGTACCAACATTACATGCCTTTTAATTAGGTTCAATTTAAAAAATAAGTATGCTTATAAGAAACCTCTGTAGTATCTTGTAATAACCTATAATTGAACAGAATCTAAAAACGAATATATATATGCCAGTCAAAAAATCAAAATAAAATTGTAAAAATTATAAAAATAAATAAATAATAAAATAAAATATAGTTGGCCAGTCAAAAAATAAAATTAAAGTTTCTACTTTAGGCTTAATTCAAATTGTGGGCAAGAGCAGTCTGGAGTATTTAATTAGTGAGCACCTAGAATTTAACATAATTATTGCAAACCATCAATTCACATTTCATAATGTTGTTACAGCTGAGTTTCCTAGGGTTTCATTTAAACTTCCAAGGCTGGCACTTATTTTGGCCTGTCATGCAGATAAAGTATCAGTGAACTAAAGTGTTAGAAGCTTAAAAACATATATTAATCAGTTATCCATAAAGTTTTAATAGGTGACTTGGATTACTTTTAGTATAACAAGTGATTTTCTAATTTTACTCTATTATAACTATTCATGAGTATACAAATAAAATATAAAAGGACATAGTCTTCATGATTTTTAATCAATGTTCATTTATAGGGAAATCAAGTATTTCTCATGTGATGTACTTCTTTGAACAGTTATAATTGTTAAACCTCATGTTGCTTTGGAGGTCAAGATTATAATCTGAAATGAAATGGAGAAAGGTTTTTTAAAAAGGAAAACCTTATCAGTATTTGATAATCTCATTCTCCTTCTCCTTCTCCCTAATTTCATTTTGTAAAATTCATGTTTTATATAACATGTGTCTCAACAGATATAAATTATCTGCAATGAATACCTTCTTTTACTGCTTTCTAAAATACAATGTATTGTTTTTAATAGAAGACTACCTTATTTTGAGCTTCAAGATTAGCTTTGTGTTCAAGCAGTTTTGCAACTAATGAGTCACTTTGATGACAGGCAGCATAATGAAGAGCAGTATTGCCATATAAATCCACCAGGTTTGGGTCTGCACCATGTTCTAGAAGAATAGTAGCACAACTCTCCTTGTCACACTGTACTGCCTGTCAGTAGAAAAAGAATAGATGGGTAACCAATTTACTATTTAGGATCTGATATATTAAACTAATGTTTAATACTATGTTTTAAAATATGAAATATAACAAAGGTTAACTAGGAGAAGAACTCAAATGTAATTCAATTGAAAAGGAAAAATCAGCACACCTTAGTCAATGGAGATCTGTTTTCACCATCCCAGACATTTACTTTGCACTGTTTCTCAATTAAGAGAGATACAATATTTGAATATCCATTAGCACAGGCCAGGTGCAAAGGTGTTCTGTATCAATATAATGAAACACAAAGTTATAGATAAGTCTTATTTTGAGAAGTTATCTGCTATGCCCAAGAACATGCCAGATCATATATTATTAAGGTATTTGCTTTGTGTACTTATTTATATTCACACAAAATTTAATGAATTATAATTGCTTTCTACTGAATTAAAAGAGCTGTGCAAATGCCTGAAGATCAAATATTTAACTGGTTTCACTTCAAAGAAAATTTAACTATGCGTTAAAAAATAGGTTTTTTTCAAACACCAAAATGGAGTCTGAGCCTTGGAGAATGATAAAATTAGACATCCAATTATACCTAGAAATGATCTCCAAAACCGAAGATACATATGCCAGCTAACAGGAGGAAAAGACATTGCCTATGTTTGCCTGTTGCATGGCATACTACACCTAAGTGTGTGTGTTTCTCTTTGCTCAGCTATTAAAGTTGTCATTTGCATCTAAGAAGTGAACACAAATGTGAAAGCCTAAGTACCCTTTAAGTTGTAGATCTCAACCTAATTTTCAGTTATTAAAATAATTTCTACTTCTCAAAGAACCATATTCTATGTAGCCTCCCAGAAACCAAGCATATAGTCATGAAGTATGACAGATACTAATGAGCTCCATTTAAACTTTGTAACTTTTAGCCTGGACTAACCCTCAATAAACTTTCATTAATTTGTGAAGGTGATATCTTTATATCCTTATTTTAAGATAATTTCATAATACAAAGTCTATATACAGATAGCCCAGGTCCCGAACAAAAGATTTTAGATGGTATTTTCCCACTTCATTTTAGGTCCTCAGAAGTACTTTATGGGTACCTAAACAGACCTGTTATTGACACTAAGAGTAGCAAAATGTAGCCCACAAGGACTTGAAAATAAGGTAACTTTCAAAGAACTAGGCTCATAAAATCCAAACATGATGATATAACTTACCATTTATGGGAGTAAACCCAAAAAATATAAAAATAATTTTGAACAATTTGGAAATACAAAAATCTGAATATAAAAAATAAATTAATTAATTATTTTTTAATTTAAAAATAAAATTATTTAAAAATAATTATAAATTAATTATTTTTAAAAGTATTAAAATAATTTAATTATTTTAAAAATTAAATTAGTTATTTTATTTTAAAAATAAATTTTAAAAATATTTATTAATATAAAAATAAATCAAGTTTACCTGAATATAATCTCTGGAAGGCAAGACTACAACTATAATTCAATAAACCAGAAACCTAACCAATTATGTCATTCTGTCTGAAGAAAGACTGTAATCAGAAAGAGGATGGTCAACTAAGTGATAGACTGAAACCAGAAGTTATCCATGATTAACATCCTTCATGGTAAAGAAAATGTGAATTTAAGGAACCCATACTTCCCAGTCATTGGAAAGGAATACTTTGTTTTTGTGTAGAACAAAAATGATTCCTCAGACATCATGGTCTAGATGAAATATCCCTCAAAATGATCTACCTTGTTTTGCCACAATTCCATCCTTACCAAACAAACTTCTGATAACTAATTTGGTTTCTCAGAAATCGTGACACAGGAAAAGCACTGATTAGCCTTTTTGTTGACATCCATAATTTGGCTTAAAGGTATATTTCCTTATGTAATAGGAAGTTTCTCCAGTCTTCAACATGAACATATGGGGCCAAAAGGCTTTAAGCTGACCTAAAATAACTCCTTGCAGTAGCATAGCAAATCCTAACAAACACTTTGATCCATCCCCTTCACCCACTGTTATATATATCTCAAAATTTTAGTCTCAAGGAGCGTAGGTGGCTTTTACTCAACCTTTATATCTAATTCTCTTTCCAACTCCAGTTTCCTTTTTTCATTAAAACAAAGAAACAAAAACCAAAAAGCAAAAACAAAACCAATTTCTCTTTCTCTGAGAGAAAGTAATTGGCATTTGAGTAATTCCCAGGAGGTGTTCCAGAAGTGGCTGCTGCGTGGCTGCTGCACGCCTGCTGAATATTTCACTCTTCCAATTGAAGTCTAAACCCTATGTGACAGGGGGACCTTCAAGATGGTGAAGGAATAAGGCGGGGAGATCACCTTCCTCTCCAAAAATACATCAAAAATACATCTACATGTGGAACAACTCCTACAGAACACCTACTGAATGCTGGCAGAACACCTCAGACTTCCCAAAAGGCAAGAAACTCCCCCACGTACCTGGGTAGGGCAAAAGAAAAAAGCAAAAACAGAGACAAAAAAGTAGGGACAGAACCTGCCCCAGTGGGAGGGAGCTGTGAAGGAGGAAAAGTTTCCACACACTAGGAAGCCCCTTCACTGGTGGAGATGGGGAGTGGGTCGGGGGGAAGCTTCAGAGCCATGGAGGAGAGCACAGCAACAGGGGTGCAGAGGGCAAAGCAGAGAGATTCCCATGCAAAGGATTGGTGATGACCAACACTCAACAGTCTGAGAATATTGTCTGCTCACCCGCTGGGGCAGGTGGGGGCTGGGAGCTGAGGCTCGGGCTTCTGAGGTCAGATCCCAGGGAGAGGACTGGGGTTGGCTGCATGAACACAGCCTGAAGGGGGCTAGTGCACCACAGCTAGCTGGGAGGGAGTCTGGGAAAAAGTCTGGACATGCCTAAGAGGCAAGAGACCATTGGTTGTGGGTGCGCGAGGAGAGGGGATTCAGAGCATTGCCTAAATGAGCTCCAGAGACGGGCGTGAGCTGCGGCTACCAGCGAGGACAACAGAGATGGGCATGAGACACTAAGGCTGATGCTGCAGCCACCAAGAAGCCTGGGTGCAAGCATAGGTCACTAGCCACACCTCACCCCCACCCCGAGAGCCTGTGCAGCCTGCCACTGCCAAGGTCCCGTGATCTAGGGACAACTTCCGCAGGAGAACACACGGTGCACCTCAGGCTGTTGCAATATTATGCTGACCTCTGCTGCCACAGGCTCACTCTACATTCCGTACCCCTCCTTCTTCCCGGCCTGAGCCAGAGCCCCCTAATCAGCTGCTACTTTAACACCATCCTGTCTGTGTGGGGAACAGACATCCTCAGGTGACCTACGTGCAGAGGCAGGGCCAAATCCAAATCTGCACCCGAGGAGCTGTGCAAACAAAAAGAGAAAGGGAAATTTCTCCCAGCAGTCTCAGGAGCAGTGGATTAAATCTCCACAATCAACTTGATGTACCCTGCATCTGTGGAATACCTGAATAGACAATGAATCATCCCAAAATTGAGGCAGTGGACTTTGGGAGCAACTGTAGACTTTGAGTTTGCAATCTGCATCTAATTTGTTTCTGGTTTTATGTTTATCTTAGTTTAGTATTTAGAGCTTATTATCATTGGTAGATTTGTTTATTGATTTGGCTGCTCTCCTCCTGTTTTTTTATATATATATATTTTTTCCTTTTTCTCTTTTTGTGAGTGTGTATGTGTATGCTTCTTTGTGTGATTTTCTCTGTATAGCTTTGTTTTGCCATTTGTCCTAAGGTTCTGTCTGTCAATTTTTGTTTGTTTTTTTAGTATACTATTTAGCACTTGTTATCATTGGTGGATTTGTTTTTTGGTTTCGTTGCTCTCTTCTTTCTTTCTTTCTTTTCTTTTATTACTTTCTTATTTTTTTAGTTTTAATAATTTATTTTTTATTTTAGTTATTTTATTTTATTTTACTTTATTATTTTTTTCCTTTCTTTCTTTATTTTTTCTAGCTTTTCTTCTGAGCCATGTGGCTGACAGTGTCTTGGTGCTCCAGCCGGGTATCAGGCCTGAGCCTCTGAGTGGGAGACCTGAGTTCAGGACATTGGTCCAGCAGAGACCTGGCCCCACTTAATATCAAATGGCAAAAGCTCTGCCAGAGATCTCCATCTCAATGCTAAGACCCAGCTCCACTCAACAACAAGCAGGCTACAGTACTGGACACCCTATGCCAAACAAACAGCAAGACAGGAACACAACCCCACCCATTAGCAGAGAGGCTGCCCAAAATCATAATAAGTTCACAGACACTCCCAAACACACCACTGGATGCGGTCCTGCCCACCAGAAAGGCAAGATCCAGCCTCATCCACCAGAACACAGGCATCAGTCCCCTCCACCAGGAAGCCTACACAACCCACTGAACCAACCTTACCCACTGGGGGCAGACACCAAAACCAATGGGAACTACGAACCTGCAGCCTGTGAAAAGGAGACCCCAAACACAGTAAGTTAAGCAAAATGAGAAGACAGAGAAATACGCAGCAGATGAAGGAGCAAGGTAAAAACCCACCAGACCAAACAAATGAAGAGGAAATAGGCAGTCTACCTGAAAAAGAATTCAGAATAATGATAGTAAAGATGATCCAAAATCTTGGAAATAGAATGGAGAAAATACAAGAAATGTTTAAGAAGGACCTAGAAGAACAAAAGAGCAAACAAACAATGATGAACAACACAATAAATGAAACTAAAAATTCTTTAGAAGGGATCAATAGCAGAATACCTGAGGCAGAAGAACAGATAAGTGACCTGGAAGATAAAATAGTGGAAATAAGTACCACAGAGCAGAATAAAGAAAAAAGAATGAAAAGAATTGAGGACATCTCAGAGACCTCTTGGACAACATTAAACGCACCAACATTTGAATTATAGGGGTCCCAGAAGAAGAAGAGAAAAAGAAAGGGATTGAGAAAATATTTGAAGACATTATAGTTGAAAACTTCCCTAACATGGGAAAGGAAATAGTCAATCAAGTCCAGGAAGCACAGAGAGCCCCATACAGATAAATCCAAGGAGAAACACGCGAAGACACATATTACTCAAACTATCAAAAATTAAATACAAAGAAAAAATATTAAAAGCAGCAAGGGAAAAGCAACAAATAACATACAAGGGAATCCCCATAAGGTTAACAGCTGATCTTTCAGCAGAAACTCTGCAAGCCAGAAGGGAGTGGCAGGATATACTTAAAGTGATGAAGGAGAAAAACTACAACCAAGATTATTCGACCCAGCAAGGATCACATTCAGATTCGAGGGAGAAATTAAAACCTTTACAGACAAGCAAAAGCTAACAGAATTCAGCACCACCAAACCAGCTTTACAACAAATGCTAAAGGAACTTCTCTAGGCAGGAAACACAAGAGAAGGAAAACACTTACAATAACAAACCCAAAACAATTAAGAAAATGGTAATAGGAACATACATATCGATAACTACCTTAAATGTAAATGGATTAGATGCTCCCACCAAAAGGCAAAGACTGGCTGAATGGATACAAAAACAAGACCCATATATATGCTGTCTACAAGAGACCCACTTCAGCCCTAGGGACACGTATAGACTGAAAGTGAGGGGATGGAAAAAGATATTCCATGCAAATGGAAATCAAAAGAAAGGTGGAGTAGCAATTCTCATATCAGACAAAATAGACTTTAAAATAAAGACTATTACAAGAGACAAAGAAGGACACTACATAATGCTCAAGGGATCAATCCAAGAAGAAGATATAACAATTGTAAATATTTATGCAACCAATATAGGGGCACCTCAATACATAAGGCAGATGGTAACAGCCATAAAAGGGGAAATCAACAGTAACACAGTCATACTAGGGGACTTTAACACCCCACTTTCACCAATGGACAGATCATCCAAAATGAAAATAAATAAGGAAAAACAAGCTTTCAATGACACATTAAGAAAAAGGGACATAATTGATATTTATAGCACATTCTATCCAAAAACAACAGAATACACTTTCTTCTGAAGTGCTCATGGAACATTTTCCAGGATAGATCATATCTTGGGTCACAAGTCAAGCCATGGTAAATTTAAGAAAATTGAAATCATATCAAGTATCTTTTCCGACCACAACGCTATGAGACTAGATATGAATTACAGGAAACAACTGTAAAAAATACAAACACATGGAGGCTAAACACTGTGCGAGTAAATAACCAAGAGATCACTGAAGAAATCAAAGAGGAAATCAAAAAATACCTAGAAACAAATGACAATGAAAATACGACAACCCAAAACCTATGGGATGCACCAAAAGCAGTTCTAAGAGGGAAGTTTATAGCAATACAATCCTACCTTAAGAAACAAGAAACATCTCAAATACACAAACTAACCTTACACCTAAAGCAATTAGAGAAAGAAGAACTAAAAAACCCCAAAGTTAGCAGAAGGAAAAAATCGTGAAGATCAGATCAGAAATAAATTAAAAAGAAATGAAGGAAACAATAGCAAAGATCAATGAAACTAAAAGCTGGTTCTTTGAGAAGATAAACAAAATTGATAAACTATTAGCCAGACTCATCAAGAAAAAAAGGGAGAAGACTCAAATCAATAGAATTAGAAATGAAAAAGGAGAAGTAACCACTGACACTGCAGAAATACAAAGGATCATGAGAGATTCCTACAAGCAACTATATGCCAATAAAATGGACAACCTGGAAGAAATGGACAAATTCATAGAAAGCCCAACCTTCTGAAACTGAACCAGGAAGAAAGAGAAAATATAAACAGATCTATGACAAGCACTGAAATTGAAACTGTGATTAAAAATCTTTGAACAAACAAAAGCCCAGGACCAGATGGCTTCACAGGCGAATTCTATCAAACATTTAGAGAAGAGCTAACACCTATCCTTCTCATATTCTTCGAAAATATAGCAGAGGGAGGAACACTTCCAAACTCATTCTACGAGGCCACCATCACCTTGATACCAAAACCATACAAAGATGTCACAAAGAAAGAAAACTACAGGCCAGTATCACTGATGAACATATATGCAAAATCCTCAACAAAGTACTAGCAAACAGAATCCAACAGCACATTAAAAGGATCATACACCATGATCAAGTGGGGTTGATCCCAGGAATGCAAGGATTCTTCAATATATGCAAATCAATCAATGTGATACACCATATTAACAAACTGAAGGAGAAAAACCATATGATCATCTCAATAGATGCAGAAAAAGCTTTTAACAAAATTCAACACCCATTTATGATAAAACTCTCCAGAAAGCAGGCATAGAGGGAACTTACCTTAACATAATAAAGGCCATATATGGCAAACCCAGAGCCAACATCGTTCTCAATGGTGAAAAAATGAAACCATTTCCACTAAGATCAGGAACAAGACAAGGTTGCCCACTCTCCCCACTACTATTCAACATAGTTTTGGAAGTCCTAGCCACAGCAATCAGAGAAGAAAAAGAAATAAAAGGAATCCAAATGGGAAAAGAAGTAATACTGTCACTGTTTGCAGATGACATGATACTATACGTAGTGAATCCTAATGATGCTACCAGAAAACTGCTAGAACTAATCAATGAATTTGGTAAAGTAGCAGGATACAAAATTAATGCACAGAAATCTCTTGCATTCCTATAAACTAATGGTGAAAAATCTGAAAGAGAAATTAAGGAAACACTCCCATTTAGCACTGCAACAAAAAGAATAAAATACCTAGGAACAAACCTACCAAAGGAAATAAAAGACCTGTATGCAGAAAACTATAAGACACCGATGAAAGAAATTAAAGATGATACACACAGATGGAGAGATATACCATGTTCTTGGATTGGAAGAATCAACATTGTGAAAATGACTATACTACTCAAAGCAATCTACTGCTTCAATGCAATTCCTATCAAACTACCAATGGCATTTTTCACAGAACTAGAAGAAAAAATTTCACAATTTGTATGGAAACACAAAAGACCCCAAATAGCCAAAGAAATCTTGAGAAAAAAAATGGAGCTGGAGGAATCAGGCTCCTGGACTTCAGACTATACTACAAAGCTACAGTAATCAAGACAGTATGGTGCTGGCACAAAAACAGAAATATAGATCAATGGAACAGGATATAAAGCCCAGAGATAAACCCATGCACATATGGTCACCTTATCTTTGATAAAGGAGGCAAGAATATACAATGGAGAAAAGACAGCCTCTTCAATAAGTGGTGCTGGGGAAACTGGACAGCTACATGTACAAGAATGAAATTAGAACACTCCCTAACAGCATACACAAAAATAAACTCAAAATGGATTAAAGACCTAAATGTAAGGCCAGACACTATCAAACTCTTAGAGGAAAACATAGGCAGAACACTCTATGACATCAATCACAGCAAGATCCTTTTGGACCCACCTCCTAGAGAAATGGAAATAAAAACAAAAATAAACAAATGGGACCTAATGAAACTTCAAAGCTTTTGCACAGCAAAGGAAACCATGAACAAGACGAAAAGACAACCCTCAGAGTGGGAGAAAATATTTGCAAACGAAGCAACTGACAAAGGATTAATCTCCAAAATATACAAGCAGCTCATGCAGCTCAATATCAAAAAAACAACCAACCCAATCCAAAAATGGGCAGAAGACCTAAATAGACATTTCTCCAGAGAAGATATACAGATTGCCAACAAACACATGAAATGATGCTCAACATCAGTAATCATTAGAGAAATGCAAATCAAAACTACAATGAGGTATCACCTCACACCAGTCAGAATGGCCACCATCAAAAAATCTACAAACAGTAAATGCTGGAGAGGGTGTGGAGAAAAGGGAACCCTCTTGCACTGTTGGTGGGAATGTAAATTGATACAGCCACTATGGAGAACAGTGTGGAGGTTCCTTAAAAAACTAAAAATAGAACTACCATACGACCCAGCAATCCCACTACTGGGCATATACCCTGAGAAAACCATAATTCAAATAGAGTCATATACCACAATGTTCATTGCAGCTCTATTTACAATAGCCAGGATATGGAAGCAACCCAAGTGTCCACTGACAGGTGAATGAATAAAGAAGATGTGGCACATATATACAATGGAATATTAACCACCCATAAAAAGAAAGGAAATTGAATTTTTTGTAGTGAGGTGGATGGACCTAGAGACTGTCATACAGAGTGAAGTAAGTCAGAAAGAGAAAAACAAATACCGTATGCTAACACATATATATGGAATCTAAAAAAAAAAAAAAAAAAAGGTCATGAAGAATCTAGGGGCAAGACGGGAATAAAGACGCAGACCTACTAGAGAATGGACTTGAGGATACGGGGAGGGGGAAGGGTAAGCTGGGATGAAGTGAGAGAGTGGCATGGACATATATACACTACCAAATGTAAAATAGATAGCTAGTGGGAAGCAGCCACGTAGCACAGGGAGATGAGCTCGGTGCTTTGTGACCACCTAGAGGTGTGGGATAGGGAGGGTGGGAGGGAGAGAGACGCAAGAGGGAAGAGATATGGGGACATATGTATATGTATAACTGATTCACTTTGCTATAAAGTAGAAACTAACACACCATTTTAAAGCAATTATACTCCAATAAAGATGTTAAAATAAATAAATAAATAAATAAAGCCTATGTGACAATTAAACTTTTATGAAATCTCAGAGCCCATCTGTATGTCCCAAGGAACATAGGAAATCAGACACAAATTCAATAAAATAAAATATCTACGGAAGCTTCAGCTTTTTAAGGAAGTATTGAGCAATTATAGTCCTGTGGTATTTTACACAAAATCTGAAAACAAGACTAATCTATCCTGAGTAGACATGAAACATTACCAAAGTTACAATATCACTCAACCTTCAAGATGGTCTTATAAAGATTTTTACTCAGAATACTTGGCATCCTTTTAAATGAGTCACCCTGGTTTAAAAACACAAAATGTCTTAAGAATATACAGATTGCCTCCATTCCAAGTTTTAGATTTAACTGTTCTTAATTCCACAGAATTAAGAATATGGAATATTGGAATATGCAGCAAACGATGTCCTTGTTATGGCCCTTTACCAAATGTTTACACATATAATGTAAGTGCTTCAATGTCAATGTTTTTTCACCTAATATCAAAAACAAAAACCATTCAATTTTTTGAAATAGTTGAATGCAAAACGTATATTTACAGAAATCTTAGCGAAACACTTTAAAACCAAGTATAGTATTCCATTTCTCAAAATTCCACAACTTTTATTAATGTACCACATTACCAAGTGAAGACTTTATACTATAAGAATAAATACTTACAATTTTAAACTTTTTAAAGTTAAAAAGTTTAAACTTTTAACTCTTTTTAACTCATAGTACTTATAAGAAATCTAAATCCCTGTGAGGCCTAGTGCTGGTTTCTAGAGTTTCAGGCAAGCTGGTGTCCTACTGTTTCATTCAAGTTCTGTTTTCTCCCAGTCTCTCACTCTCTTATATACCAGTGAAACTATTGTCAGCAGAGGTTGTGGATGGGTGAAGGATTGTCAGATCCCAGAAATCTCTAACTGAACTTTAGCAAAAGGCATGACTCAGACGGGTGTGAAGAGTCACTACTCTGGAAGCTGAAATGAGAGGTGTTATCGACTACACATGGTGCAGGACGAGAACATAGCTGCAGTTTTGAATTACATCTCATCGTGAGAATACCCCTCTTATCAAAAGACTTGGGCTCTTGATAACTTAGAATTCAGGGTGAGTGGAGAAGTAACCAAGGAAACTACCTCATACTAGATCATTACATTATTTTCACTGTAGGCCGGGCACTCTGGATCTAATCTGGGTTTGAGTAGTATGACTGAAAGTGTTCATTTGGAATTGAGCCTTCACCTACAAGGCAACCTACAGATCTGAGGGACTTTTTAAATAAAAACCATAAAAGTAATTTAATTTTATAGCTAGGAGAGATATTAGACATCTTCAATTCACTTTCAAACTCATTGGGCACAGAACTCAAAATAAAAACATAAATATTAGCTAAATAAACAAAGCACATTAACAGGGAGCTCCTCTGGTTTAATAAGAAATAGTCTTCAATGGGGCTTTGCAGATCTTGGTTTAAAAAACATCTATCTAGTAATAGTTCTGATTTGACAAGATGAGGAGATTTAGGGTCAAGGTCATACAAATGCAAGGAAGGCCTCAAATTCAGATTTTTATTCCAAAAACAATGTTATTCCTACTGGGCCACTATGGCCTTCAGAACAACCTGCTCATTAACTGTCATGGTGTTTCTCCCATTCTCTCCTAACCAGAAATTTTCACTTTTATTATCATTATTTTTACTAGAAAACATATTTAGAATATTATTTCCATAAGGCCATTATTTATATGTACATATATTTACATGAGGCATCAGGGACCCTTGCACAGTGCTTCTAAAATGAGTTTATGCAGCCCTCAATAAAACACTATAATTCACCTTTTAAAAAATTCAAATAACACAAAGCAGAAGTCTCCCATAACCATTCTCACTCTACCTACTTCCTCTGCCCAAATCTCATCTCCTCTTCAGAAATAGTGTTTCAAGTTTAGTATGTATCCTTTCAGATTTTATCCCATTCTCAGTCTTTCTACACACACACACACACACACACACACACAAAAATATTCAAGTAGAATATAGAGTTTGAGACTTATTTTATTCAGCCTTATTGAGGTATAATATACAAAAAATGTAAGTGTACAGCTTTATGAGTTTTTTCCAATATATAGTCATATAACTGCCACCATAAACATAATAAAGAACATTTCTATCACTCTAAAAAGTTCCCTCATATCCCTTTACAATCAATCCCCCTCCTCCAGTCCCCATATGAAACACCGGGTAGCTACTAATTTGCTTTCTTTGGCTATAATTTTGCCTTTCTAGAATTTCATATAAAAGGAGTCATTTGATATATATAGTCTTTTGTATCTGGTTTCTTTGACTTAGCAGGACACTTTCGAGATTCATCCATGTTGCTGCATGTATCAGTAATTTCATTTCTTTTATTAATAAGAGATATTTTATTACTGAATAATATCTTTAAATTATCATATTTATCTATGTATGTATATATATATATGTATTCATTCATCAAAAAATATTAATTCAGCACTTACTATGGCTAGGCAAGGTTCTAGGTGATGAAGATACAGCAGCAAACAAAACAAAAATACCTGACCTTATGGATCATACGTGGCTAGTGGAAGAGGTCAATGAAAAAACTTAAAATACAAGGTACAACAGACAGTATTAAGTGCTAAAGAGAAAAATCAGGCAAGGAAGAGGAACAGAAAATGTCAGCATGGAGAGGGGGTACAATTGTTGGAAGAGTAGCCAGGGAAGCTCTCACTGATAAGATGACAAACACCTGAAGGAAGTGAGACCGAGCCATGTGGTCTGTGATATCTGGGTGGGGAAGCACTCCAGGCAAAGGACCCAGCAAGTCCAAAGGCCCTAACTGCATGTCTGGCATTTCTGTGGACACTAAAAAGGCCAGGGTAACTGGAGATGAATGAAAGGGAGAGTTGTAGAAACTAAGATCAGAGAGATAACAGGGAGGGGGTGAAGGTTGTGTAGGGTTGTATGAGCCTTTGGAAGGACTTTGGCTTTTACCCCTAATGAGATGGAAAGCCAGTGGATGTTGTTAGGACAAGGAAGGACATCACTTGACATACATTTTAGAGGATCATTCTGGCTAATGTGTGGAGAATAAATTGGAAAGGTTAAAAGACAGAAAACTACCTGGGAAGCCACTGCAGTAATTCTCATTAAGATATGATGGTGGCTTTGACTAGAGTGGTACCTTTGAAGGTGGCAAGAAATGGCTGGATTTTAAACATGTTTTGAAGGTAGAACCAAAAAGATTTGCTGTTGAATGAGATGAAGGATGTGAAAGAATGAGAGTAGTCAAGAATGACTCTAGGGGTTCTGGCCTAAACAACTGAAAGAAAGGATTTGGCATTTATAGAAAGAGAAGAGCAGGTCGGAGGAGGAATAACAGGAGCGCAGTATGCGGATGTTTGAGATTCCTAAGCAGTGACGGGGTGGAGCTAGTGGCTCTCACAA
This sequence comes from Eschrichtius robustus, assembly GCF_028021215.1. Classification (NCBI taxonomy): domain Eukaryota; kingdom Metazoa; phylum Chordata; class Mammalia; order Artiodactyla; family Eschrichtiidae; genus Eschrichtius; species Eschrichtius robustus. Next base: position 98,252,239 of record NC_090831.1, on the reverse strand, counting down.
GCCCATTGTTAAATTTTCAGGAATTATTCGAGCCACTTGACATCACATTGGTAGGTGGAAATCAGGGATTCTCTTCCCTTCTCCCCACCCCCACTCAAGAGCCTGTTATATAACATTTACCAGCACACCACAGCCTGTTAGATATACAAGTGATAGTGTAGGCGTTTGTATATATATGAGTCTTGAGTTCAGGGGAGAGTTCTAGCTGGAGATTAAAAGTTGGAAGGCATTGGAATACAGTTACAGACGATCTCTCTTCATCAGGCAGGTGAGGATTAAGAGAGAGACAGAGAGAGAATTATTTCGAGGTCTGAGCCCTCAAATATTTACCCATCAGGAAGATGAAGAGAAACCAGCAAAGGAGTCTGAAAAGAACTGTCCACAGAAGTAGAAGAAATGCCAAGTGAACCAAGTGTTCTAAAAGACAAGACGATATTTCAAATGCTACTGATAGGAAAGTAAGAGACTTGGCTGAGTTGCCTGCCAGGTATGGCTGAGAATTGACCACTGAATAAAGTCATGTTGAGGTTATTGATGACCTTGTAAAGAAATTCAGAGGACTGGTGTAGGATAAAAGTCAGATAAATTATTGAATAGATAACTCTGATTTTATTAAAAGAGGAGGTAAAACTATGAGCAAGTTGACACAGATCCTCTAACCATAGTTTCCAGTTGCCCTATTACAATGAAAGATGACGCTTTATATACCCTATGACCTGAAAACTCCCCACAAGATTTTAAGGTAGGCACATATAGTACATATTTTCTGTTATTAATGCCAAATACATAACCTCTTCATTTCTTAACATATAAAATTAATTTTGTTTTTGCAGTAAGTGGTTGTTGATAAGCTTTTTGAAGATCCTCTACAACTGAAAAAAATTTTTCATAGGAGATCCACATTAAAAAGTTAATTGTTTTGCTCTTTCAAAGTCTTAAAATCGTAATCACTGTTCTGGGAAGTTGCCTCTACTCTTTTCCTATTAGTACATTAGGAATATGGGAAACCTTAGTGGCTGGGGACAGTATATACCAAAGGAGAGAAACCACAGCATGGGGAAAGGGTGAAGTGCCCAATGGAGATTAAGGCAGTGGGAGGAGTGGAGGGAATTGGGAAGGACACAAATGCCCTCAGATATCCAGGTGAACATTTCTAAAACTAAGAAGCTGAAAGTTGGGGGTATGACCCTCTGCCAGTGGTTGCCAGACCTCTCCACTATGGGAAACTCAGAGTGACAACCAGTGGGGTAGTCCAGACAAGTCCTGTTTCTGGTTAGAGGACCCAGTGGCCCCAGCTTCCCCTCCATGCTGCCCTTCATCACTATGGTCACCTGTGTTCTCTGTCCCGCATGTTCACATCATGTTTCTTGAGCTGAAGATACTCCTTCACCTTCTCTAAATCCCCGACCGAGGCAGCTTTGTGAAGTTTCTTTAAATCCTTATCTCTAAGGTTGTAGCCTGGCTGGGCTGGAGGACCGATACTGGCTGGCCCGCCTACGGGCAGGTGTGAGCAAGAACTGTGGGGCTCATCCTTCCTTCTCCATAATGTGAAAAGCTTCTTCATGGCGGCACGGGAGGCAGTCCTTCAGTCGCACCAGGATATCCCTGGAGCTCCTAACTGCCCCACCTGCCTCGCCACCTTGGCCCTCTGGCTCGCGGGCCCCTCTGGCCAGGTAGGTCCGCCCCGCAGTGCTGGAGTCAAAGCCGGCTAGAGACCGGAAGTGGGCCAAAGATCAGAACCTGTGTGGGCGGCTTTTCCCAGTTGCCTAGCAACGCCCAGGGCCTCTGGCACCCGAGGTTGGGACCCAGCCCCCGGGTTGCCCAGATCCAGATTCTTCACTCAAGATCTTAGATTAACTGTTAACACTCTCAGTCTTCCTATTAGATCCAGCATCTTTGGGTAGAAATCTATCAGCTTTCTTACAAATATCCCTTTCCCTTCAAGGATAGACCTAGTAGCTTGAACTCTTGCAAACCAAGATTTACCTTACTCCTGGTGGAGATGAACCTCCTCCAGTGATCTTGCCTCCAGCCTACTCCCTGCCTCCCACTAACATGGTTCACAAGGCGCAACTCGCTTTTAACAATAACTGAGATCCCTTCATAATCTCAATTTCAAACATACTTTTGAATACCATCTCTCATATTTTAGCTCACTCTCTCATCACAAAACCCCAAAAATCCTTCTAACTCATTGCACCTACAGTCCATTAATTCTGCCACATTTCACTGACCTTGACCACCCCACTCTGTGTTCTCACTTCCCTACTTAAGTAGGTTAAATTCCACGGTTAATCATTATCACTCTCATGTATATACCTTCAGCATGTTTGCCCCCATTCCTCTTCTTGTCTACCTAAACCACAGAGCTGGTTAAATCTAAAACTCCCATCTAAACATGTCTGCCCTGAGCCACTGGTTCTGACTAAAGGAAAAAACAAATCCATGCTGTCTTTTCTCACTTTCAGTTCATGAAAACCCACCTGAAATGGATTGGTATGCTTCCCAGCAATCCTTAGATACTTGCCTGATCCATTCACACTCATACTTTCCTTGAACACTTCATATATTCTCTCTCTTCAAACTCATTCTTAGCTGATGACCTGGCTTCCTGATCCACTGAGAAAAGTGAGTTAATCAGAAGAGAAATTCTGCAGGCTACCAGGACATCTACCCACCTACCGACACCTTGCCAAAAAATATTTTACCTTCTCCCTTGTTCATGTTGATATCCATGTTTCTAGCAAAGGCCAGCACTTCGCTTACATACTAGAAGCCCATCCTCTCTATTGCTTCAGCAACCCCCCTCCCCTGCTTTCTCATGTGTCTTTAAGGTTTCCCTCTCCGATGACATTCTTATTAACATAAATACATGCTAGTGTTTGTCCATCCTAAAACAAACAAACTGACCCGCCTCCCCCTGCAACCATTGCCTCATTTCTCTCCTTTACAGCAAAAAGACTTAGAATTGTCTATAATCTTGTAATCTCTGTCTACATTCTTCTTCTGTTCTCACTTAAGTTCCCATCATTACCCTGTTTTCCCATTTCTCTCAATCCACACTGCTTTAAGTATGATTGACCATGATCTCCAATTGCCATTTCTCAGTTTTCACGTTAATCATGTTAATCTATTGCTTGCTCCTTGAAACACTTTCTTCACTTGGCTTCCAAGACATCACGCTTCCCTGGTTTCATTCCTTCCCTCCTAACCATTCCTCTTCAGTCTATTTCACTAACTCCTCTTTATCTCCAGTAACGGAGAGCCCCAGGATCAGTCCATCATTAGCTTAATTTTCCCCCAAATCCTTGGAGTCATCCTTGAATCTTATCTTTTACATCCTTGAATCTTACACCTACATTTAAACTGCCAGCAAATTCTGTCAATTCTAACTACAGAATATATCCAGAATCCATTTGATTTCTTCCCCTAACCATATTCCCTTCTGGGTGATCTCATTCAGTCCCATGACTTTAATACCATCTATGCAATATCAACTCCAAATCTGGAAGTTCCAGTCTGGTTCCCTCCCCTGAACTCCGGACTGGTATATCCAGTTGTCTATAGACTCTATAGGCATCTCGTGCTTAACATGTCTCAGCTGACCTCCTGACATTCTAATCTGTCACTGTCTTTCTTACTTAAGGGCAGGTAACTCCATTCTTCATGTTGCTCAGGTCAAAAGTTTTAGTGTCATCCTTGACTTCCTTCTTTTTCAAAGGCCACATCTAATCAGTTAACAAAACCTGCATGCAGTACTTCCAAATACATACAGAATTTGACCACTGATATCACTGTAGTCCAGGCCAACATCATCTCTCTCATTTGCATTACTTGACCAAGAAAAATTAGCTGTGTTAGAGCTGGGACAAGAACTGATAAGCTTCAGGACTTCAGGACTCCTCCTGGCATATCACACTACCTCTGGTTAATTTTATGAGCTGCACCGCCTTCAATTCACGATGACCTGAGAATAATTTTTCACTTATATGCTAATATAAAGCTAGTACAGCTCAGAAATTTGAAATGTATAGATAATTATATGCTAATTTTATATAATTATTATTAATAGAATGATGAGCTGCTGTCTCTTCTATTATCAGACACATGAGTATTATGTAATATGGTTAGTACCTTATATGAGTATTAAAATAGCAATGTTATTTATCACATTTGTTTCCTAAATAACAATTCCCATGTAATTTCTCAGGAAAAAATAATAAAAGAGATCCCAATATGCTTCATCTCAAACATAGCTATGCAGTTAAAACTTCTCAGTGGATTTTCTGTTGGTGTTCCTGCCAAAGATACAGAAAGTAGGCTTATGAAAGTTTTGATAATGAAAGAGCTATTTAAAGATCAATATGTAAATTTCATTGCTAGTTTTTCTTTCTTGAAATTCTAAATTTGTGGTTATTTAAGAAGGTAATTGTTAAAGTCTAAAATAATAATGTCTGAAGGGAAATTTCTTTAGTTTCAAAAGTTCACTAAGTTCATTAAACCCATATGGTGCCTTTGTACAAATTAGGAAGTAATTATGTATGTCATTTGTTTCTCTATAATTACAAATAAATTGGACTTGTTATAAAATGGGTTTATTATTTTTACAACAAATTATTTCTAATAAATTATTATTAAGTCATAATCATTTATAATAAATGGCATAGTGATTTATTCGTAAGAAAAGCACCTGTTTTTAAACTGGGACTTTAAACAAACAGAAAACAATACAAACTGCAATAAGAAATGCCAGGTTTAGGGCTTCCTTGGTGGCGCAGTGGTTAAGAATCCACCTGCCAATGCAGGGGACACGGGTTCGAGCCCTGGCCTGGGAAGATCCCACATGCCACGGAGCAAGTAAGCCCGTGCGCCAAAACTATTGAAGCCCGCGCGCCTAGAGCCCTGCTCCACAACAAGAGAAGCCACCGCAATGAGAAGCCCGTGCGCCACAACGAAGAGCAGCCCCTGCTCACCGCAACTAGAGAAAGCCCACAAGCAGCAACAGAGACCCAACGCAGCCAAAAAATATATGTATATATCAGGTTTAGATGGTGTACACTAATACCAGTAAGATATTATATTTTAATTTACTTTTGCGATCAGTATAGAAATTATTAAAGCAATTCTTTATTGAGAATCACAAGTTATATGTGGCTGCACTAACAATTATCGACCTTTCTCTTTCATAATTTGAAGAGAATGTTTTGTTCCCCTTAGAACAAAATACTTTTCTTCTGTTTGTTGGCTAATCATCATGATTTACTTCTTAATCAATTTAGACTGCCATAACAAATTACCATAGACTAGATAGCTTAAACAACAAACATTTTTTATCACAATTCCAGAGGCTGGAAGTCTGAGATCAGGGTGCCTGCATGGTCGGGTTCTTGGTGAGGGCCCTCTTCCTGGTTTACTTGCTATGTCCTCATATGGCTGAAAGAGCTAGCTGTCTCTGGCCTTTTCTTATAAAGGTACTAATCCCATTCAGGAGGGGTCCCATGACTCAATTACTTCCCAAAGGCCCCACCTCCAAATATCATCACATTGGAATTAGGGTTTCAACACATGAATTTTGGAGGGACACAAGCATCCAGTCCATAACATTTACTAATTTTGTTAGAACAAGATACTTTATTGCCATCAGCCAGAAGAGTTATGTTTGTATAATAAATGTACAAATAGCCCATCTCTGGACCTAACTCAAAGTTTTAATAGAAGTACAAAAATATGTCACAAAGACAAAAGTGCTGCAGTGAAAATGGTGCCTCTTAGAGGTGGTAACTTGTGCAGTGCATGACCTGAACAACTGTATGAAGCCACCATTAGGTTAGTCTCAATTTTGTAGATCTTCTATACATCAGGCATTTTACCAGATGTCAGAAACACAAGCCTGAAATAGATGTAGTTCTGATTGTCATGGTACTCACTATAGAGTTAATTTCTATGGTTTTTCAAACATCTTTTCTAAGGAAAACATAATTTTCATTCATTCACTTATTCACTCAACTAATAATTCTTGTGTCTTTTAAGTATACTGGTATTGCTCTAATACTGGAGCATAAAAAAGTCTTTTTCTTACCTCAATATACACTTAAAATTATTTGTGTTGTATTTCCATATGTTTCTACTTTGGGGGTAATATCTACATTGTCTAAGTTTGATCTTTATATTCAATTTTCAAGGCAGCTAAGTCATGCGACAACATTCTGTAATAGAAAGATCAGTGGATAGCTTTTTAAATGGTTTTTAAAAATGCCAAGTTAATGGAAAACTTGTCCTTTGGCATAGGGCTCATTATAATGCCTTGCAAGCTGACAAAGCATGATGATGGAAAGGATTTAGAAAGTGACATCACACTGCACTGACTCTTTGGACCATCCTGCTACCTAAGAGTCCAGCCTCTCTAGCACCAAGAAGAGAGAATCTCAAGAGGTCACCACTTAAAAACTAGAATCACAAACTCTTTCATTATCATTTCTTTATTGGAAAGAGAGTCAATATTGACAATAAATACTGTTTCAAATGCTCCTCACTGGTCCTCTTCCCTTGAGAGATGAACCTGGATAATCTGTGCCACACAATCTAGTTTCTACAACTAGTTTCTCTAGCATGAAAAGTACTTTTTAAAATGACACTTTTTGGCTTACATGGTGCAAATAAGAATTTCTTCCACTAGAGAGAGGGACACCTGGTGTCTTACTCTGGTAGCTTGAATATGTTGATATCAATTGCTATTTGCATATCTGGCAGGTTCCCCTCTGGCAGATTGCCACCACCTCCTCAATGATTCATCCTAAACTTACCTCATTGAGTATAACCTCCAATGAGAGTTAGTTCACAGTAGGTAAGTTCTTAACATGGGACCTTTTTATTTGTTCCTCCAAGAGAGAGAAAATACCAAAGAACCAAATTTGCAGAATTCAATTCACAATGTAGATAAAATGGCTAGGGCTAAATGAGTTTACTAGCATCGTTCTGAGAAGAAAAATAATAAGTAAGTACATTGGTGTCTTTTGCACTCCTCTCCCCTGGCAGCTGGAAAGTTTTTGAAAGGATCATTATCTCTTATCTGTTTTCTGTTACCTGCCATATTGCTAAGTATGGTGCCTCTAGGCCTTAGGATGGAGGCTTCATGCTATACTGAACAGTCTCTACCTACATTCCCTCCCTAGACTAAAGAATTATAGTGAACTAAGTGTGCTGTCTTCTTACTGCCCCTAGGGAAAGAGGTCCAGAAAAATCATCATGCTGTTTAAATTTGTTATTCTGCAATTGTGATACCAATTCTGTGTCATGATGCCATTTTCTGATTTGACAGGGTTAGGTTAGGATTATGATAACTGTAATTCACTTCTAGGTATCAAATTTTGTTAAATCACATTCTCTGACATATAATGATTGTGGTGGTAGGGATGTGAGAGATTTTAATGCACCAATTGCCTACCAATAGTATAATCAATATTCACTCTGGAATATTCTCCAGGTGTGTTCCAAAGGGATACTTTGTGGCAAAGTGTAATAGTATTATGTTCTTAATATTATCATGTATTTTTCTATTGCTGATTCAAATTCATTTTACTTTTTAGTAATGGAAGAGTTCTAAAGAAGACATTAAGCAGGTAGGATTTTATAGATTGATTCATTACTCTTTCTTATTTTGACATCTTTATTGGAGTATAATTGCTTTACACTCGTGTGTTAGTTTCTGCTTTATAACAAATGAATCAGTTATACATATACATATATCCCCATATCTCTTTCCTCTTGAATCTCCCTCCCTCCGCCTCTCCCTATCCCACCGCTTTAGGTGGTCACAAAGAACCGAGCTGATCTCCCTGTGCTATGCGGCTGCTTCCCACTAGCTATCTATTTTACATTTGGTAGTGTATATATGTCCATGCCACTCTCTCACTTTGTCCCAGCTTACCCTTCCCCCTCCCCGTGTCCTCAAGTCCAATCTCTAGTAGGTCTGCATCTTTATTCCCATCTTGCCCCTAGATTCTTCATGACCTTTTTTTTTTTTTTTTTTAGATGCCATATATATGTGTTAGCATACGGTATTTTTCTCTTTGTGACTTACTTCACTCTGTGTGACAGTCTCTAGGTCCATCCACCTCACTACAAATAACTCAATTTTGTTTCTTTTTATGGCTGAGTAATATTCCATTGTATATATGTGCTACATCTTCTTTATCCATTCATCTGTCGATGGACACTTAGGTTGCTTCCATGTCCTGGCTATCGTAAATAGAGCTGCAATGAACATTGTGGTACATGACTCTTTTTGAATTATGGTTTTCTCAGGGTATATGCCCAGTAGTGGAATTGCTGGGTCGTATGGTAGTTCTATTTTTAGTTTTTTAAGGAACCTCCATACTGTTCTCCATAGTGGCTGTATCAATTTACATTCCCACCAACAGTGCAAGAGGGTTCCCTTTTCACCACACTCTCTCCAGCATTTATTGTTTGTAGATTTTTTGATGGTGGCCATTCTGACTGGTGTGAGATGGTATCTCATTGTAGTTTTGATTTGCATTTCTCTAATGATTAATGATGTTGAGCATTCTTTCATGTGTTTGTTGGCAATCTGTATATCTTCTTTTGAGAAATGTCTATTTAGGTTTTCTGCCCATTTTTGGATTGGGTTGTTTGTTTTTTTGACATTGAGCTGCATGAGCTGCTTGTAAATTTTGGAGATTAAGCCTTTGTCAGTTGCTTCATTTGCAAATATTTTCTCCCATTCTGAGGGTTGTCTTTTTGTCTCGTTTATGGTTTCCTTTGCTGTGCAAAAGCTTTGCATTTTCACCAGGTCCCATTTGTTTATTTTTGTTTTTATTTCCATTTCTCTAGGAGGTGGGTCAAAAAGGATCTTGCTGTGATTGATGCCATAGAGTGTTCTGCCTATGTTTTCCTCTAAGAGTTTGAAAGTGTCTGGCCTTATATTTAGGTCTTTAATCCATTTTGAGTTTATTTTTGTGTATGGTGTTAGGGAGTGTTCTAATTTCATTCTTTTACATGTAGCTGTCCAGTTTCCCCAGCACCACTTATTGAAGAGGCTGTCTTTTCTCCATTGTATATTCTTGCCTCCTTTATCAAAGATAAAGTGACGATATGTGCATGGGTTTATCTCTGGGCTTTCTGTCCTGTTCCATTGATCTATATTTCTGTTTTTGTGCCAGTACCATACTATCTTGATTACTGTAGCTTTGTAGTATAGTCTGAAGTCAGGGAGCCTGATTCTTCCAGCTCCGTTTTTCTTTCTCAAGATTGCTTTAGATATTCGGGGTCTTTTTTGTCTCCACACAAATTGTGAAATTTTTTGTTCTAGTTCTGTGAAAAATGCCAGTGGTAGTTTGATAGGGATTGCATTGAATCTGTAGATTGCTTTGGGTAGTAGAGTCATTTTCACAATGTTGATTCTTCCAATCCAAGAACATGGTATATCTCTCCATCTGTTTGTATCATCTTTAATTTCTTTCATCAGTGTCTTATAATTTTCTGCATACAGGTCTTTTGTCTCCCTAGGTAGGTTTATTCCTAGGTATTTTATTCTTTTTGTTGCAGTGGTAAATGAGAGTGTTTTCTTAACTTCACTTTCAGATTTTTCATCATTAGTATATAGGAATGCAAGAGATTTCTGTGCATTAATTTTGTAACCTGCTACTTTACCAAATTCATTGATTAGCTCTAGTAGTTTTCAGGTTGCATCTTTAGGATTCTCTATGTATAATATCATGCCATCTGCAAACAGTGACAGCTTTACTTCTTCTTTTCCGAGTTAGATTCCTTTTTTTTCTTTTTCTTCGCTGATTGCTGTGGGTAAAACTTCCAAAACTATGTTGAATAATAGTGGTGAGAGTGGGCAACCTTGTCTTGTTCCTGATCTTAGTGGAAATGGTTTCAGTTTTTCACCATTGAGGACAATGTTGGCTGTGGGTTTGTCATATATGGCCTTTATTATGTTGAGGTAAGTTCCCTCTATGGCTACTTTCTGGAGGGTTTTTACCATAAATGGGTGTTGAATTTTGTCAAAAGCTTTCTCTGCATCTATTGAGGTGATCATATGGTTTTTCTCCTTCAATTCATTACCTTTTAAATAAGAAAATGAAAAGAAATGGAACTAACATTTATTCAGTGTTTTACTCTGGTCTAGATCCCATATTATGTGGTTAAATTACATTCTCTGCATAATCATCATATTAGCTTTGCAAGGTTGCCATGCTATCATTTTCTTCTTTTTATTAATTACAAAATTGCTGTTCAGGGAGATTGATTAATTGGCCCAAGATCCCATAGTTAAGAAGTGGCTGAACCAGAATTTAATTCCAAGCCTGCTAGGCTCCCAAATCCATTCCTCTCCCCATAGCATCTTTGCATTAATAGTATCCAGATACAGGATCAAATTAAGAGATACTTCCTGAAATCTGATTTAGCTATATGTTTGCTTTTTAAATTTTTTTTTTCCTGAGAAACCTGATTGGGCCTAGAGTTTGTTCATTCTGTTTCATAAAGTAGTAATCAATACTTTGTTTTCATAAATTACAGTGTGTTGTATCCCCTGAGATGTCTCTTACCCCCAACCCCTGCTCCTGGATTCTTTTCCTTTTAACATACTTCAAATATAGTAACAAGTTGGTACCATTTTCATTATATGGTATTTGTAAAGCCAGCATATGGGGAAAAGAAAACTAAAAACAAAATGTTTACAGTATAATCGAAAATCACCCTTATGATAAGACAGAAGAAGCCGCATCACAGAGCTGAAGGAGCCCCAGAGTAGAAATAATAGGATGGGATTTTGATCCTAGTTTTACCAATACTTGACCTGTGTCACTTCTGGCAAGTAATACATTTATAAAATAAAAGGATGTTTAAAAAAGAAAGATGTACAAAAAAGATGGAAGTAAAAGGGCATAACAAAAAATCAGTACAAAAATTGGATGCTTTTTTAATGCTAAACCTAAGAAGAGATCTGAAAGATGTCTTAAAGAATAGTCCTGTCCTTCTCCATTCACCAAATGATAGTAGGCAGCAGATGGTATACTGTTAGCTAATGATAGAAGACTGCTGGTCAAGTCCTAGTTTGCCTTTATCCTTAGTGTTATGCAACCTACATAGACTCTACAATCCTAAAACAGAAAAAAAAGTTTGGAAAATGATTCATATGAATTATATCCACTTAAAAAGACAGTTTCTAGTTGCTTTAAATGAACTCAAGCCCCATAAGTTATCGTAGAGCTCTGAAAGAATTTTATGAAACAACTCATGACCATGGACAGTAAATTTCTGAGTCAGGATGGTTTGGTTGAGGTGCTACATAGATAGATACAAGCTTCACAAGGACAAGAGACTTGTTAATATTGGTCCCTGGTATATCCACAGCTTTGAGCACATTATCTAGCATGCATTAATAGCTTGACACATGTCCCTGAAGAAATTCCAAAATCTATTTTTTAAAGTCTGTGGACACATAGAAAAGAAAGCAGTGGTCACTAGGAGGCAGCATCAATGCACAAAGACCAGCTATGCTCATGTCATGCAGCTTCCCCATTATAGAGAGGAATGAAGATCACATCAAAGCATTTGACCAAATTCACACGAATAATCCCTGTAAACAAGATGGAGGATAAGGACTAAATATCTTGCAATTAAATGAATTTGTAGCTGGTTTAATGAGAGCACTGTGCTGTTTAATGAATCAGTATCAACATGGATGGAGGTAGCTCTGCCTTGTCAACATTCGTTTTTCAATCTTACATGTAAACAGAAAGTAATTTTTTTAATCAAATTTGTCCATGACGTAAAAACTGAGAATAACAGCCCAAGTTTAAAAAAAAAAAATTAGTGAGATAAAATTTAAACTGAGTAAAAGGAAATTTATAAAATGAAGAGGCCTCAGTTTACATGTGTTTTGAGTTTTCATTTTCAAATTCTCAGTCAAGAATATATGATTGCCATAAAACAAATTAATCTTACTGTATACTTGTTAAAAAAATGTAAAATTATACATACCTTCTATTTAACCTGAAATCCTCATAATTTATATACTCCAAACTCTTACAGATATGATAGCAAGTGGGACTCTGTAAAACTAAAGTGATAAGACCCATGTTTGTAACCTTTCCACGTTGGTCTTTGAATACCTAGAATAGCTGTTTACTGTTGTAGCCCACAAATCATACCGTTTTAAATGCAGTCTACTTTCACTTGCCACACCCTGGAAGATAGGTATTATCCCTGTCTTAAAGGTAAGGATTCTGAGGCATGATTGGGGATTCATCCAGGCATATGACAAGTGCTAGGTCTTTTAGTAATTCCACCACACTTTCATTAGTTAGCTTTTTAGTGAGTATTCCTTTTTGATCCATTTCAGATCTACTGAACCACAATCAGTTCGAGTAGGGCCCCAGAGTATTTAAAGCATCTCAGGTAATCAAATGAAAATGGTCCACAACGCAGCTTTGGGAACTGCCTTAGATACCTAAGTATTTCCTTCAGGCTTCTGAGAGATACTTGACAGCAGAGATTTTGAGGTTATACTTGCTGCTGCTAGGCCATATTATATAAGGAGTACAAAAACCTGGTTGAATTAAGAGCCTGATATTCACAAGTATGACCTCCTGTAAGACACTTAACCCTGTTGAGCCTGTTTCCCCATACATAAAATGATCAGTATTGTAAGCACTTGGCATCATGCCTGGCACATCCTATGCACTTGGTAAATGCTCCCTACTAATTTCGAAGGTGAAGGCCCAGAATACACTATACTGCCAGTTAAGGACTGCTTTTTAACTGTGGCTACTACACAAATAGGTTCACATGCCATTATGAAGGGACTGTATACTTTCTCATCCACATGGTAAATCTTTCATGTTACACATCTGAGAAAAATGTTGACATGGATAGCCTGCATTAGGTTAAAAATCTAGAATGACTTTATAAAGGTGTTAAACAGATGTTTAAGTAAAGCAAATATTAATAAAAGATTATCTTTCTTTTAAACAGATAGTATCTTTTCAGTTAAAAAGAAACAAATTAAGTCCTTTTTGCAGTTAATTGCCCTTTACAAAAAACTTTAGTGAAAATATTTTGCCAAGAATAATTTCTTTGATTCATTATTAAGTTGGGCTTAGTGTCTGAGTCACAAAGCACAGAGGTAACTGCAAGTTAAAATTGATCTTAGCCTTTTTATAAATAAGAAATTGATTACAGAATAAAGTCTCATTAAAGAATATAAAAGACTTGACACTGCATATTAATCACGTTGCCACTCATAATTGTGGCTCCCTTATAATGCTCATGAAAAATGAAATCCAACTTGAATGGGTTATGAGCATAAAGAGCCTACCACGTGCACCCAGGAAGGAAGAATTCCATGTACCATTTGGTGTATTTTCATGCATTTCCCCCACCAACCATTAATAAAGACATCCAATTCATATTCTGGGAATGATTTTTCTGGCATCAATAAGGAAAATACATCTTTACAAGGCATTTTAGATTTCAAAAGAGAACATATCATATTAGAAACTCATTACTGTGAGGGAGAGGGACTATGGTTTGTTTACTGGTTCATGTGCAATTTGTGTTAGGTCAACTATGTTGAGAAAGCATCTGATTCTGGACATCATTTATACTTAGAATACATTTCACTTAGCAATCGAATGATCTATATTCCTTATTTGACTTTTAGAATTAGTTTACCAATTTAAAATACATTATTTATTTAAACAGAACACCTGATTTACAGTCCCTAATTAAAGTGGCCTGTTTGCTTTACCCACTTTGCATTAGTTTCCTTTTATTACTAAATTGATCATAAAACCTTATACTACAAAAGCCAGATATTTATGAATAGCCAGTACTACCTAACCTTCCTCTAATCCTCCCAGAGACAACCCTAAACATCAGAACATCAGCCAAGTTATCTGGGTAATGGTGCTTGATGACCAAAACTATCTCAACAGTTCTCTCCTTACAAGTCTTGTTTTTGTGAAAATGTGAAGATATTTTCCTCTGGAAAATGTTTTATTTGTGAACCAAAAAACTGCCATGTTTAATAAGTAGGGTTTTCAATTTTAAAAAATACAATGAAACCCACGTCTGAACTCTGAAAGGATCCATTCCAGAAGCCCTTTTCAGAATTTATACAAATTAGCCATCATCTCTTCTTATTGAGCTTGTATTTTTCATTTTGAGCCAAGGGACAGCAACTATGGCCTACTGGCCAAATCCAGCCTGCCACCTGTTATTGTAAACGAAGTTTTATTGGAACCGAGCCACAGCTATTCGTCATGTATTATCTATGGCTATTTTCATGCTACAAAACAGATCTGAGTAGCTGTGACAGAGACCATATGGCCCTCAAAGCTTAAAATATTTACTATCTGCATCTTTACAAAAGAAGCTTGCCAACTCCTATTTTAAACACTTTCATTAAAAAAAAGAAACTATTGAAATTTTGTTTGAATTACAAGAATGTAAATATTTTTCTATTGTTATCACAAAGTTACACACTGGCCTACATATGACTTGATGAGAATTTTTGTGGACTAGCCTGGATAGCTAAACACTGCTTATAGCATTGTTTCTATGGATTCTTTAAAAAGTATACACAACCAGTTGTACAAAGGAGTTTTAGAAAATAGCCTATTTGTAGATGAGGGACATTAATCTACTTAATTGATTCACTACAATAATCAACCAAAGAATAGGCCTGACATGCTTGGAGAAAACAGGTTTACTTCTTTTGAAATCAGGTTTATGGAACTAGGGAGTCATGAAAAGTTGCTGACAATAATAGCAAGCACTGCCTCAATATAAACTCAAGATTTATTTACTCACATTTATAAATAACAAAAAACTCCTTTAATACTAGAAATTCCGCAATTCTTAAATGATAAGATAGCTTTTAAGACCATATGGAATCAATTTTTTCAGGTAATATACAACTTTGTTAGCATTTTTCCTTTTCTCAACCAAACACACTTTTACACACACTTCTAAAGTGCTAGGGAGCCACCAGGGCAGTGTGGTAAATGGGGATGGTTCAGATAACTGCACAAGACAAGATTTACCTTCCTGTGACTTTCTTAAAAATCAGGGACAGAAACATATGTATCCTGCACTATTGATGGTATTTGTATGCTTAATTTATATAATACTTGAATTTCTCTTTTCAACTAGTTTTCCATAAATATTAAAATAGCAGAATGTCTTTTCTAAAAGTTCTCAAAATAATCATTAGATTTTTATACTATTTAATAGAAAAATAAAACCAAGCTACCAAATGTATGATTTAGGCCAAAAAAAAAAAAAAAAAAGTTTTTTTCAAGAAAATGTAGAAATATTTTAATTTACATATCATATTACAATGAATCAATATGGAGTCAAAATCCACAATTACACTTTCATAAAAATTCTGCCCATCATCCTCAGAATAATCAGTTTCTGTACAAAGATTTACAGGTGTCCAATATATGTAGTTTATCCTTAGTGTGCTACAGAGTTCAGAGGTTCTGCTCGAATATTCCCCAAATCAAGTGCAGAATCTGTCTCTTCATCAATTTCTCCAATGACTGCACTGTAATTGTTTAAGGAAAAAAAAATCAGTTAAAACAATCTCATTTCTGATTAAAACTGAGAGGAGACACTAAAAAAAACTACTACTTAAGGTGAAAAACAAACATTTTCATAAGGTTGTGAATTGTACATTTAAAGTCACTAAACTCAAACAAATTGAAGGCAACATTGTTACAGGAACGAATATTAAAGAACAGACTGCATATAGTGTGACTGGATCAGGAGTCTTTATTTGAGTAACTTCAATGAACTAAACCCATCAATGGTACATATAAAATCTATTAGTTTCCCTTTCATGATTTCTCAGTTGACTCAATTTAAATCCAACACCAAAAAGAAGTACAATTCTTCACACGTAAAGATAATAACAGAACAGATACTTAGGTATCTAACAAATGATTTTTTGTTGTGATTGGCAAGGGTTAAAGCCAGCAAATTTTTCCTTGATTCAACACTAACATAACACCTATAACATTAATTTCACTAATACCATGCTAGGTAACCAAGCCATGGCTCTCTAGCTGGATACAGTCATTGTACATCCAGACCACGGGACATGTATGAAACATTATTACATAAAAAATTGGTTGTTAAATTTGTTTGGTTTTAATGAAAGTAAATTCTACAGACAAATGTTATACAGAATTTGCCCGATTTTGCTTTAAACTGTATACAGTCTTCAGTTCTCTAATAAATGGGAAGTACCAAACTTTAGGAGACTATATTAAGTTTTCTCAATATGAAACATATCAAGATCTTAATTCCATCATTAAAAATTTAGTATCATTTAAAATCCTTATGGAAGACAGTGGAGTGCTGGAAAATGTTTTAAAACTAGCTCTCCAAGGAAAAGGGGGAGGTTGATTTGCAGTGTTGACTGATATCCATAGTGCAGATACTCCCACTATGGCCAATTACAAGCTACCAAAAAGACATCAACCAACCAGCTTGCAAAATTCCCCAAAATATAAAAATCTGCTTCCGTGAGCCAGTAGAAGCTGGCTCCAGCATACCACTGTGTCTATAGCAATGTTTTAAATTTTTTAAAATTGAAGTTCAAAAAAAAATTTTTTTTAAATTAAAGTACGAGAAATTGTCGTAAAATCAATTATTATACAGAGCCCCAATATAAACAATCAGTGCTGTTCTGGTCAGGAGACCTGGGCCCCACCTGCTTCGCCTTTACAGCTCACTTCACCTAAATGTTATCTCTATAGAATATTTTATAAACCTCTGATTAAAGATCAAATGATTTATCCATCTAAAGGTGATTTTCTTAAGACAAATAAAATGAGTAAAGTACTCCTTTATCTTCCATATCCTACTTGTCCAAAAAAGTAATCTGAGATGCTAATACATCTTTTGCTGCCTTCCAGCCATGTTTTAATTTTAAACAGTACTCACTAGAAAACTGATTCAACACTCTTCTAGCCTCTATAACTGCACTAATACAGAAGCTGCTAGCCACATGTGACTAATAAAATTAATTACAATTAAATAAAATCTAAAATTCAGTTGTTCAGTCACACCAGCTACTTTTCAAGTACTCAATGGCCACACACACAGCTAGTACCTACCATAGTGGACAAGGCAGATATACAACATTTCCATCATCCCCAAAAGTTGTACTGGACAGTATTGCTCTACACTGTTGCACTTTTCTTAAATTGCTACCACTAAAATATATCTTCTCAAACTGCCGTATCAGTGTCACAAGTTAACTGAGGCCACAACATAAACATGGGACATCTTAAGTAAGCCAATTATACTAAAAAATTAAAAGAAAAAAATAAGTAATGGATAAATTCAGCTATGTTATAAAGCATTATTTAAAATTGTCCACACAAGAGATTTCAAAGACATTTTCAAATCCTAGCCCTGGGCCCTGGAGGTATATTTATGTTCCTCTGGAATTAGGGGTACTTTGGAAGAACATTTTAAGAAGCCTCTCCAATGAACTATTCAGTGTAAGGCAGGGCTCTTTCTGGACAATATCCAGGCTACTTAACTATTAGAAATATGGACAAATCTCAGTAGATAGAAACCTCTTCTCCATACAGCAAGGCAGTACACCTATAGTATATTTAACTTGCCTTTAAAAAAGACATATTTTACTTACACATTATCACCTCTCACGATGTATAAACCTAGTACCACTTGTTCTACTCCCTGTGAAGAGCTGAACACTCGTTCATGGCTTTCATCCAAAATCAAATTAATGGTCTGGTCAAAACCTTTCAGTGTTCCCTGTAAAGAAAACATTCAAGAGAAAAAGACAAATATTCTGGTTTACCTGAATGTGTTAATTCAATGACACCATTTTAGTTGCCAGGTACTCCAAGAGAAGTACCTATTTTAAATATATATAAGTTCACTATAAAATACAATACCTCTTTATGATCAACAGGCACAAAACTTACCTCTTGGTTTTTTAAGAGGGGCAGTGGGGAACCCACCACGCTTCTGACTAGTGTGCAGAGTTGTTGAGAATTACAAAGGACACCTATGTACTGGTTTATTTCCAAGGAAGTAGCATAAAAGCCCAGGTAGTCCAGGAGCTAATATTCTAAAGATACAAACTAAAACAAGGGAAACGTAAGGGAAATAGTCCTCTACACAGCAGCTATAGCAATGTAACAGTATCACTTCATGTTACATGCTAGTAAACATGCTGCACACATTATCTCAATTAATCTCTACCCTTTGTGGTAGATACTATAAAACATTCCCACTTCAGACAAGAAAATTTGAGGCACAGAGAAGTAATCCCTCAAGGTTTCATGGGTAGAAATTAGCAGAGCTAGAATTCGAACCATGAAAGGCTTGCTTCAAAGCCAGAACACTAAACTTCTATATTATACTACTATGAACAAGCAAATATAATCTACCACTTTTCAGAGATTCAAATCAGTACACAAACTTCAACTGGTAGTAATAGCTAAGGCTTAAAGAGTACTTAGTATCTGCCAAAGTGTTTGATGGGCCTCATGTGGATTTACTTATTTAATCCTCCCAATAATCCAGTAACAGTAGATGCAAACATGACTATAACAATTAGAACATCCTAGAACTTGAAGGATATATTCAGAGAAAGTTTTATGAAGAATCGTGGTTCTTAAAAAAGGAAGACATGGGCCTATTTCAACATGGTAACTCAGATGCTATTCAAGTTTCTGAAGAACATCAACTTATATTGGTTTTGGTTGGTTATATTTCTCATTAAAGTTTCACGTTTTAAAATTCAAAATATATAAAATTAGAGTGAAATAAAGAGAAAGTGTCAGCTAGGAAGAGAAACATTAGGTAATGTTAGGAAGAGAAACAAAATATGGAGTATTTACTATACTAAACTAGCAAAGAGTTGTTACCACATCCATACATAGGCTCTTGGCTTCATTTTACATGCAACTATTCTATAAAGTGAACCATGTGTCAAAGAAATACACAACTACTGAACTTTAGTACTCAAAAATGCTCTTTTAGTACTTAAAAATGCTCTTTTCAAATGGCTTTCCTTCTTCTATAAAATTAATTTTCCAATTTATCATCTATCCTGTTAACAAAAACAAGAAAATTTAAACTTGAGGTTTTTACAAAATAAAAAACTATTTGCAAATATTTGTTAATAGCAGTAGGCTTCTAAGATGAGATTAAAATATTTCAAACTGTCCTATTTGACTCGATACAATGTGAAGTACCTTAAAAACAAAACCAAAAAACATGATTGTTCTCTTGATTAAGAAGGAAGCAAGGCAACTGGCCTTAGCTTTTGGAGTCAAATTCAATTTAAATCCCAGTTTGGTTCTGCCACTTATATCCACGTGACTCTGGGAAAGTAACTCACTTTTTCTGAGCTAGGTTCCTAACCTAGAATGCAGGGTTAATTCTTTTTCACAGAGCTGTACCGAGATTAAGTGATATAACACATGTAACATGCCTGGTACATGACATATGTTTAATAAATGGCAAAGTCTGACACTTCGGTAATCGTCACTTAAGGATCCACTGAGAAAAAAATCACACAGATTAAAAACAAAACAAACAAAAACAGAACTGCAGAATGGGAAAATAAAAGACTAAACTATAGGAATTAGATAGACAACAGAGAAAGGTTAGCAGCCTTAAAACTTTTTGGAAAGTGAACAATCATATGAATTATAAACGAAGAAATTAAGTAGCCCAAAATCATGGGATAAATTCCCCAGATCAAGGAACAGGTCAAGGAGAGAATCCAAGACTTTTCTGGAATTAAAAAGGGATACTGTGATAAAAGGACAAATGAGATGAAGTAAATTTATTCATTCATCATAATTCATTCTACAAAAAACAAGAGATCATACAACCTAAGAATATCTGAAGAATATTAACACCATACAAGTCTTAAATGTTCATTATTTTATAGATGTAGTATCTAAATCTTAAAAAAGTTTCTAAGAACCATAAACAAATTTTCAAAAAAATTATATGATTCTGGTAGTGGTTGTCAGAGCACTGAATGGGGAAGGAAATAAAAGATGGAGGAGGAAGATAAATATTATAAAATACAGGCAGATATCTGCAGACTAGACTAGAAGTTCTCTGAGGGCAGAATCTATTACCCATCCTAGCTTCTAGAAGCCTTGTATGTAACTTACAATGTTTATTAATGAAAAAAATATGGATTGGCAGCTATTTATCAGAGAGATAAAGACCTGAATCATAAGAAAACTGCAATGCAAGTGTACTGTGGTGCCTAGTCATCGGAGATCAGAGGTTGTACATAAAAATTAACAACCAATAAGGCTACAAGAAAGAGAATGAATATGCCAAATACTTACCACAATCATTCTCCCATCAGAAGTAATGACAGCAACAGTTCCTGATAACTGAATCAAGGAAAGTATTTCTCAGGGCATGTAAACTGAAAACTTAAAATCTGGTAAGGAAATGGTTTAAGTTACTAGGAAAAAGGTAACAGAATTAAGATACAACTATTCAACACAGCCACATTTACAACATAAAAACTTTCTGTTCCTCAATTTGGTGTGACATTTACACAATTTAAAAAAGGGAAAAAATAGAAAAAGAGCATCCCTTTCTGTGTGTGGTCAGTGTATTATATCTTAAAACAGCTGGGGTATTTGGTACTCTTTTCTTACTGGGGAATATTGCCAATTTGACAGTTGAGCAAGATATTGCTCCCTTTCTTAGACCTATTTCTTCATCTCTAAAACGAAAATTGGATCATTGCTAAACTAATCAATGTTGAATGATTTCAAGCACGTTAAGACACTGTCTTCCAGGACCTGGCTTCTGGAATTCAGAAGAAAAGAAGCTATATTCAATGTCACAGGTACCAATATGCTTGCATCATTAAAAGCCTTTAGCATTTCACTTTTGTCCCAAATTTGTACATGAGAGCACAATGCAGTGTTCCGTTTCTAGACTTTAAAACGGTAACAGGTGTATAGGGTAATTCACACGGGCTTTTTAAAGTTATTTGTCCCTCAAAACGATCCATTACAACAGCAAGCATTATTTTAATTCCATCAACAAAGAAGTTGAGATTTCAAGTGGTAAAGGGGCAGATATTCAATTTTTGC
The DNA here is from genome assembly GCF_028021215.1 of Eschrichtius robustus. Classification (NCBI taxonomy): domain Eukaryota; kingdom Metazoa; phylum Chordata; class Mammalia; order Artiodactyla; family Eschrichtiidae; genus Eschrichtius; species Eschrichtius robustus. The sequence goes on along the minus strand of NC_090831.1, from coordinate 98,231,075 downwards.
ACCATCTGTAAAGTTTTTGGTATCCTCGAACAACGAGCAAAGCCTATAAATAAAACAAACACATAGACAGATTTACACGACCATCGTTGCCGTTGGTTAAACTGTTCCTCTTATTCCCAAACCTGAACGTATAGGCCCTAAGGAAACAGGAAGGATGAATCAATAGCTGATTTCTATAGAGACACGGAAAAGTTCGGAATAACCACGTTGGTAGGTTTTTTTTTTTTTTTCAGATTAAAAATAAAAGACACCTTGGGCCCGTACAAGCGGCAGGTTCCAGCCCCAGGGGCGGGATTGGCGGGTCCCAGATCCTTAACCCCTGCACCCGCATACCGGGCCCCGCAGCTGCCGGGCGTCGCAACCGCCCGCCGATCTCGACCCCCTGCCTCTGCAGCACCGGTCCTCTCCGGTGCATGCGCGGGACTCGCCACAGCCCCAGCAAATGCCTGTGGTGGCCGGCTCGAGGATACGGTTGATGTAGTTCTCCAAGGCGGACGTCATGATGCTCGGTCCGGCAGCTGGCAACACAGCAGGACCGGCGACAAGAGGAGCTAAAACGGCCCGCCAGGAACTAGCGGCGGCTCCCGCCGACTGGCGGCAGCAAATACCGCGAGAGTACCGCACTGCTGCCTCCGCGAATCAGAGACTGAAAGAACCCGGCCAACCATCCACAAGAGGCTAAGCGACGACTAGTTTCAATGCGCGTGCGCAGTATATTTCTACTGTGTTTCTGGGCGGTGTTCTCGGAAGCCGAGAGGGACAAAGCGAGCAGGCGGTGGAAGAAAGGAGGAAGCCTTCGGCAGGTGGGGTAGTGGGGAGACGGTGGGCGAGCGGGCTTCATGGCGGAGTGGAAGGCTATGTGGCAGAAGTTACGAAGGGGAAATATTGAGAAAAGACGGGCAAGGCGGGAAAAAACGGAATAAGTGTTTTCGTCACACGTGAAATAGATGAGTGCTGTTCTGGTATGAAGTGTAGACGCGGGGAAGTGGAATCCCTAATTTCCTGCCACAGGGGCCGAAGATTAACCTTCTAGAAGCTAAATGGCCTAGGGCAAAGTTGCACACGTTGTAACCATATGGTATATACGCCTGGAGAACACAGCAACAAAAAGCACGTTCGCAGTTTGCATTTGCCTCTAAAAGTGCTCCATCGCGGAGGCGTTGTTACTCATTTATGTAAGAAACTGAATCCAAACAGAAAAGTGTGTGAGTCTCCCTTAGAAAACAGTCTTCCCTTTACCACGCCACAGTCTCCCTCCCCTCAGGGTGAAATTAGTAACTAAAAGGCAGGCAGGTCTGCTGCTCTGTCCTGGAAAGGACTGATTCAGGAAGAGCCTTCTAAATAAGCACCAGACTGGGTTCTAGTCCTACACTGCTAACCATATCGTGTGGGTATCCTTGCACAAGCAACGTCAACTCATTTGGGCCTCAGTTTCCTTAGATCCTGCTACATTTATCATTTGGGGTATTTATATGTGTTAGAAAACGTCACTTATTTTACTGTGGTACCCTAACTTCAAAGGACTTGAAGTTAGAAAAAAATCTATGTACAAAATACCAGTGAGAGTTATTTCCCCTTTGTACAAAATTGCCTTAAGATTTCAGTTAGACTTGTGATTTCTTAACTGAAGAATTGAGGATTTGAAAACTCTCGCAATGTCAGCAGTTTTCTTCTGAAAAATCAAGCATATGTTTTCATTACAGCATACCCACAAAATTACCTACAGATCACTCCCAAATGTTTAGTATTTTATATACTTAAACTTACTCTGACCTGTTCGAAGCCACATGTAGTCGGGAATTAGGTGGTGCCTGTCCCAATTTTTTTTTTGGGGGGGGGGTTGGATGCTGGAGGGCGGATAAATGAAAGTATCTTCCATAAATTAAAAAAATGAAGATATTGTGTGGTTTGCAAATGTTAGACATTGAACCAAAAAACCAAAGTACTAATTAGTGATAAATGAGGTATCATTAGTAAGGAATTTTTAAAAAATAATGTGCCAAGTATTTAAAATCAATAACCCATGTAGTGTTTCATCTCTTAGAGTGTGTTTATATGTGAAAATGTTCATTTACATTATATAGTAACTTACAGAACTAAGTTCATCATAATACATTACAAGTTTATGACCTTGTGTGGTTTCCATTAAATTAATATGCCAGATAAATGACAGATGTGCAGTGTTGATGGAACATCACAAAATCTCTTTGGTTTGAAAATTTTTACATTCGTCTTAAAACTATGTTTTCTGTAGTCACTGATGATCACAGATGTGGAGAGAAAGCCTATGGGCAAAGAAAAGTCTTTAATAAGACAAAAATGAGTTACATCTGGATGCAAACATTACATATGTGATTTATCTAAATTAGCGTTGTGACCTTGGGAGTACACGGACACAGAGAGTTCAACACCTCATAATGGAAAATTAAGTTAAAGTTCCAACAGGGGGAAATGATATAATATAAACATCTGACAACTAAAAAGGTAAGTAGGGGTACCGTGAGATTTTGAGCTTAATTCAAAAATCTCTCAAAGTGCTACCCATACTCTGTCACTCTTTACTGAGGAGTAAAAGTATGCTGGAATGTTTTCTATTTTATTAATGGAGCACTTATTTTATGCCATTAGTTCTGAATCCAAACTTTGAGCAGATAACTAAAATTTTTTATATTTACTTCACTTATGATTGGCTCAGTATTTTATATATTTCCCAACCCACTCATGAATCTCTCTCATTAGTAATCCAACGGCACGTATCTAGGACAACAGCCAAGATTTATCAAAAATAGGGCAGGAAAGAGATGGGAAAGGGTAGAAAGGAGTTCCCTAGATATCTGACATTCCTGGAGTTACTTTCCACTAGTACAAGGGTCCCCAGCCCCCTGGGCCGCGGTGCCTCTCGGTCCAGGGCCTGTTAGGAACCGGGCCGCACAGCAGGAGGTGAGCTGTTAGGTGGGCGAGCCAGCAGAGCTTCATCTGCCGCTCCCCATCGCTCCCCATCGCCCGCGTTACCGCCTGAACCACCACTCCCCCACCCTTGGAAAAATTGTCTTCCCCGAAACCGGCCCCTGGTGCCAAAAAGGCTGGGGACCGCTGCATTAGTAGAAACCAAGGTATGTAAAATAGGTCTTTCTCTGGCTAATGATTCTCCTGAGAAGCAGGGCATAACTCACCTCCCTTTGTATCCTGTATTCTTTCATTAACCTGAAGAATCATACTAGATTCTGAGGAAACTGAATTTGCGCTTTACTGTGAATGGTTTATGGGAAAAAAATGATAATTATTGGAAAATTAAAATACTGCTTTTAACCTAATTTGATATGAGCTTTTATTTACTTTTATTTTTATTGATTTGTATTCCTACAAGTTCCAAAAGTGTCAACCAATTAGCAGTATATATTGAATAGATCTTTCTAGGGTTCTCCAAGGCAGAAAAGGACGTAAATAAACCCTGGTATCTCCTTACAAGGAAATTCCTGAATAGGTACAGAGCTCTAATTATGAAATAGTGTATGGAAAAATAATAGATATCCCAAATTATAAAGAAAGGTAATTGATATGGAAATATTAATTCATTTAACAGTATAAATTACAAAGTGTTTTTCATATATTATGGGGGTTTTTTTCCTTTTAAGGTATTAAGATAGGCATTTTTAACACCATTTTTTAAGGGATGGGAAAAATTAAATATAACTAACTTGCTAATCGAGAAGCAGTATAGGATTGTGATTAAGAACACTATCTCAGGAGCTACCCTGTTTGGATTTGGATTCTGTGGGACTTTGAGTGGATTACTTAACCTTCTTGCCTCTGTTTTCTCATCTGTAAAATGGAGAAATGATGGTACTTACATCATCAAATTGTTGGAGGACTAAAAGTAATTCTTGTAAAGCCTGGCATATAATAAGCACCCGATTCATGTCAGTTATTATTGCTCATGGACATAGATTACATCACAGGTAATCTTTTACTCAGTCCCAGAGCTTGTTCTACTACATTATTTTGCTCACTGCCTTTTTTTTCTGATTGGATAAATTGAGCAGTGCACATTTTAATTGCTTAAGGAAGGGGAAGGTGGAAATGTGTTAGAATCTTGGACGTTTTATGAAAAAGGTAAGACTTAAATTGGGGCTTGAGCAAAAGTGCAAATGCACTTTAGGAAAATTAATCTGACATTAATTATTTACAGTGGAGGTAGGAAGTGAGGATTAGAAGGCTAGCCAGACTCCAGGTGTGAGTTTCTGATTTGTAGCAGTAGGAGTGGAAAGGCGGAAGACGTAATTCAAAGACAGTGGTTAAGCAAGGCAGGGAGGCAGACAGCAAATCACGGGCAGCATAGTGATAGTGGTTGGTGAACTGGCAGAATGGCAAGGGTAGGGAGACCCAGGAAAAGGCAGGGCTGCTTGTTAATAAAGTACATGGGGCCAAGCTGTAGAACTGTGTAGGTGTGACACTTACTGCGCACCAGCCAGTGGTGAGGCCACCAGACACGCTGGGTTCACTAGCAGTGGCATAGCACTTTACCCTAAACACCTGGGCATCAGGATTCTAAAAGCTCCACAAGTGACGGTAACATGAAGCAAAGTTTGGGAACCACTGGACAGCATTAACAGAGACAATAACAATCCAAATGAGAATAGCACATTTAAAAGGACATGTGAAATTCCTAACAAGAAATGCTGTAGTAACTTAGAGAGTTTTACCTTTAAAAAAAATTGCAGGTGGCTTGAAAAATGACAGTTTATGGAAGAGTTGACACTGCTGCGTGATGGAAGCAAGGGCAGGAGAGCATCATCTTCAGACGTTGCAGTTGTAAACTTTGCAGTTGTAAAGTTTGCAGGAAATATAGAGATGCCAGAGACAGATGGCTCTGACCCATTGTCTGTTGTTGCTTTTGTGCAGATCTGGGAGAAGTGCAAAATAAGCACTATCAAAATGGAGCACACGGCTGAGCTAAGCCGAGGGAAGAATAGGATGCCACACAGTGAACAGGTGTCATTTGGGTACTGTATTCCTTCAGACCAGGAGCGATCGTGCAGTCAGCTGTGTGACTTTACATTCAGCTGTTGGTTCTTGGTAGCACAAGACATTAAAATGCTAGGAAAAAGTATGTATGTACCACCCTGCTTTCTGCACTATTCCACCATTACTACCCTGTTTAACAATCACATGTGAGCTGATTCATATTACACCAGACAGTGCTCTAGCACAACAGACTGCTGATATTCCACTTCAGATCTGGACTTTGGTTAACCTGCCCCTATTTTACTTATCTCCTCCTGTGGTTGAGGTAGGCAGGTATTATTACCTCTGACTTTGCCCTAAGAGGATGCTTGAATTCATACAGCTTGGGGCAGCTTTATTTAAATAGTACGTGAACAGTACAGCTAATCGAATGGAGCACCCAGACCTCAGCCTTCTCAATATCTTTTGTGTGTTTGTGTGTGTAAATTACCATTTTTGTGTAATCACTATTACAAGGCAGATTAAGGAGCATTGTTTTAAGCTGAGTGCTTTACTTGCTTTTTTTGTCATTTTTGCTTGTCTTTTAAAGATGAATGTCTTTAGCAGCTTGGATTGCAGTACAGATAAAATTTATACTGTCCTTTTTACAGTGATTTTGGCGTGACAGACTTGGAAAATAATGATGGCAGAAATTACTTTAATAAGTCTCTGTGATCTTCAATGTGAACTCACTCCTGATGGTATAATCCACACTGAAAGAGCAGGTTTATTTAGACTTGTTGCAGACATTATATTGCGAGAGAGATCAAAGCTAATTTATTGATATACTGAGGTTAGGCTATGAGGTATGAATAATGTGAGAAAGTACAGAAAGATAAATGGTTTGGTAGTGTGAAGTATATAAGAAATGTCTTGATAAAAACTAAGTTACCTTGAGTCACTAATGGAAAGCAGTTGCCTGAAATTACATTAAAATATGTATGGAGTAAAAAAAAAATGAAAAAGAAAATCAAAACTTTACCTTACTATTTCTGAAAAATTCTCATTTTATAAGTTTTGCCATTATTTGATTTTGTACCTAAAATAGAATTACACTCCCACCTCTACCATTTTTTTTTTTTTTTTCAAACCATGGATCTAGATTTTAAGAGCTGGAAGGAAATCTAGGAATTTGCAAGTCCACTTCTCTCATTTTGTAGATAGGAAACTGAGTCCCAGAGAAGCTGAGTGACTCTGAGGGTTACATAGCAGAGCCTACAGTGAAGGCCTCCTAGATTCTAGTTCAGTGCTCTTTACAGTAATTAGTAATAAAGTTACTTTTACTCACAAGACAAAATTTGAGTCTATATCTACAGATCATCAGCCCATATCCATGGATATGTCATTGTCTGCCTTTGTAAGGCAGACTTTTTCAAAGATCAGAAGGAATTGATATCCAAGAATATACTCAAAGGCAGCTCGATATTTTTCAGATATCAGTACCTCTGGGAAGAATAGGAAAAGCAAATAGGATATTGTGGTAGGCAGCAGAATGGCCCCCCAAGGATGTCCACATCCAAATTCCTGGAACCTGTGATTGTTACCTTCTATGGCAAAAGGGATTTTGCAGATGTAATTAAGGTTCAGGACCTTGGGGTGGGGAGAATATTCTGGATTATCTGGGTGGGCTCGACTCTAATCACTTGGATCCTTAAAACTGGAAGAGGGAGGCAGGAGAGTGGGTCTGAGAGATGTACGTGAAGACTGGTTCCACTGTTGATGGCTTTGAAGCTGGAGAAAGAGGGCCAGGAGCCAAGGACTTTAGCTGGTTGTCTTTAGCTGGAAACAGCCCTTAGTTTACAGCCAGCAAGAAAACAGGTATCTTGGTCCCACAAAGGCAAGCATACCGAATTCTGCCAGTAAACCAAGTGAACAGGAAATAGATTCTCCTTTAGAGCCTCCAGAAAGGAACACATTCTGCCAACACCTTGATTTTAGTCCAGTCAGACCCATACCAGACTTCTGACCTATAGAATGTAAAACGATAAAGTTTTCTTGTTTTAAGCCACAAAATTTGAGATAATTTGTTATGGCAGCAATAGAAAATTAATGGAGATAATGCAACCACTTAATTTATTATCTTCCTGGATTTTGACTAAAGAAAGTCATTGAGAAAAGTAGCTATACTATACCTAGGAGATATGGAGAATATTTGACCCTTTATGAACAGTTTAAGTACTACTGCTCATGACTGTCCTTCTCTGTGGCACAAAGTCTTTCTAAATTCTAAACTTCTCCCCAGAATTTCCTCCACAGTGAGCTTAGGTGTAAAGCATGGGTTTCTTTAACCTAGATTACCATTTACTTCATGTGTGTTTCTTACCCATTATACTGGTATTATCATAAGGAGGAGGCTCCACTGTCAGGGGAAGGAGGAGGGGTACGTGCTCAAGCTTTACTGAAATCTTAGGTCTTGATGAGGCATTCAGCGGTGTTCTTCTCAGCCTCCATCTCACTTGTGAACATGTTCGTGGTTCTGCTGGTTTCTTCTCTGGGTTTTATTTTCCCCAAAGTCATTTTGTTAGTAAATAACAAAGCCAATCTTTGAACCTAAGCAGTCAAGCTCCACTGCACTACACTGCAATTTTAACACTGTTGTCCAAGGGAAATGCCCAATAGAATGACAAAATAAAGACCGTGATGTAAACAAGAGGTAGGTCATTTAAAGTTAATGGCCCCGGTGTGAGCACTTGGTTAGGACAGTTACAAAGAGGCAGATTCAACAATTAAAAAAATCTTATTCAACAATAAATGCCTCTGGTGGATTTATTTTATTTTTTCTTCAGTATTAGGCATCTGAGTTGTTAATATTAAACACCTCTAACGGGGATTGGCAAACTGTAGCCCTCAGACCAAATTTTTTTGTAAATAAAGTTTTATTGGAACACAGCCACACCTATTAATTTATGTATTATCTCTGCTGGCTGCTTTTGGATGACAATGGCAGAGCTGAGTAGTTGTGACAGAAACCATATGGCCCACAAAATAATTAGTATCTGGCTCTTCACAGAAATTTTACAGACCTCTGTTCTCTAATGTCAACAAATGAGATTTCTAAAGCTTTTATATGCGTATTACCTAATTGTCCTCTACAAAGTTTGCACCACTCATTCTTCCACCAGGAAAGTGAGCTAATTCATCATCCTGGTCAGCCTCAGATATGGCCATAATGCCCATTTTTGACCAGCTTTGAGATATGATCCCTCCATTTTTCTGAATTTGCATCATGAATAACAAAGAAACCAAAACTCAGATGTATAAGACTTTAGAAGAATGTCTGTGGTGTCTCCTCCTTCTCTCCCTTCCTTCCTGTTGTTGGAATGTCACTTTGGAACCGAAGAAATGTTTTCCAAGTCATTACCCCATGTGATAACTCCTGCAGTGGGATTTTTCATGCATAAAAATAATGACAGAAAATAATGATCTGCATTTTAACATATGCATCAGAAACTAACTTAAAAACCACAGACGTCGTAGCACAGTGGATTAAAAGAAATTCTCAGCAGAGAGTTGTTTTGAAAAACAAAAGGTGGTAATTCAAATTAAAGACAACCGTTTGTCAGGGGTGTTCATCATTGTTTTTCAGCTGTTCAACATCAGAGCTCTCTTACTTCTTGAGAATTCCCTACTTTATGAGTTTGGGTGGGACAGAGAGCTCATTATATCAGGTACTTTTTTTGCTCTTTCTTATAGCAAGAGAGATCTAGGCTGTTTATGACTACCTGACTTACAGAGAACGCGCTCTTGTGGTCACACAGCTGCAGCAAGAGCAATATCATAAAGGAGCCATGCCGTTGATACTCCTGGTGGCATCCAGGGCACGTGGGCACTTCAGCAGTATTGGGGCATGCAAGCTTCAGTCTGTATTGTTTTGCAGTGGTGTCCACAGGGTACTAACCCAGCTTTGCTGTGTGTTTGGGACGTGCTACATGGTTATGTAACTTCTGAATCTTGTTCTCCAGCCTGTCTCACAATTATGTGAGCTCCTGAATATCCTTCAATTACTTCCCTTCCTGCTTGAATCAGCTCAAGCTGGTTTCTGGTTTCAAGCTGGCAACTAGGAATTCTGACTCTAGAAACGTTCTGGAAGCATAGTGCAGCAGTAAGCTACAGTGATCTTCAAACACTTTTTTTGTTCTTTTAGCTGCTAAATTTTTATAAACTAAAAAAAAATTTTAAATTGAAACCTCCTTATACAAGCTTACTTTAAAATCCTAAGTTTTTGTATTATAAATTTATTAATTATAAAGAATGTAATTCCTGTCACATAGTATTTTGTTTATGTGCTTTAACTGTATTTTCTTTCAAACCTTGGAGTTGCAGATTTAACTTAAAGTTTATGGCAAAGCCCATACTTTTCAAACCCATCAACTGACTTTATTTTCACTTTAAATATGTTACCACGCATTCTGTGAAAACTGCTGGAAAGTCAATCCACCATGAGCCCTAAACCTCCCTGCACATCCTTTCTGGGTGTGCTGCAAATGCAAGGCCTTGGTCATTCTTTTTACCTAGGCTAATTGTATGTCCCTTCCAGCTCAATTTTCAGTTAAGTAGGTGTATAATAATGACCATTTTCTAATTCTTTCAAATCTATTTCAGTGTGCTCCAGTGACTTGGAGTTGTTGATATGTGCATCTGTGTTTGAGGGCTTTTTCTATGTATGTGTGGCAGGCTGGAAATGCTGGGGAATTAACACCCTCAGAAAGCAGTCTTCAGTCAGTGACTGACAGGAAGGTTTGTAGTTACCTCATCCCCTTCATCAACCAGGTGGGATAATTCAGCTGGGATATCTCCAGTCATGCAACAGAGTAGCTGGCCTATAGTGCACTTTTCATTGGCTGCCTTCCTTCCTGGTAACACTTCTCCACTCCCTTACCGGCTTTCCCTAAATAAACTACTTGCACTTGAATTCTTGCCTCGGGATCTGCTGTTGGGGGAACCCAAACTAAGACAGAGGTCATAAATACTTCTTCCTGTCAAAGGGGCCTGTGTCCTACTTGAGTTTGAGGCTAGCCATAGCCTAACTGCAATCCTTATCATCTGATTTCATCTGATCATCTTTTACATGATGCAAAGGATGGGATGGGGCTCCTGCCCCTCTGCACAGACCTGTGCAGACCTCTGTAAATATCCCTGGGTAAACAATCACTGCTGCCGCCAAAGTTGGTTTAAAGTGGGTTGTTTACTCAAAAATGAAATACCTATCTCTGGTACCTTAGCCAGGCTGCTGCCCTGAAGCTTCAGTTAGGCTCCAAGATGCAGCAAGAAATGAAGCACAGGAATGACCCCATTATCTGACTGTAGCGCAGGAGCTCATCTTTGTCCCTGACACCACAGTGATCTAGTTGTGGCATTCAGAAGCCTGGGCTAAACTCAGTTTGCTGATTTTGGTCAAGGAGAGGAAGGTTTGAGCTACCCATGCCTCTTTACTGGGGTAATTGGGTGTGGGATACTTATTCTGTAAAGGCCCAGAGCTTACAGAATAAGTCACTCATGTAGGCATTGCCAGTACTAGTGGCAGTCAAATACTTAAGCAAAAGGCTTCTCCAGTCTTCCCCAAATCATGTTGGGATGGTGACAGTTTACCCCACCTTTTTGTGAGACTATCCCTGTCATATTACCCCTCTGAGTCCAGGGATCTCTTTATAGACCTTTCTGTTCAGAAGAGTGTCTTAGGACAGTGTCCCCAGAAGTACAGCTTGAAGCAAGGATTTATTTGTATGTGATTTATTAAGGAAGTGTTTCCAGGTGAAATCAGTAAGGAAGCGAGAGAAGCAAGAGGGGAAAGGGGAGAAACCAAGCATGGGTGAGTTTGCAGGCTAGGTTTCGCTGAGGGTAGCTTCAGTCTGACCCCACGGGGAATGCTGCTGTGTGAGTTGACGCCGTGCACTTTTGTCCTCACTCGAGGCAAGGGAACTGGGCTTTCAAAACCTCCCACCTGTCACTCTTCGGGGAAGGCTCAGGGAGGCAAGTTTCCAGCGCATTGTGAATGAGGGAAAAGCCCAACCAGCCGAAGGGTAGGTAGTCTTCCAGAAAAGAATGTAGGTCTGGCCTCTGGAAGTAAATGCACATGAAGCCAGGAGAGAAGTGCACGGAAACCATGAAAGCAGTCTTAGAAAGTTTGGGTGGAGCGCTGACGGTGCACTTCAGTGGGTGATTCAACGTTCCAGTCCATTTAAGTTTTGGGGATATTTGAAGTAGGGAAAAGTTCGGAGGGTCAGAAGATAATTGCAATTTGGGAAAAGAGATTTGTAAAATGTATTTCCACTTCTTAACAAGGTGTTCAGCCCCCAAGCATTCATTTGTGATCAAGGCAATTCTTCTGTTACATGGGCGGAGAGAAGAAAGGGACTTGTAGCGGATCATGCACCATATGGAATAAATTTCTTGTGACAGCATTAACACAGCGTTACGTTATTAGAGCATTTCTTGGCACACTTTATTATTGGACTGCTCTTTAATATATATGTAATCCAAGTTTGCCCCGGAGTTGTCATAGCTTGAGGGTACACAGGAAGTCATAACAATGACAACTCCGATTTCTCTGGTTCATGCCTCACCTGCCTCAGGCGGGATTTCCAAACCCCATTCAAAGTCTCCCTGGTCATTCTGGGAGTCCACCTGGGATTGTTTTTTGCAATAATTCACCAAGAGTCCTTTCATTTCTTCTATTCTGTGTCTCTTTATTGATCACGGAGCCTTGGGCGTTCTCTTCATGGTGGCCCTCTCTACCAGCACCAGGACTTACGCCTGTAGTGACAAGATGAGTGTCTGGTGGTGTGTGGGAAGAAGGGGGCTGTCTCCCAAAACTTCCAGAGCTTCAGGCTGTCAAGGTTGCCAAAGTGATCATCTGTTCTCAGTATCTCCCTGAGCTAAAGCCGCACTGCATTCAGATGGTTGGTGAGGAGGACGCCTCTCTCCTTGTCTCTAGCGGAGCTTATGGTTGGGTCCTGAAGGAGCGCTGCATGTGCACCCGGCTCTCAGAGTCCTTGTGAAAACAACTCTTTCTTGCTTCCGTCTGTAGCTGTCTCCCTGTCCTCAGAGTTTGAACATGACCATGGGGATGGGTGAAGAAAAAGGCCCTCTTCTAGTCTCTTTCCACTGCATGCAAATGAACTTATGCAACTAGATGACTGTAAACACATCAGAAATACCCAGTCGGGCATTCTGAATTCTCACAGTTGATACACCTTTATCTTAAATTGGCTTCCTATGAACACCCTTCCAAAGAAACACACACACACAGGAGACCTCTCTATAAACATAAATGTTGCAGAAGGGTTTAACTTGTTCCACTCACTTATTCAAAATTTTCTTAATGAAAGTTTGACATGCCATAAAGTAGAAAAAGTTATTTGATACAGTATCAAATAAATAAGACACGCTTTTCTTAAGTAGCTAACCATTCTCCACAAGAATAGTAAACCGTGTGTGTGTGTGTGTGTGTGTGTGTGTGTATCTCACTAACTACCGTAGGAAAGCAAAAAGAAAAGTATGCAGTGGTGTTCTTACCACACAGTTACTGCTGGCAACAGTGTCTCTCTCTGCATAGCTAGGCTTCTTAGGCCCATGTGGTCAGTATTTCCTGCTGCTTTAGGTCGCCAAGTTAACTGGGTATGAGGAGGACACTACTAGATGGAGAACCTTGTTTCCTGACCATTATCAGTTCTACAGACATTGGTGGCAGAGCGTCAGCTCCTGCTCCTGATTTTACCCTGTAATGACATAACTTCTAAACAAATAGAAGTAGATGAGGTGGTTTTCCCTGTGGGTTTGGCTTGGCAGACATTGGAGTAGAGTTATGTACAATTAGCTCAAGTTTTAATGGAGGCAGCATCTTGGATGGAATCACAGGAATTGGAATGTTGCAATTTTAGCACTAGTGGATTATTCCTTGTATCCAAGAGGTAGACATCTAGCCTGTCTGTACTGTGTTTTAGAAATCCTCTAGAACTAATGCTCATTTTATACATGGATAAACTGATTAAAGGATGTGGTTAAAAAACCTGCCCAAGATTACACAAATAACTCTATGGTAGAACTGAACCAGGACTCAGATCTCCCGAACATAATACTCCTTCCAGTCTTCCAAATTACCTCCCCACGCGGGCTGGCCGGCTTTTGGTTGCAAATAATGGAAAACCTGAACCAAAGTGGATTAAGAAAGAAAAAAGGCAAAGGTTTATATAAATTCATGTAACCGAATTGTCCACAGACCCTTCTAATTTTAGGCTTTGTTGGAGTCTTGATCTATAGGTTCATGATGCCGTCGGGACACCAACTTCATTTTGATTCTTGCAGCTCTGTCCTCCTCTGGGTGCTGGACTCATGTATATGCTAGATCTCCTCATGGTAGCGTTAATGGGCCTGACATTCTTCTCACACTATGTCAGGTCCCCGAAGCTCTCACAGAAGAGCCCAGAAACTTCATTCATTGGAGGACTTAGTAAGTTGCTCACATTTCATTGGTCAAAATGTGATACATGCCCATCCCTGAACCAGTCACTGTGATCAAGTGCAAGATGCTCTGCTGGACTTAACATGGGGGTGGGATCTACCCTCTCAGCCACACAGCTGCTTTGTACTGGGGATGGGTGAGGAGTTCTCCTGTGGAAAATGAGGTCCTTTTGGTTGGAAAAAAAGGGGAAATGGATGCTGTGGAAGAAGCCAACAAGTATCCACTCTTTTTAAAGATGTATTTGAAACAAATGCAACAAAGCTCCGATATTAGGATACCTAAGTAGCTCATAATTTTATTTATATTGAGTTGAATCATAGTCCCTACATATCATAACTATAGTATCCAAAATATTATTAAAATGTCTATTTTTTCCTTTTGAGTTTGCTTGAGGTTTTTTTAAATATAACCATGAACCTAAATTTGGAAATGTTTAAAGATATGTGATATTTATAATTGCTGTCCTTTCAGTGAGAAGTCCTAAAATCGTATGGTTCAGAATATAATATTTATTTTTTCCAGAGACCCACGCTCGTCAACTTTCTGAACAAAAAGCATTACCCAGGACCACTGCCAACTCAAAGGACAGAAAAGCTTTTCTGAGGCTTTTCCTCCTGTGTTGTCTGCACCTATCAGCTCCCCTACACATTTTCAAATAGCCTCTGAAAATAGACTCTTTGTACCTTTCCCAACAAACCCTGTAATTCCTTATTCTCTTTTCTTTAATAATTACTTTCAAAGTTTTACCACATCTTAGGGTGCTATATACATTGAATAGAGTGAGCTGTGCAAAATAAACATTTTGGTGTAGGTCCAAAAGAACTATGCCTTTTTATGTCTGAGAAAATGTTTTAAAACTCACCGCCTATACACAGCAATAAATGGTTTAATGATAGTCCTTTAAGTGCGCCATCAGAAATGTTTTATAGAATTTCATGAAAGACACACTAGTTTATTTCCATGGAGAATTGGTTTCATTTTAAAGATACTATACTAAGGAACATTCCATACAAACAACTCATTTTCTATAGTCTTTTTTAAAAGTTTCTTTTAAAGGTTGAACTAGCATTCACATCAGGGTTTGATGAATCAGAGCAGTGCTGATGATTTCAACAAGGTAATATTTTTGCAATCTTCAGTAACCGGCCAGGATTGCATGGACTGTGTTAGACCTTACATAAGGTCTAATACAAAGGTACAAAACAATACATCATAATTTAGAGGCTGTGATAGTTAATGTTGTCATATGTAAATAAGTAAAGTGGCTTAAACAGTGGTCTCTGATGAGCTTTGTTAGTAGGAATCAGCTTCCTGAGACTGCTAATTGTATTCACGTGGATGGGATTAAATTTCTAAGTTTGCAAGGTTGAGGGTCAGATCCTGACTGGATGAGTACATCAAGATGCCCGCTTTGTGGGGATCTGTCTGGGTGAGCGTCACACCCGGGAAATCCCTAGCCCTCATGGCTCAACTTTTCTCAACTTTTCCAGCTCTGTTGTTCATGTTATTTGTGATTTGAACCAAGCTCCTAGAGTTATTTTATGCCATATTAACATATGAGATAGTTTACAGATATTCCCTTAAGGAAAAAAGGTATTTATTTCTGTCTTTTATTTTTGATAATATAAAGACTTAATGTTTTGCAAAAAAATGTTGAGTTATTTGAGTACCCACCTGGCCTGAAACTGAAGCATCAGACAAATTAACTGGTTCTCATTCCCACTGCTGTGTGTCTTTCTCTTCTCTTTTTTCCTCCTTGCCACCTCTTTCGAATGAGCCATTTGCTCTCGCTGCCTCCACTTCCTCAGTGCCAAGTCTCTCCTCTCCTCCCCCCACCATCTGGCTCCCACCCCCACTATTCTACTGAAACTTTCTTCAAAATTTATGACTGATAACAGGCAGAGCTTCTTAATCCTCATTTCACTTGACTTGTCTGCAAAATTGGTTGCTGTGTTTTATGTCCTTCTTTTGAAAATATACCTCCTTCCTTTTCCTGATGTCCAGAACCTACTGTCTCCATTTAATTTTCCTTTTTTAACATTCCCCACATTTTCATTTTATACCCCTCTCTTTTGGTGTCTTTTACTGGAAGCATTTTTTAAAAAAGAAATATAACATGGCAGATAAAGCCAATCTACTATTCTTTCCCCCTCCTCTCTGTTCTCCTATTCTGAAGTTGTATTATCATTAACATATGTTTCTACATTTGTGTGTCTGCATACAATGTATGTTACTTTGTTTTAAAATTCACATATCCATATATCATATTATAGCATCCTTTGCATCCTGCTTTTACTGAACATTATGTATTTGAGATTAATCTATTTTGATATATCTAGATCTAGTTAGTTCATTTCAATTTCTCTGTCATCTTCCATTTATGAATTAATAACAGTTTCAACTACCCTTTAAATACAGACTGCAGTTTTAGGTTCACAGGAAAATTGAAAGGTACAGAGATTTCCCGTATAACTTCTGCCCGCACCACATGCATAACTTCCCCCATTATCAACATCTCCCAACAGAGTGTACATTTGTTACAGTTTATGAACCTACATTGACACATCATAAGCACCCAAAGTCCATAGTTGACATTACCGTTCACTTTTGGTGTTGCATATTCTGTGGACTTGGACAAATGTATAATGACATGTATCCACCGTTACAGTATCACATGGAGTAGTTTCGCGGCCCTAAAACTCCTCTGTGTTCTGCCTGCTCGTCCCTTCCTCCACCCCAACCCCTGGCAACCACTGATTTGTTACTGTCTCCATAGTTTTGTCTTTTTCAGAAGGTCATATAGTTAGAATCATACAGTATGTAACCTTTTCTGATTGGCTTCTTTTTGCTTAGTTCTTTCTACTCAATAAAGTCTGGACAAGGACACCGGCTGAGAGATAAAGGTGGAAAAGGTCAGGTAGAAGGTTATGAATTTAAAGCAAAACGAGTCATCTGTGTGATTCCTATGAGTACTAACACTTTCCTGTTTAGGTGCAAAAAAACGTCTGAAGCAAGGTGAGTTCATACGTGGATCGGGGTTTTGTAAGGCAAACTACTCAGTTGAGGGAAAGAAGGAACTGGGAGTTGAAAGTATTTGCAAAGGGACACTATGTTGATGATAATGGGATCTGTGCTGAAGAAGGTGGGAAGTAATGACAAGGGATGGATAATAAAGTGGTGGGATGAAGGGATCAAATGTCCCCACGTCATTGCGGAACCAAGTGGTTGTATGGAAGTACTTGTATCAGTGAACTGAATGCATGGCTATGCAGTAGGATGTTAGATCTTTCTATTTGAAAAGGTTCATATTTTTAAAGAGATGTAAAGGTCTGGGGTGTGACCATAAAATAGGTGACTGAAGGGGAAAAAGGAAAATGTCAATGGAATATGGAAATCAAGAAATTGAGAAGCTGGGGCTTTTTGATGGGTCATCCACTTATTGAAATCACCAAGGATAAAGGACGGAAACCGGGTGGAATAGAAGACTCTTTTCGGGGAACAGAAGACTAGTGAATGAGGAAGTGTGACTAGGAGGTTGACAGAAGAGTGTAAGAAGGTGTAGAAAGAGTGGCATAGCCCAATGATGTTAGCATTTAGAGAACAGTGATTTTTGCAGGAGGGGAAGGGTGATAATTTGAAAGTAGCAAGGAACATACCTACCTCAACTCCTGGCCCTGATGTTTGCTCAGGACCCAGGTAGGTTTCAAGTAAAGCAAGGAGGTGGAGGGAGTATTTGAAGAAAAGGGAACAGCTGGTCACAGGTTGGGGGTCACAGGAGACCCTGAAAGGGTTTGTGTGGGAAGGGAGGGAAGTGGAGAAGATAAACAGAATAAACAGAGTCTGGGGTTTGAGTCTGTGAGAAAAAGAATGACTTAGAGAGGCTGGGACTCCTGCAGATTGGTGAGGTACTTGGGGATGTGAAAGATGATGGGATTGGTTGTGAGAGGCTCACCTTGTAATACTCTTGGTGGTGTGTTAGCCTCAGGCATGAAGTTATGGTGTGGCCTCAGGACTGATAGTCTGTCAGGAGCTGAGAGTTCTAGAATCATCTGCCACAGTTCCGTTACCTTGGACAAGGCACCAAACCTCTCAAAACCTCAGTCTTTCCACATATGCAATGAGTAGTTTATCTAAATAATCTTTTGAACTTCTTCAGGTATTGAAAATATCTGAGAGTAAAGAAATGAGGTCATGCCACTGGTAAGTTTGCAGTACTAGAAATAAATATTCATCTGGCCAATCGATGATGTATCAGGAGCTAATATTAGGAAGAATGAGAACTATCTGAGAGTTTATACATCCGGTACCTTTGGCTTCAAAGCATGTTAATGATCTCAACAAAACAGATAAGTGACAGAACAATTCAGCATATTTTAGAGACATTTGGTTATGCCTTCCTGCTAAAGCAAATATACTTTGTAACTCGTAAATATGAGTTAGTAATAGATTTATGATCTCTCAAATGCTAAATAGTAATTAAAGTTGAAACTGAATTGCCAACCCTTATCTCTCACCCTTCTTCCATTCTTTTGTCCCCCCCATCCAAACTGTATTATTTTTATTATAACAGTAGAATAATGCATGAGTGAGACACTTGAAAGCATACTATCATAATTGGTGAAGGGAATGAGTTAGTGATGAAAATGCTTCTTCACAATTAATTTTTTAATATTTACATTAATTTTCTAACCTATTTGGTTGAACTGATGGGTCAATTCAGTCAACTCTATAACCACACTAATAACCTACTGGTTAAAACCTGCTTATTTCAGTCCAAATTGTGGAACAACTTTGGGTCCAATCAGATGATGAACCCTACTAGCTGAGGAGCTTTTTCTGAGTTTGGTGTCCTGGTAGGCATTTTGTTGAATGGCTTAGACTCTTCAGGGAGAAAGGTCTCTAAGGGTAAAAGCAGCAGAGCTTGAGCTTGGTTGGGAAAGGACATTGTGTATAATAAAAGGGGGGCAATGTGGACATTAAATATTCCTTATTTGCAAATAGAAGCGCTGTATATTGGAGCTAAAAACCTCATACATGTGAATTAATTTCACTCAATTAAGCAAAAAGTTAAAGTCAGAATACTTCAGTAGATGAAAAATAGATTTTCATATGAATGAAAGTGATTAAGTAGTTTATCTTGTGATATTGAATGTAACTTTAAAATTTTGTTTGCGAAATATGGCATATCAGCTTATTTCATCCTAGATATTAATTATACCTACAGTTTGGGGGTAATTGGCCACTAGATGGCAGGGCTGTGACTAGAGTAAAGATCACAAGACAAACAGGCTTTCGGTAGTCATAGGCAACTGAAAGAATCAAAACATGGAAAGCCTTGTAATACAATTTAAAAGCACAAGTTAAGCACATACTTATGTATTAGGATTTTTGTAAAGGCTGGAGATGCAAAAATGACTATTAACATGTTTTCCATCACCAAAGAGGTGATAGTCTTGTAGCCAGATATATGTGTGGATTTTTTTTTTAAGCACTATGATAGAATGTGATAAATACTATTACAGATTTTTTTTTTTTTTATTTCAAAGTATAATAGGAACATAGGGACTATTACAATTAATTCAGCTTAGGATGATGATGTTGAGGCAAGGAGTTCTTAGAAAATTATAGATAAGGTGAAATCTGAGAAGAGCTCATCTTTTTATAAAAAAAAAAACAAAAACATATTCTAAAGCCAAAAAGTACAAAGGAAACATCTTTAATTGTTATGGATGAAGTGACAATTAAAAATTTTACATGTGATTTAAAAGAAAAAAAGAGAAACTAATTTCTCTCTAATCTTTACTTCTAATCCAGTGGTTCCCAACCGGGGACAGTTTGGCCTTCCTCAGCACACTTGGTGATGTCTAGAGACATTTTTGGTTGTCACAGCGGGGGAGAGGACGCTACTGGCGTCTAGGGGGTAGAGATCAGAGATGCTGCTAAACAACCTACCATGCACAGGACAGAAAGAAAAAATGACCTGGCCCAAAATGTCAGCAGTGCCAAGGTATTGTAAAATACAGGCACATGTAGCCGAGGTTTAAAATTGGACAAGAGGACACCAGTAAAAGTTCAGTATTTAGGAATGAGTTTGGTTTGAAACGTGGAAACTAGAATTTTTGTCTCAAGATGAGGAGCAGATGAGTTCTGGTGTTTGGAAGGAAAGGTTAGAAATGACACCTTGAATTAAAGATATTCAGGCGAGCCCACTCAACAGCATTTGAATGGGCAGGGTTGGAGCGAGGACAACAGAAGTTTAATCTTGCCTTGTCAAATAGGGGCTGGAGGGTGGAGTGGCCAGGATCAGCACCATGGAACATGCAGACCAGGGTTTGGATCTCAGCTCTGGTGTTTATTAGCTGGTGACTCCTTTTACTTTCTAAGTTTTCACTCCTTTAAAATGGGGGATTTGTTGAAAGGATTAGAAATGTATGTTAAATAACTAGGACATACAAAATGCTTCATAAATGGTATTTAACCTTATTGAGATATTGTTAGAGTCCTGACTGTACTTCTCCCACAGTTGTCTTCATGCCTTTTGGAAAATCGGTTAGTCAGGATACAGCTATATTGCATCATAGTGAAAATAGAAAAACATATGAATTGTGGGATGTGAAGAGGAAAAGTGAGTGACAAAACACAAACAAAACTTTTGCAAGACATCATTGGGAGAAATGTTGAAAGCTGAGACAGAATCACCAAGGTCTCTGAACAATATTCCTATGCATTAGGGAGGATATAGCTGATCTTTCTGTGAGGAGGTGAGGGATGGGAGGGGTTGGAGGGAGGTGTTGCTGTGATGAGCCGGACGCAGCCAGGTTAAATCCAGCTCTGCTGCTCCTGCACCCGCACAGCGGAACAGAATGAAGCACACAGTGATGCGCGCTGCTCTCTCGCTCTCACAGCCACGTCCCCAAGCAGGTGACATTGCCCTGCAAGACACTGTATATCCCCAATCCGTACTCCTTGTTGACTACTTCATGCTTTCTGAACCTTTCTTTAAGTCTTGAAGGCATCCTCCAACATAATCACTCTTAGCCAATGACCTTGGTTCCCATTTCACTGGCAAAAATAGAAGCCTTCAGGGGAGGACTTCCATGAACTCTCTCACCTCATCCACTTACCTCCTGCATCTGTATGCATTCTCTCCACCTTCTTTCCTGTTACTAAAAATGAACCCAAACTATCTATACTCTTAGCCAAGGCTGACCTCTCAGTGATGTACTATATTGCATCTCTTTTCACCTACTAAAGGCATGACTCCAGCAATTCTCACCCATTCTCTTGGGTCATAATTATTCCCTCTCTTTTAGATCATTTTCATCAAAATACCAACTGCTGTTATTTCTCCCATTTAAAAAAAAGCAAAAAAGTTTTATTGCACCAGCTTCACCTTACTTTTTCTCTTTAAAACAAATGTCCTTAAAAGCATTCTCTATATTGACTGGCTCACTTTCTCTACTTCCATTTTCTCTTGAACTCAATCCATTAGGCTTTCACCATCACTGCTCCACAAAAACTGCTCTTTTTAAGATCACCAATGCAATTTGTATGGTCACAAATCCAAAAATCAGCTCTCAAACCTCACCTTCCTTGAAGTATCAGCAGCATTTGACGTGGTTGGTTACATTCTCCTGCTTAAAACCTTTTCTTTACTTGGTTTCCTAGATGCCACACTTTGCTGGGTTTCTTTCTGCTTTGTTTGCTGCTTCTCAATCTCTTTTGCTCTCCCTCGACACACTTCCTCTGCCAGCCTCTACACTTTGGAATGCCCAATTCTGAGTCTTTAGACCCCTTCTCTTTTCTGTCTATACTCAATCCCCTAATGATTGTGTCCAGTCTCATGGCTTTAAATACCACACGCTGATGGCTCCCATGGTTATATCTCTAGCTTGAATCTCTATCCTGAATTCCAGGCTTGTTGCTCAAACTTCCTCTTCAGCATCTTCAGTTGGAGGTTTAACAGCCATCTCAAAATTAATATGCCTAACACTAAACTCTGTATACAAACCCCCTTAACTCAGTTAGTGGAAACTCCATTCTTCCAGTTGCTCAGGCCAAAACTTTGGAGTAACGCTTAACACCTTTCTCTTTTATTTATCACATGTCACTTCTAAAGTGTCAGCAGATTTCATTGTTTGACTCTATTGTCAGTTATGTCTCCAATCTGCCTAATCTGTCCACTTCTCTCCACCTGTGTTGTTACTTTTCTGGTACAAGTCATTCTCCTCTTGCCTGGATCATTGCAGTGATCTCCTGGTTGGTTTTCCTGTGTTTTCTTTAAGCCTCTTCTCCAAGTCTGTTTCTTACACAGGAGTCAGAATAATCCATTAAACACTTAGATCATATCACCCCTCTGCTCAAACTCTTTACTGACTTCCAATTTCAATCAGAACAAAAGCCAAAGTCCCAAATATGACTAAAAGATCCTGAGCAATCTGGTCCCCCACTAACTCAGACCTAATCCTTTACTTCTTTCCTTTGCTCACAAGTTCCAGCCACAACTGTCTCATCACTGTTTCTTGAATACTTCATGCACAGTCTTGCCTCAAGTTCTTTCTACTTACTGTTTTCTCTGCTTTTCCACTAGATTCCCTTGTGGTTCCCCCCCACCTCCCTCTTTTCCTAAAGGCCTTTACTCAAATGGCATCTTATCAGTGAGGCCACCTTTGGTAATACCCATCTTTTAACATTTTCTCTATTCCCCTTCCCTGCTTTAATTTTTATCCTTAACACTTACCACTCTCTAGATACTATATATTCTGTGTATATATTCTGCTTATTGTCAATCTCCCCTCTCCAAGGGGACAGAAGTTTTTGTCTCTTGTTCATTATTATAATAGCAGTGCCTAGAACAGGGCCTGCCACATAGTAGGTATTCAATATATATTTGTTCAGTGAATTTCAAATGAATATTTGTTGAATGAACATTGAATGAATCTGGTAACCCTATAACCATCACTGGGGAGGAACGTTAGAGTATTATGTGAAAGTTTCTCACGTAATAATGCTCAGCAATGTAATTTGGCAAACGATAGCAAAAGCATTTCCTTTCAGAATCATTAAAATTACTCTAAATCCTCCAAAGCCATAACTGATGGGCAGGGATTGACAAGAGTTGCCATATGGCATAGGCAAAACTAGGAAATTCAGTTCTCCTAGGGACATGTCATGCAAGACAAGGCAGCCCCTCTTAGGGACTTAGATAACTCTATTTGTTTCAAAGTTTCTTGACTAATATTTTCATTATTGATTGCTGAATAAAACAAATACCTAAAAACTTAATGGCATAAAAGAATGTTTCGTTATGACTCATAATTCTATGGCTTGACTGAGCCGTTCTTCTGCTCCACACTGCATTGCCCGGGGTCACGGGGACAGCATCAGTCATCTGGAGGCTTGACAGGAGCTCAGCCAGACCCTCAGCAGGGGTCTCAGTTCTCTTCCTCGTGGATCTCTCCACACTGAGCTGCAAGTTACAGTGGCTGGGGTTCTGAGAAAGAAGGTTCCAGGACCAAGCATCCAAGAAATGGGAAACAGAAGCTGCTGCATCAGTTAAGGGCTAGACCCAGACAGGCACAACATGTCTTATTACGTTAGAGCAGTCACAGACCCGGTTAGAGACCACGGGGGTGGGGGGGGGGGCACCACAAGAGGCGTGGTGCTTTGGGGGTTGCCACATTAACCATCCACTACATTGGGGCACTTAATTAGACACCTCCGGAATGCTGGATCTCATTTCCTGGGTCTACCTCTGATTTCACCCGAGGCTGTGATGCACACTTGTGGGCAATTTCAGGCTGACTTTGTACCTCTCACTTAAAGTAAGAGCCAGAGTTTTTAGCTTTCTGCCCCACATCCTCCTCTGATGCCAGGGAACCTGAAAGTACAGGTGAGTTAACTTCCAGGACAACCTTGTGCAATGGCAGGTAGAAGCTGTTGGATAGATGCTCCAAGCCTCCTGTCCCTCATGCTTCTTGGTATGTCCCAGTGAATTGAGCTCCTTTTGCCCACAGTGAGAATTTTGATAATGAACCCTTACATTGGCTTTCCTATTTTCCAAACTCATGAATTTCCCTGACCCCTCATTCCTGTGTCCTAGGATCACCATCCAAATAAACTATCTATCTGTACTCAAGACCTTCTCTGAACTCTTTGCTGGGGGCAGGGGGCAAAGTTAGAGAGGTAATTTTATCTGATAATGAGAAAAATCCTTTCATGTTCCATTTAAAGAATAAAGCTAGGACTTGTGGAAATGGTTGAATTTGTGCTTATAAATTCCAGTAAAAGAGCTGATATTCTGAGGGTTGGATATGTGCTTCAGTGTATAAAGCTCATTGAAGTGAGGGGGAAGGTTTAGTCCTTTGTCAGTTGGAAGACCAACTGGAGAGGATAACTCATTCTGTGTTGGCCATTCCTGCATAGAAGTTGGATGTCTCCAATTTAGAAAGTGTTTAAATGTGCTTGCAACTTTTCTTTTTCAAGATAGATAAAGCCTTACTGAAAAGACAATACTGTCTCCTTAGGAATGGTGATTATTTTAAAATTTTCCTGTTTAGGAAAATAAAATATTTGGTACCCAAAGGCTTTAATTGTGGCCTATAAGCTAAGAATGGGGCACCTTCATTCAGTAAATAATTCAGTTTAACTGGAAGAATAAATTCTTATGCAAATTTTGGAGGAATTTCAATGTGTATGGGTGTATATTTACACTAGTAATTGAATTCATATTTAAAGAAATATAAATATTTTTCAAGTAATGTCTTTAAAATATATTTAATTTCTTTCACAATTTATTTATATCTCACCTTCTTCAAAAAATGACTTACAGCTACTTACAATGATACATTAAATGTGACCAGGAAGGGTATATTAGAACTGAAATGGAAGAAGAAAGAGTAACAAGGGTGGGTCACAAAGCAAATGTGTATCCACCCATCAGCTGTGTTGCTATACTGGCCTTCCTCATGCCAACTCCACTTGAAATGAATTAGAAAAATACCTGCAGAGGGCGAAAGTTCTCCCTAAAATACAACTTTGGATATATTCCAGCATACAGATGCACATAAAATAGAATTCAAAAGTTCTGCTCTGTGTAGCACGGCAACAATTGATGTAGCTTGAAAACAATTTTAAAGCAGTTATAACCAGATGCTCACTTCACAAAAAACAAAAATTTTCAAAACCCTCCATTTAACACCCATAGAATACCTGACTTTGAGCAGAGCTACTTGCTCACACATTCTCCAAAATGCCCTTTATGCCTAACATTCACCAAGATAGCTGAGATGACTTATTGTACTGGCCTGTTTATAAATTGGTTAAAAGTTCTGGGACATCCTCCAAAAATAACGATATTCACATTTAAAATGTTGGTCTGTAACTCTGTTTCCTGGCAATAATGAGCCTGCAGAGCCTGTTTGTTCAGGCCACTCATGATTCGAGATAATAATATAACCACATCATTAGTCTACAAAACAATGTTCATATTTCTGTTCTCTGTGGGACTGTGTCCAACTAATCTGGAAGTGGCATCTGATTATTAAGAATCAAGTTAGAAAAAAAAAAAAAAGAATCAAGTTAGAAAGAATAGTGAGGGTGATAATTTTGCTTTATTTACCCTTGTGTAAAATTTTAGCTTTTCTATCAGAAGTCCATTTTTGATAAATTTAAGAATTGTTCTAGAGCAAAGATTGCCACCACATCCTGCCCACTGTCTACCACACACAGTGGGGTGTCGCTCCAGGACCTTGCTTCAGATGTGTAAGCTCTGCCACCTATTAAACCATTGATATCTCTTAAAAAAAAAAAAGGAAAAAGCAATTGTTCTAGGCTGCTGTTCTAGTTAATAGTTTAAATTAATTTTATTATGTACCTAAAAAAATAGTATGTTTAATCAGCTATCAATTATCTGGGCATCCCCAGGATAACATTTGTAAAGCCATAGAACTTTGTTCCAAATTATCTAGATTGATCCTACAGTTTCCCTTTGTCACCAGCTCAAGAAGCTTGGTATTAGCTCTTTTTTTTTTTTCCTTTTATCCACTCACCCCTAACTCCCCTCCCCCAAAACTGTCATTCCAGCTCTAGAACTTGGCTCTTTCTGAAGTCTGTTCCTTTGTAATAACAATGGCCTTATTAGCTAAACCACTTAACCTTTCCATGTCTCATATTCCTCAGCTGAAAGCACCTACCTTCCTAGAGTTGTGGTGATTAAATGAGTTACTTTAATACAGACATACTGTAGGGAAGGGAAACATTTTTTCCCCCTACCCTCCTAAGTTCTCTGGCTGAGGTCCTATAAATTGTACTAACAGAAGACAGATTAACTGGAGGAAAAACAGAAGTTTATTAGCATGTGCATTGCACAGACACATGGGAGCACACAGAGATGGGTAACTCAAAGGGGTGGTTAGAATTTGGGGTCTATTTACCTAACTTGGAGGGGGGAAGGAAACTTATGGAAAAGCAGATGACTCTTTGGACAGATAAATGGGCCCTTAGGGGAATATATGGGAGGCATGATAGTTGGTTGTTCTGCATGTCTGGGTGTGGTGCTGGCTTCTCTCCCAGAAGAGAAGATTACAGTTGCTTTCCGGAGGGGACTTATGACAATTGAGTTCTTTGGGGAGGCTCTCCTTTAAAGCAGGTAAGGAATTTCAGGAACTGAAATGCCTTCAGCTCAAAATAATCCTTATGTTAAAGTGGCATATTTGGGGATGGCATATCCTGATCCCCTTCAATATGTAAGACCATGTAATAGTGTTGGAACATTCCTGACAAGAAGCAAGCACTCTCTGAGTGCATGTTGCTGTGATTGCAGTGACTGCTATGGTAGGATTCTCTGTGAGCATCCGTAACTGGAGGTTTGGGTCCAGCTTCCCTGTACCAGAGCCTGTAACCATGGAGTTAAAGGTGAGGGTGATGCTCATCCCTCACCTCTCCTTCCTTCAAGATTCTGAACCAATTAGGAACAAACCTAAGAAGCAGTAGTACCGGATGGTGCAGAGACAATGTGGGTAGAAGTGGACCCCTGAGCCCCTGGGGCTGCCTGTAAGATGGGCACTTGAGGACAACCTGTCATGAGCCAAGGAACCATGCAAGGTCGGGGGTGTCTCTCTCAGAGAACAGATGTTTGCTTCATATTTTAGAAAGCTGCAGTGCTCCTGCTGCCACTGTAAAAGCTGAGCTCTTTCCTGCAGAAGATTGTAATTCCTCTACTGTCCTTTGGCTAAGGAACAATGGAGCTTGAACCGATTTGCCTTCTGTGTTAACCTGATTAACACTTGCCTATTTACCGTTTATGTGTGAGCTAAATCACATTACAGAGATGTATGTAGGAGACTGTTCTATGATGGTGGGACTCATGTTTGCCCTTTCGTTTTAAGGTTAAATCTGAATGTCAGCTATTTACTCCTGCTGAACAGGGTGAGTGGAAGCAGGCCTCAGCAACTGCAGGCAGGGTCCTGCAAGCTTACCAGCAATGGTAGGGCGTAGACACACACAGATTATCGGCTCTGCTAGGGAGTCGTGGAATTAGTTAAAACACATATACGCAGAGTAAACTGTGTGTCCCAAAGTTTCACTCTGCTGGGTTTTTTGGTTTTGTTATGTTTGTGCATTTTTAATATTCACAGCCATGCTGAGTTGCTTTCCTAGGCATTCCAAGTTTTCTCTGAGAAAGTAATTATTTTTTTGTTTTTATTTGTTTCTTTTTTATTGTGCTGGTCACCAAGTTGCATAGATTTTGAGTGGTTCACTCATACTCTGTTTTCCCATAAGCTCTGATAATTTTACTAGCAACACATATGTTTCATTATATACTAGAAACACATGTATCTTGTTTGACAAAAATTGCAGCATACCAAGAGAATGTGGAGAATGGGGCTTCCCTACTTGGTCTGACCTATTTGGTATGCAGGTAGAAACACATGTAGCTTGTTTGACAAAAATTGCAGCATACCAAGAGAACGTGGAGAATAGGGCTTCCCTGCTTGGTCTGGCCTATTTGGTCTGTAGGTAGGTCTGTACCTTTGGTCTGTACTTGGTCTGTTTATGATATGGAAGCCAGAAGTAACAAAGAACTCTGACCTTTTTAAAATTTATGTGGA
Source organism: Eschrichtius robustus (assembly GCF_028021215.1). Classification (NCBI taxonomy): domain Eukaryota; kingdom Metazoa; phylum Chordata; class Mammalia; order Artiodactyla; family Eschrichtiidae; genus Eschrichtius; species Eschrichtius robustus. The sequence goes on along the minus strand of NC_090831.1, from coordinate 98,203,499 downwards.
AAGAAGTATAAGAGAGAGTGAGAGATCTAGAAGAAAGGCCATGCATGAACTCTGACCTGTGATGTCATGGTTAAGAATGTGGACCCTATAGTCTAGCTCCCTGGGTTCAAATCCTGGCTCCTCCACTGATTAGCTCTGTGACCTGGGAAAGTATGCCCCATTTCCCCCTGCAAAAATACAGATGATATTACTAGTACCCATCTTCTAGACTTACATTGTAAGAATTTGGAGAGATAATCCACATGTAGTACGTTGAAGTATGGTTTCCCCCCAAAGATATGTCCATGTTCTAATCCCCAGAATGTATGGATGTTACCTCCTTTGGTGTAAAAAAACAAAGGGGGGGCTTTGCAGATATAATAAAGTTAAAGATCGTGAGGTGAGGAGATCACTTTGGATTATCTGGATAAATCAAATGACAAGTATCCTTATAAGAGTGAGGCAGAGGAAGGTTAGACCAACAGAAGAGGAGGCAGCTATGTGGCCAGGGAGGCAGAGATGAGAGTGACTGGGCCATAAGTAAAGGGATGCTGACAGCCACGAGAAGCTGGAACGGCAGAGAATCGGTTCTCCAGCAGAGCCTCGCAAGGGAACACAACCCTGTCAACATCTTGATTTCAAACTTCTAGCCTCCAGAACTATGAGAGAATAAATTTCTCTTGTTTTAAACCAAGTTTGTGGTAGTTTGTTATAACAGCCAAGGGAAATAATACACCATACAAACCATGTAAAGTTCCTGGCCTGTAGCAAACACTCAATAAATATTAGGTATTATTACTACCCCTGAACAGTAGAAAAACGTGGCCTAATGGATAGTGGTTTCTTCGTGGTCTATCCGATCACTTAAGTCAGTCCTCTTTGCATGAGGAGTTGCTAGTACTGACAGTTGCTAAGAATGGAAGATTTTTCTTTGGCACTTCTGAGAGGGCAGAAGTGTTTGTCAAAGTCTCCAACACTTTCCTTAGAGAAAGGAAATGTTGATGGCAGTTCCTACACTTTGAGCCAAGGCAGACACACAGTGCACAGATAATGAAGTTTCTATATATAACACGGGCTCGTACAGAGTCCTCCACCGGAAGAACACTGGCAGTTGGACTACAGATCCCACATGTGTCCAAATATATTTTGTGTGACTTAGCCAATCTCAAGGCTTCCTGGAGCTGCAAGCACAAGCAGATAGTCCTGGCAGTGGTGACACCACAGCCTGTTTGCTGAAAGCTTCCTCTGGAAGCTTCTTCTTGGAGAGGGATTGTGCACATTAAGTAGGGTGACCATGACCATGCGTCTGGTTTGTCTGGACTGTCTTGTGTTCTCCTGTTGTACTAGCACCCCAAATGGTTTAGCATTTGTCACTGTCAAAAATGTCCCAGTTTAGATGATAAACTGTGTGCTTACTTTGAATGTGGAGACACATCATAGTCAGCCTGCCAAGGAACAAGATCTAAAATCACAGGAAAAGATTTCTTTCCTAATAAGTTAGGCAACTTTGTAAGAGTAACTCTAAAACTGACAGAGGTAAGGATGGTAGATCCATCTATATCTCTGTAAGATATTTTTCCCCTCATGGCTGGAAAATTAAAAGGCCCCAAAGACCAAATATAGAGAAATGGATAATGAGAAATCCAGAATTCTAGCAGACAATATTAGAAGTCCTTAATATTTTGGAGACCTTACTGTCAGGGTCCCAATCAGCCAAAATGCATGAGGGGATTCTTGGAGAATGCAGATCATGCTCCAGATCTACCAGGGTTAAAAAGCCAAGCTCATTGCTGGTGCTGTGTGGCTCTTGGTCTGCAAGGGTACCATTTTCTGTGGAGCAGTGCATCCCACATCCAGCTGTCAAAGCCCACCTGGGCTGAGATGGTGAATAAGTCTGCAGGATTTCTGACTGACCATTATCCCCGCTGCATTGAGGCTCACTGGTGAGATGGCTAGAGTCGGGCAGTGGAGCAGATCTCTCCATCTGGAGGGAGTGAAGTGACCTCCCACTTTCTGAAACTTTGTGATATGTTTGAGGTAGCAGGGTGGAGAGTTAGGAGGAAGGCAGAAAGATGACTTAATATTGGGAAGAATCCTTTCAATGGGAAAATCCTTCTCAACGGAGGACACAAAGCCAAGAAGAGATTTAGGTCAAAGAGGGAACTGTCTATGAACAGAATTATTAGTGTGGCTTCGATCCAAATTTGATAAAGTATCTTTGAGGGAATCTAGTTTTCTCAGGACAGCATCCTGTACTCTCCAGGGATGAAGGGAAAAGATTGGAAAAGCCCAGCCCATCCGTATCCCTGTTATTTCAGAATGTGGGGGAGTGAAGGAGGTTGGGGACAGGGTGATAGAAGTAAAGGGGAGATCTAGACTGTGATCAAAAAGTAGGAAAAAAGATACAAACTATGAAAATATCATACAACGTGTAATAATGCTATATATTGTTGGTAGACACATAGATAATAAAATTACACCATCATGCCTGGGAAGAGTACACATCCACTAGAAGGAAACAGTTATCCCTGGGGAGATGGCTAGGGGACAGAGACGGGCCCACCCAGAGATGGGTGGGGGTTGTCTCTGTCTTCATTCTCCCAAAATTATGTTGGAAGCGATGACTTGGAAAGCAGTGACAGGAACCTGACTTCCATGTCCCTGCCCTCCTGTCCCCGTCCCCCTAGAGCTCCACTACTCCTGGCTCCTCACAAGGTTCAGGCCAGAACTGTGTATCCTTGGGTGTCAGGTTCACCTTGCTCTTACCTCCTAGCAGGCAATTGGCAAGATTTGCCTAAAACCCAATTATTATATATTTTGAATACCATAGATTCAAAGTCACATATTTTCTCATGGGGAGAATGATGTGAGGTTTTAGTAAGCAACTTTTTCAGCCAATCAATGACCCATATACAGAGGGCGTTAATGGCCCCAGAAAAAGCTCAGACTGAGCAGGGAGTGGAATGTGTTGGAGAGGATCCAACAAACATGTGGGTGCATAGTAAGAAATGGGTTAGACTACATGGAAAGGGTTTTCCTTTGTTTATAACAAGGACTCTCTCCCCTTTTCATACTCCTCCAGACCAGTGGTTCCCAAAACGTGGTCACCAACGGGCATCATCAGCATCACCTGGGAACTTGTAGACATGCAAATTATTGGGCCCAACCCAGACCTGCTGAATCAGAAACTCTGGGGGTAGTGTCATCAATCTGTGTTTTAACAAGCCCTCCAGGGGATTCTGAGGGACGCTAAAGTTTGGTAACCACTTCTGCAGACTCACTCCTTGTTGCCCATGATGAAGACAAGCCATTAAAAATCACCACCACGATTGCTTTGTAGAGGAGACAGATGTCGAATTATAATGTTGTACACCTGAAAACTTACGTGTCATACAGCAATTTTATCTCAAAAAAAGTTAGAAAACTAAAAAAAAATTACCACTACCATCCTGACAATCCTTATCCCCACCACCACATCCAATCCAATAAAAAGAAAAAACAGGAGAAGAAAGAGGGTTAACAAAACCAAAGTGAGGGACAGGCCTAAACTATTGGAGTAATTGGAGTAAACTATTGGAGAATGGTAACGGTAAAGCAAACAAATTAATCACAATGATTTTAGATGACAGAGAAAACTAAAAACAAGAACTAAGATAATGCTAAAATTAAAATTCAATAAAATAAGCTAATAGTTAAAAATAGAATAAGAGAAATATCAGTGAAATTTTCCATAATAATAATAACATCTGCCCATCTAGTGCCTCCTTCATATCAGGCACTGTGCTAAGAAAGGTACTAATCCTAATTCATTTCATTCTTCTAATTCATTTCATTCTCCCAATGAGGCAGGCCCATTACCATCTCCATTTTACAGCAAGAAAAGGAAGGCACAGAAAGTGTAGGTACTTTGCCCGAAGTCACACACCTTGGTAGGTAAAGTGAAGAGCAGAAGTCAGCTAGGAAAGCAATGAAAAACATACCTATTAAGAGTGGCCATGTTAAAAATAAAAAGAAAGCCCATGAGCTTAATGAGTTTAAAATGAGAGGTTACAACTTAACAGAGGAAAAAATACATGGGTGGGGTGGGAAACAGAGGAGAAACAAAACAGAACAAGGTCCCTAATGGAGTGGGGAGGCGTGTGTGCCTTCCTAGGGCCTGAGGCAGAGGGTCCTACTCGTCCGGGTGAAGAAGCGTGGAGTGGAGAGCTGGGCACACCCTCATCGCCTTCCCTTCCGCTTAGCTCCCTCTCAGGACCTTTCAGCTCTCCACAGAAGCTGGAAGCGGATCTTCTTAGACCCACAGATATCTCTACATCATAAATATCATGACTGTTACAGTGACAGGGCCTCATTTGGTTCCTTTTTTACCAAAGGTAGAAAACCCTTGGTCTGTCCTGGTTAATTAGGAGTTAATTTGCTTTGAACCGGTTCAAAGTTTTTGGTTTTTTGTTTCCTTGGAATCTTGGCTATAATGGCTTCATTTTTTGAAGACATACATTTTTCCACTAACCATCCAGCAGAGATAAGAACACTAAGCCCATTGAAATAACTATTACTATTAATTGGGTTTAAGGACAATTGAGATAGCTTTTCTATTTTAAGTTTTGTTAAGTGTTTTTTTCCCCTTCTTGTCTTATTCTGACTCTTCAATGAGGAGGCACTATTATGAACGTCCAAGAGCAAAGACAGAATATCCGGGCAGCTCATACCCCGGTGATGCCCAGACCTCCGAGGTGAGGAGAGAACGAGGGCTTTAGTTTGATGCATACAAATGTGTCCTGGTGCAGCAAAGGGCGAGCTGCCTACAGCTGTGACTAATGACAGTAATTGGCCTAAAGGCTGGTGGGAAGTTTGTTTCTTTCCTCCGGGAGAGTCCAGAAGAGAAGAGAACGCCTTCCTAACCACAGATGAGCAGAGCGGGGTAAAATGCCCGATCACATTGGAGGTAAGACTGCAGTTGGGGGCGACTAATCTCTATGGAATGAAAAACTGATACTTGCACTACTTTTGAAAAAAAAGTGTTTAGAATTCATGTTCTTTTCTACTAAAAGAAAAAATGTTGGGAATAACAAAACTGAAAGGGAAAGATTAATTGTGCAGTATTAATATGGTTCAGAGTGGGTACGTTTTCATTAATCACATTTTGATTCGGTAATATCTGAATATAGTACAAAAATTTTAAACTACCAGCAAACATGCTGTTAAGATGAATTCTCCCTTTCACCCCTATACCCTGGTTCTCTGGGTTTTTCCCACTTAGGAGGCAACCAAATATATACTGCTAAATTTCGTTCAAAGATTTTTAAATGTTTTAAGTTATTGGTCAATTATTCTATATTTCATTTTATTTTTAGGGAGGGGGCACACTATGGATTGCCCTGTGGTCAATTTTCTGTGCTTTTTCTTAGCAAATGCCAACAAACAACCTTTCTTCTGTATTCAATAATCCCTGACGAGCCAATACTTCCATGTTGTAGATGTACCTTTACTCTGAAACAGGATTTTCTAGATGCTGGGATAGGCATGTGGGTGGAATTCAGAATGTCTTTTGCTATTAAATACAGCTTGACAAAGGGATTTTTAATAAAATATGTTGGAGATGCCATAAGACTGGTCTTAAGTAAAACATGAGAGAAGGAATAATAAAAATGATGACTATTACAGATGGTCCCCAGCTGACAGTGGTTCGGCTTGATTTTTCAACTTTACGGTGGTGTGAAAGCGAGATGCATTCAGTAGAAACCATACTTCGAATTTTGAGTTTTGATCCTTTCCTGGGCTAGTGACGTGGCGATAGACACCCTCCTGTGATGCTGGCAGCGGCAGCGAGCCACAGCTCCCAGTCAGCCTCGCAATTGCAAGGAGAAAAAACCCGCACCCTTACAACTATTCCGTTTTTTCACTTTCAGTGCAGTATTCAATAATTTACACAAGATATTCAACACTTTATTATAAAATAGGCTTCATGTTTAATGATTTTGCCCAATTGTAGAGGAATGTAAGTCTTCTGAGCACGTTTAAAGTAGGCTAGGCTAAGCTATGATGTTCGGTAGATGTTGTGTTTTTTTTTTTAATTAATTAATTTATTTTTGGCTGTGTTGGGTCTTTGCTGAGCCCAGACCTTCTCTAGTTGCGGCGAGCGGGGGCTGCCCTTTGTTGAGGTGCACGGGCTTCTCATTGCAGTGGCTTCTCTTGTTGTGGAGCACGGGCTCCAGACAGACTTCAGTAGCTGTGGCACGTGGGCTTAGTGGTTGTGGCTCATGGGCTCTAGGGTGCAGGTTCAGTAGTTGTGGCACACAGGCTTAGTTGCTCTGCGGCATGTGGGATCTTCCCGGACCAGGGCTCAAACCCATATCCCCTGCATTGGCAGGCTGATTCTTAACTACTGTGCCACCAGGGAAGTCCCAGATGAAGTGTTTTAAATGCACTTTCAGCTTAAGATGTTTTCAGTTTACGATGGACTTATTGGGATGTACCCAAGTCGTAAGTGGAGAAAGATCTTTATTTATCTAGACCTACTGTGTGCTGAGTCCTTCAATGCATTACTTCAAAATTTGAAGTTTAGATACTCACAGCAACTTGAAAAGGCATTAGCATGCTTGTTGAAAGGTTCGGAGATTTACCCAAGGCTCTACAATTGGTGACAGCCAGAATTCAAACCCAGGCCAGGCCTTTCTAGTTCCAAAATCTGTGGGGTTTCTCTTTTACCTATTGTTTCTCATGCTGGCCCATGTTACCTCTTACAAGAGGATGGCATATGAAACTGCCGAAATCACAAGAAAGAAAACAAAACAGGACTAGTGTTGGAAAAAAATATGAGAAGAAACCATGGGGGCTCAGACAGAGGCTGGGTTATTTTTAAAAATCTTGTTAAAAAGAGCTATTCCGTGATTTTCATAGCATCATGAACTGATATTTCCGTTTTTCTATCGTCATGTCTGTAGTAGTTGTAAGAATTCTGTTGTCACATTAGATCCCCTCTGGGAGAAGAATGGTTTGTCTTTCTTTCTGGATGTTTGTGCTGTGGTGTCTGGATGTTTGTGCTGTGGTATCAGCTTCCAGTGTGGTTCACTTGGACCTGGATACTCTGAAACTGATTCCTGGACGGTTGACCCTAAGTTTTGTGATTACTGGTGGGGTACCTGTGATAGAATATTTAATGGTTTTGCAAGAAAAAGAATATAATAGTTATCTATTGTTGCATAACCAGTTACCCTAAAACTTAATGGCTTAAAACAACATTAACTATGTTACAGTTACTGTGGGTAAGAATTCCACGTGCCTCTCCAGCTCAGGACCTCTCACAGGTTTGCAATTAAGGGCTTGATTGGGGCGACAGTCATCTCAAGGGTCAGCTGAGGGAGGATCCACTTCTAAATTCGTTTGTGTGGCTGTTGGCTGGACACATGAGTTCCTCACCACATGAGGCTCTCCATAGGGCAGCTCACAGCAGGGAAGCTGGCTTTCCTCAGAGCCAGAAAGCAAGAGAACAGCAAGGGTGCCCAACACTGGATTTATAATTTTCTATAACCTAAAATTGGGAGTAGCATTTCTCCTCCCCTCCCCTCCCCTCCTCCTCCCCTCCCCCTCCCCTCCCCCTCTCCTCCCCTCCCCTCCCCTCCCCTCCTCCTCCCCTTCCCTCCCCCTCCCCCTCCCCCTCCTCCTCCCCTTCCCTCCCCTCCTCCTCCCCTCCCCTCCCCTCCCCTCCCCTCCCCTCCTCCCCTCCCCCTCCCCTCCCCCTCTCCTCCCCTTCCCTCCCCTCCCCCTCCTCCTCCCCTTCCCTCTCCCCTCCCCTCCCCTCCCCCTCCTCCTCCCCTTCCCTCTCCCCTCCCCTTCCCTCCCCTCCTCCTCCCCTCCCCTCTCCCTCCCCTCCCCTCCCCTCCCCTCCCCTCCCCTCCCCTCCCCTCCTCTCCTCTCCCCTCCCCTCCCTCCCCTCCCCTCCCCTCCTCTCCTCTCCTCCCTTCCCCTCCCCTCCCCTCCCCCTCCCCTCCCCCTCCCCTCCCCCTCCCCTCCCCCTCTCCTCCCCTTCCCTCCCCTCCCCTCCCCCTCCTCTTCCCCTTCCCTCTCCCCTCCCCCTCTCCTCCCCTTCCCTCCCCTCCTCCTCCCCTCCTCTCCCCTCCCCCTCCCCTCCCCCTCCCCTCCCCTGCTTTCAAACAAGTCAATAAATCCAACCCTTACTCAAGGAGAGAGGATGACACAGGAGAATGAATACCAGTACACTGGGACCCTTGAGGCCATTTTAGGGACTCCTACCACAAAGACAACATACTGTAATTGCCTGCTTACTTAGAACCTGTTGACTTCTTTCGACTGTACACTCTATAAAAACAAGGGCTGTGTCTGTTTTGGTTACTATTGTAACAAATGTGGTACCCAGTATACAGTCAGTAAATGTTTAATAAATGAACAGGGTAAATGATAAATTTCAGAAGTGGATATGATCACGACTCTCATACAAGTGTACACCTGCCAAATCTTTTATTTAACTTCTCAATTAATGAGAGTACAAAGTAAGATATAAACCATTCAAATGAAAACTCAAAGTACCAGATATTTATTGTCAGATAAGGAATGCTGACAGGAGTTTTATAAATGAGTGCAAACTGGCAAAACTGGTCAGTGTTCACAGGGCGATAATCAATGGCCACACTGAACACACTGCATACAATTTGCATTTCTATGGACAGAAATTATTCTCACTACTAACAGTTTTCTACAACTAGCTTCTCCCTCTACGTGTTGTAAAATAACACAGTCAAAGGCAAATGCTCAGATAACCTTTTGGTGAACTAGACAGTGTGCTCACTAAATTTCAAAATCTTTCAAATTTTTTCTTACAAATGAATGGTGCAGACTGGGAGAAAGTGCACCCTAGGACAAGGCCAGGCAAGAGAATACTCTAGCTCTTTTCTTCTCAAATTCATGTAAGCAGTTAGGACACTTAATTGGCAACTTAAGTTCCTTGATTATCGGGGAATAGGGTTTCTTAAATACGTTAGAGCAGCGGTCCCCAACCTTTTTGGCACCAGGGATCGGCTTGTGGGAGACAGTTTTTCCACACGATGGGGAGCGATGGGGAGCGGCAGATGAAGCTTCACTCACTGGCCCGCAGCTCACCTCCTGCTGTGCGGCCCGGTTCCTAACAGGCCGCAGGTTGGCAAGCAGCCCGGGGGTTGGGGACCTCTGTGTTAGAGTATCTCAGATGTGTGTCCGTACTTCGATAATATATTACTATTCCCTTACAAATGGTTCTTGACCTTGTGAAATAGAGAGTATCTCTGGCAAAGGAGAGTAAAACCAAAACATCCCAATGCTCCAGGCGGTGCTGGAGTCTTGTAGGTAGAGTCCAAGGTACCAAGGCTTATGAGATCCAGGGTTCTATCAGCAATTTCCAAACACTGGTGGATCAGCCACATCAACATCTTCCTAGGTGGGGGTGGGAATAATGTCCTTGTCAACATTTTGGCTCTGGGTTCTATCTAAAATGTGTTGAATCAAAATATGCTGAAGTGAGGCCAGGACAATCTTATTTTTAAGCTACTTCTCACATAATTCTAGGTGGCCAAATTTTTTTTTTCCCACTGGTCTAGATTATTTTTTATTGAACACATTCATGGTGCTGTGGCTATGACCAAAATGCATCTGAAAATCTTATGGAAGCCTCTGTATCTACCACGGAGAGGTTTTAGGTGGTTTTCCTTTGAGTTTCTCCAGGCAAACATGGAGATAAAGGTTTCTTCTCTGGTAGGTCACTAATCAAGAAAGCTAAAACTCATAGAGAAAAAAAATACTATGCTGTAACCTTAGCTGTAAAATCATTACAGATAAAAAGAAACAAAGTAACAAGAGGTGCAAATTTCTTCTATATCCTCAAACCACAGACTGTGGTGTTATAGAATTACCTGATTGATGGAGCCTCAATAAAAATCATTTGTTTTATCAATCAATGGAACTTTCAGCAGATATTTGCAGTGTCCTGCTGGGTCCTACTAGAATAAGAGAAAGACAATTATGCACATTTTCCTACCATGCAAATTTTGCTGAATCATTTCACTACACTCGAAAAGCTACAACTATTTGAAATTCAAATGAACACTTACCATCTGTGGTCTTCATTAACATTATAATGGAATCATGACTTCAGACTTTTCCGTTGACGAATAATAGTTTTCTTGAGACTTATACCTGCTAGTTTTAATTTTGTAGTCCATAAAGTGTAACAGGTAATCTGATTTATTACATATAAATCAGAGTGAGAAGAGACATTAGAAATGATCAATTTCAATATCCTTCTTTTACGAGAGAGGAAACCAAGACTCTGAAAAGGGGAACAATTATGGGCTGAATTGTGTCCCCCCAAAATCCATATGTTGAAGTACTAACTCCCAGTATCTCAGAATGTGACTGTGCTTGGAGATAGGACCTTTAAAGAGACAATTAAATTAAAATGAGGTCATTAGGGTAATCCCATATAATTTGTGTCCTTATAAGAGGAGATTTGGACACAGGCATTTTTTTTAGTCTGTTCAATTTGCTATAACAAAATACTAGAGACTGGTGGCTTATAAATAACAGAAATTTATTTCTCACAGCTCTGGAGGCTGGGAAGTCCCAGATCAAGGTGCGGGCAGGTTTGATGTCTAGTGAGGGCCTGCTTCCTGGTTCATAGATGGCTGTCTTTTGCCATCCTCAATGGTGGAAGGGGCAAAGGATCTCTCTGGGGTCTCTCTTATAAGGACACTAATCCCATTCATGAGGACTCCACCCTTAAGACCTACTCACCTCCCAAAGGCCTCACCTTCTAATACCATCCATCACATTGGGGATTAGGATTTCATATATGAACTTTGGGGAAATACAAACATTCAGGCTATTGCAGGTGTGTACAGAGGGAAGGTGAGGTGGAAGACACAGGGAGAAGATGGCCATCTGCAAATAAAAGAGGCCTCAGAAGAGACCAGCTCCGATGATGGCACTTTGATCTTGGACTTCGTGCCTCCAGAACTGTGAGAAAATAAATTTCTGTTGTTTGAGCCACCCACCCTGTGATATTGTACTTTGTTATGGCAGCCCTAGCAAACTAACACAGGAACCAAATTGCCCAAGTTTAAAGAGCTAATTATCTATAGAACTGGGACTAAAGTCCCAGGCTTCTACCTCTCAGTTTAATATATTTCCCTCTATGTCATGATGCTATTAATACATAAAAGATTAATTCTCAAAAAGCTTTAGTTATGCAAAATTATAGTACTATATCAGAGCAGTTTGAAGATTGTTCTCATTCTTCATTCACCTTGAACATTAGTCTCAACAAATGTTGGATATCAGCATGGGGTTGAACATTAGGTATAACACATGTTTGCCCTGAAATCCAGACTAAGAATCTTACCATTTCTCTATATGGACCCTATAAGCCATGAAAAACTTTGACACTTGTTATTGTATGTATAATAATCTCATCTTTGACATCACCTCTGCACCCCAATCTCTGAGCTCACTTTCTTACATACTGTGTGTAGTGTCTGCAATTCCATGACTTTATCTCTATGTAGTTTGAATCCACGATAGGTTTTTAGCCTACCATTAGAGCTGAAACCGTAAAATTTTGGGCTCAAAAACTTAAACAAAAAAGAAATTTCAGGATTTTTTGACAAAGTGAGAATTTTTTTTTGTCTTCTTTGGAATTTTGCTCTTTTCATACTTCATCTGTAATTTGCCTACCCACCAAAGTAAGGTAATTACTGTATTTGATTTTATGATTAGGATCTTTCACAATCAAGAACAATAAGCAAATGGAAAATGTTTGTTGTTAAAGTAGAGCCACAAGTCCTGCAGCACAGATTTTATATAGGATTGACAGATAAAACACGAGACAGTACAATATTTGGGACATACTTATACTAAAAGATTAATTTATTGTTCTCTGAAACTGGAATTTAACTGAGCGTTCTGTATTTTTATTCGTTATATCTGGCAACCCTAATTTTATGGAATTTAATGATAGATTGAATATCAAGATTCTTCCATGTGATGAGAGACCCCATAGCTTTCTCTTTCTAATGTATACAGGAAAGATTAAGCATATTCGATGCTTAGTTTCTCAAAGCAAAGACTCATTTTTTGGAGAGGCAGTGATCTAAATAGGAAATAGTCAATTGACAACATCTTGTAAAAACTACCAAACCTGTTTATAAAGAAAAACCAAGTTTATTGCTTATTGCACTAAGGGAGGTCATTATACTGACAGTACTTTAGTAGTATCTCAGGAAGTAGAGGTCAAAGGCAAAGTATTTTTAAGGGTTGGGGAGTCTAATTTAAGGTGGGTCTTTCAATGAGGTAGAAGGGCTGAAAGGGATTGGGCAAAATTTATGAAATAATTGTTTAAGATTGACGGACCCAGCAAGGCAAGGGTTTTGAAGTTAACCTTGAAGAATAAACAGTCTTTGATAAGCCTTATGACTGATCTATTACTCTAATGAGGGCAAGTTTAGTGGTTATTTGGATAAGTGGCTTTTCAGAACATTCCTGTAACAAATAGCAAAAGCAACAGTAATGGTAACAAAACATATAATTAATTTTAAGCTATTTGCAACTTCATCTTCTAGAGCAGGAATTTTCTGGAATATGTAAGTCATGTAAACGCAGAATGTCCAATATTAAAATCATCTTAACGTAGGCAATAAGCCACATAGCAGTAGATCAGTGGTTCTCTAAGTGTGGCTCAAGAACCACAGGCATACTGAGTTCTTTTTAGGGGCTCAACAAGGTTGTCTCTTTTCCAATTATATGTCTGTGTGAGGCCAGATTTTCTTCATCTATTTCAACCAAAACAACATGTTGCAAGAGATTGAATCAGATGAGAACCTCTCTTCTATTAAGCCAGACATTAGAGATTTGCAAAAATGTTAATGCTGTTCTTCTCATTACAGTGTTTGGTTTTTATTGTCAAGAACTATAAAGGTCCTGAGGTTCTGCAAGTTAGCAAATTAGCTTATCCAGTTTAATGGAGGCTGACAGAAGACATGAGACTCCTGTGTCAGAGTCAAAAAGACTTTTATCGCTCACAGCAGAACCAGCATCCAGAATGTCAGTATGTTTACATCAGTTTCCCCCAATAAGCACCAGGTCCCCAGGGGTGACATGGGTGGGTCTAGATGGATGCTGTACACACAGTGGGTTGCATGATGGAAGAGAAAGACTGAGTTTGAGGAACCTGTTATTTATAGCCAGGAATGTGCAAGCCTGCTCTTTGTCCTGGAGGGAGGCATTACCTTATCCCTCAAGGCTGCTCACTGCTTACACAACCATGAGAAACCCTGGGTAGAGAGTTGTCGGAGCCTTGCATTCTTGGCATCCACATCAAGATGTCTAGGAGCATGAGACACCGAGGGAAGCATGTCACTCAAAAGTTATTTTTCATAAAGAGGATTTATGTCAACATACTGGCTATATTATTGCTCTCTTTAAATGAATTCAATAGTATTTAAACTTTTTCTCAGTTCTAATTTATAATTGATTAGCCAATTAAAAGCCTTTAAACACACTTTTTGTGGTCCTCAATAATTTTTAAGAGTATGATGTCCTGAGACTAAAATGTTTGAAAACTACTCTTGTAAATAGTTTATTTCTCACCATTATAGCCCTGTTGATTTTTTTCCCTTCACCTTGGTCCTAGAGATTATTTATTGCTGCCAAGGAGTGCCAAAGGATTTATGCAGTATGTGTTCTGGCATAATCTCTTTTATTTTTTTTAATTTTTAAATTTTATTTTTTTTGGCTCCATTGGGTCTTTGTTGCTGCGCACGGACTTTCTCTAGTTGCAGCGAGCGGGGGCTTCTCTTCGTTGCGGTGCATGGGCTTCTCATTGTGGTGGCTTCTCTTGTTACAGAGCACGGGCTCTAGACATGCAGGCTTCAGTAGTTGCAGCACACAGGCTCAGTAGTTGTGGTGCGTGGGCTCAGTAGTTGTGGTGCACGGGCTTAGTTGCTCCACAGCATGTGGGATCTTCCTGGACCAGGGATCGAACCTATATCCCCTGCATTGGCAGGCAGATTCTTAACTACTGCGCCACCAGGGAAATCCCCATAATCTCTTTTAAGTGTTCCCTTGACACCTCACTGCTGCTGGTCTTCATTGCCCTCTTGGTCCCAAAGAAAGCTGGAAGAACTAAATGCCTTCTGACCCAGATGGCCCTTGGAGAGTTGTGACATTTCACCCAAGGCCCTGCTGGTTAAATTCTCCAGAGAGGCTTTTGGCTTTTCATTCTTCTTTATTGATATTTAATGTCAGGATGGAAACAGTTCTGAACCTTGGCTGTCTATGATATGTGCTATTATTTAATTCTTTAGTTCTCTTTTATTAGAAATTCCCTGAATGGTTTTGTTTTTTCCTTTGGGAATTCTTTGTTGTTCATCATGTTTATTCAATAAATCTTTCATTCTTTCAAATTTTTCCTACAGGGATCTTTGGGATGTCCTTGTTATATATATTTATTTTTTATATATTTATATGTAAATGTGTGACATATATGTATATCACAGGAATTCCTTGACCATGTTTGTATTCTGACAGCACAGGTCCTCTGGGTTGTTTTTGTCTCTTTTCTTACTTGAATTTTCTCAGGGCAAGGCATTCCAAGGACTTTTTACAAAATAAGCACTTAATGATTCCTTGGCACTGTTTAGATTATGATCACACTGAAATATCTTAAAATTCTAAATAGATGACACCAACACAGGAGGTTTACTTTCTAACTTGCCCATTTATGTAACATTTCATTAATAATGAGCAGGGCATTACTTTCTTTTTAAACAAAAAATTATATTTAATTATAAAAAATAGGGGAAAATAAAATTTTTTGATATAATAATTAGTTGGTAGCACAGACTTTAAAGCTAATGCTTCCATTCAAATTCAAGTAGAATATAGGCTATTAGACCGCAGGTGCCTTTGGGTCAGGAGTTATGCCTTACTCAACGTTCTCTCCTGAACACCTAAGAAAGGGTCTGAGCACACCATGGGTTTTCAGCAGGTGTTTGCAGTACTGAAGAAATGAATAATAAAAATTACTAATAAAGTGCTAATTTTATAGAAATCATAAAACATCTCCATGGAATTGTCTTCTTACTAGATCATTTGAACTTCTCCACTCAAACTGCCAAATCCCCGAACACAATTTCTTAATAGACTTATACCATAGCTAAATATACTCACAATATCTGGTTGTATCACATAAGACTGTTGTTTTGTAGAATGATCAAATAATGGCCATCTCATGTGGCTTATCCTAAATAAATCTAGGTCAACGTTAATTTTTGTGTTATATATACTTTGGTAGGGGAAAAATAAGGCAAAGAAAACAGGTGGCTGGTCCCTTAAATGAAACAGCCTCATAGTGTTTCTAGGTTGCCGTAAAGGGGGTGGACTCAGTGGGGGGGGGGGGGGTTTACTATGGTATGTTAGAGACATAGGAAGCATTTGTGGGTGGATTAGTAAACTGTAACCAGACATATTTTGTTTCTGAACCACTCCTGTTAACGGTGGTCTGAAGGGAAGAGAGTGTGAATTTGAGTTAGAGCTCTGAAACAAATACAGCACTGTAGATGTTTGCAGTCCTCTCTGCAAATTGAAACAAATAGATGCACAGTATTTCATTTTGTACTTGGAATTTTAAAAGATATTACTTAGCCCCATTTATAATGGGAGATGCAATACAAGGAAAAGAAGAAGTGACTGAATCAGCAACAACAGTTCTGGCCAATATGCTCTTCAGTGGTGCTGGGCAAACTCTTTGTTTTAATTATTCCACTGAAACCTTCCTTTCTAGAAATAATACACTTTTTGGCTGACAGCCTTTTGATTCCTAGAAATGTCTGATTCTCCTCACCTCCCATCTCCAAATAAACACACACAAGACTATTTTATTGGCTAAAGCAGACATTGGATGCAAGTGATACAAGTTTCTGGGTGGCTTATGGCAGTAGATGTGTCTAGAATAGTGTATTACAGACTAGTTTTTACTGCAAACTTCACAAGGTAATTCATTGTACATCATGACTCAGTACATACAGACAGACACACACACACCTGAAACACAAATTTAAAACATAAATAAAGTAGTATTTATCTTTGGTATTCAGGATTCACACTAATATTTTCACTTTTTATTTTATTTTATCAAAAATGGCCACAACCCACTAAATTGATTTCCTGAATCACGAGTAGATCCCCACCTACATTTGGGAAACAAGAAAGAATTCATATATAAACATATAAAATCTTTATTTCAATAAAGCCTGATTCAAAAAATGTAAACAGGTGTAATCATCTACAGAAATGAAAACTTGTGGGAGAGCATGCTTGGTGGCACGGAAAGCCTCAGCAGTATTTTGTGAACAGTTAAAGGAAACTCAGGAGTGCCTGAAGGTGGGGTTTTATTGCTGATTAATCTAGGTTGTTTCAGAAGCAGATGCCTTCTATAACTCTATTTACCATGTTTCAAATCTACATATGTAATGATTTTTAAATTATTTTTAACATGCATCATTACTTTTCTGAAACATTATTGCTAATGGTTTTAATAATAATATTTTTCTCAGGAATGTGATTCTCATGGTTGGCAAGGGATTACTGAAGATATAGAAAGCAATCTTTTTCCAACCATGTCTGTATGTATCTGTATCTGTGTTTATTTATTATCTGTGTACCTGTATCTATCCAGCATATTAAATGATAAGTCTAAAAGTTAGGCAGGGGAAGAGGATAGTTGCAACTTTAAATAGGATAGTCAGGGAAGGTCTCAATGAGAAGGTGACATTTGCTTTAAGATCTGAAGGTGAGGAGAGCAAGACATGTGGATGGGTATCTTGAGGAAGAGCTTTCCAGGCAGAGGGAACAGTGACTGCAAAGAAACAGGTACTGGAGCTTGTCTAGTGTTTTGGAGAAGCAGCAAGGAGTGAGTGAAGGGGTGATTAGTAGTAGGTGACATCAGAGCAGTCACCCCGGGACAATTGTACAGGATCCTCTGAGCCACAATAATGATTTTGGCCTTTACTTGGAGTAAAATGTGAAGCTACTGGAGGGTTGGGAGCAGGGGTATCATAAAATTTGTCTTCCATTTGGACAGAATCTGTGCGGCTGCTGTGTGATATATAGACTGGAGTGGGGATGGTGTGGGAGCAGGGAGACCATTTACTGTGACTATTGCAATAATCTACACAAAAGATGATGTTGGCTCGGCTAGGGCGGTAGCAGTAGAGTGGGGAGGAGTGGTAGGACTATGGATCTATTTCGAAGGTGTATTTTCTTACAAACTGGACATAGTTGTGAGAAAAAAGAGAAGTCGAGGATGACTGCAGATTTTCGCCTGAGCTACTGAAGAGCTCTTGTTGATCAATTAGAAAATGATGAACACCTCAATGGAAAAATGGGTCATGATGTACTTGAAAGCAGAAAGTGACTTTTTTTAAAGTACTATTTTTTAAGTAAATCTTTGATCCCAGAAAAGTGCACAAGTCATAAGCGTACAGCTAGATGAATTTTCACAAAATGTACAAAACACACCCATGTAACCAGCACATAGATTAAGAAACAGAGCATTACCTGCATTCAAGAAGCATCCCCTCCCTAAAGTAATTATTTTTCAACTTAACTCTGCATTTATGTTAAACCTTTTCTGCATAGCAAATGATGTGGATGTAGAGAGATGGGCCGCAGAGTAGGGGGGATATCTTTAGAAATCAGGAGAGGGAGAGTTAAGAAACTCGCCTGCAACCGTGTGACAGGAATTAGTCATCTGCTTGATCTCATGAAATTCTTATTGAAAAGTTCTTTCCTAATAATACAATGTGAGGCAGAAGGTAAAAATAGATATATTTTCTACATAGGTCTCAAAATTAGAAAGTTCATAGGAGTTGCTAAAAAAAATTTAAAAAGAACACTGAGTTGACAAAAAAGAAACTTATATAAAAAGTGAAATTGAATGTACTAACGCATAATGATCTGAGTTTTTAAAGTAAAATTTTTATTATCTAGAAAGTTTGGTAAAGGTGAACATTAAGATAAGATTTAGATGATGAAACTGAAAACTGGATTTGGACTATAGAAACTATAGTTATAGTTTATCTCAGAAGTTACATATGAAAAAATATTTAATATATGAGCCAAAATGGGTGTGAGGGACGGGGAATAGAAAGGCAAGGAGAAATAAGAAATGGAATTAAGTTCCTGGATGAAGATTTGAGCCCCCTCCCACCAAAAACCCCACAGACTTTGGAAATAGAAATGTTACATTTTGAAAGTGAAGACATCTCTTCCTGTAGATGCTGAAAATGGGCACTGATTCTAAAAATTAATTGCATCATTATTCTGATAGCATCAAAAATGTTAAATACATCTAAAAGGTCACTTTTTATTGTTGGTGAAAAGAAAATGGCTGTCAAAATTAAAGTTTAATGTTGAGAACAGCAAACGTTGACTCCCTTTATTAAAAAAAGTATAAAGAGAATAATATGCTGTAGTTACTGTACTGGGGTAACTTTATTTATTTATTTTTGCCTCTTAGTACTCGTTCCCCCTTCTTTGGGTAAGGCACCCCTATTTTGTCCTGAGGAAATTACTTAATCCTCACTGTGTACAGTCTGGTAAGAGGGGAAATCAAGGTGCCTTGTCCTTTTCTGGCAGCAAGTGGGCCTGTGCCCCAAGGAAAGCTGTCCATGCCTTGTCTCCTGGAACAGGAATCTTGAGCTAAGTGACCAAACAAAGGACAGCACACAATTGATGCTGATTCATTCGGGAGGTTGCTCCCTGAAGACAGTGTCCCTCATCTCCTTGAGCTGCCCTGATTCTTGTTCTTTCTTAGATTAATCCTTCAACTTTTCTTTCACCTTTGGGAACCCTCATCCCATATCCTATAAACTTCCTTTTTTGCCTAAATTAACTAGAATTGTTTTCTACATCATGAAACCAAAGAACACCAACTGACGATCTAATGCTGTTCATCAGAGAAGGACCACCTTTCCAAAATTTTTGCTAGTAAAGACAATTTGGTTGAATATTGAATGAACATTCGGAAGAAGACCAGGAAATATTTCATACTCACAAATAGAAACTTTTTAAGGAAAAATATTCAATAGTGGCATCTTGCTCGAGATACATAAATTCTTAAGAATAAATTTAAGAATCCTTCAAGTAAAATATGTGTGTATACACACATACACACACACACACACTCAGAGAGTGAGAGGGAGAGAGAGAGAGGAAATGCAGCTATCAAGATTTTCATTTTAATGAAGACTAAAAGCAGCAAGTATTATGCTTTTTTTTTTATTGCCCCAGTTTCTAGAGGGTAGGGTCTACCCTGCTCTTCATGGACAAGAACTTGTTATTTATTCTTTGATGATGCCAAAGAAAGTGAACTAAACCATGACCTTGCCAGAAAAAAAAATCTCCCTGTTGGATCTTTTCAGAATCCTTTTCCAACCATCACTTAAACTTTATGAGCTATAACATGAACCTATTACAAATCACATGTAAATATTCCTTTAAATTATGTTCAAAACAAGGCCTTTGTGGCCAAGTATAAGAATTTTGAAGTAAAAGAGACTTAGGTTCAGACCCTGATTCTTTAGCTATAGCACTGAGAAAGTTAATTGTCTGCTCTTGACCTAAGTTTCTTTAACAGGAAAACGTGAATAATTACACCTACCTTATCTGTAAGGTGTTCATAGCTGGTATTATTAATAGTTATATTCATAGGTAGAAATTAATATTTCAAGAAGCTACTTGTATTAGAAGTCAGTTTATAAAATTTGCATATTTCTAGGATAATCTTAGAAGCAAACAGATTTTCATATTTAAATTTGAACCATGGCTATATGGTAATTGAGATTACTTTTAGAAAAAGGAGAGTTCTTGACTTTGAAAATAATATAGAAAATTTCTTATTTCTGATTGAAAAAGACATTTGTAGAAACTTCATGATGACAACACAGGAATGCATCTATGCAAATATAATTTTTTTTCTTCTTAGGCAATATGGAAGGAAAAAGAAACATTTTAAAACATTTAAGACATGCTTGGAAGTGCTCAAAAGCCTATACTAGTTGGATTTTTTTTTTCTTTTTTTTTTTTTGGCTGTGTTGGGTCTTAGTTGTGGCACGCGGGATCTTTGTTGCGGCATGCAGGATCTTTCATTGAGGTGCACAGGCTTCTCTCTAGTTGTGGCACGCAGGCTCCATAGCGCTTGGGCTCTGTATCTGCAGCACGTGGGCTCTCTAGTTGTGGCTCACGTGCTCAGTAATTGCGGTGCGGGGGCTTAGTTGCCCCACAGCACGTGGGATCTTAGTTCTCTGACCAGGGCTCCAATCCACGTCCCCTGCATTAGAAGGTGGATTCTTAACCACTGGACCACCAGGGAAGTCTCCACTAATCGTATATATACCCAAATATTCTTTATATCATCTTTCTTAATTTTATAAGCTGCATTCCATCATTTTGAGTCTGAGTCCATGTCTTTTGAAGCTTTGACAATTCAATGGCTAAAACCAGAAAACAGACACATCAGATATATCATACCTTGATAAATTATCTAGATATTTTATCTTTAAAAGACCAACTTAAAAAGATATTCATGCTCAAAATCCTCCCAAAGAGATCCTTGAAATTAGGTCCCCATAAAAGGTAAATTCTAAACAAACGGTGATCATCAGGCTTTTAAGAATTACCCAAATAAGAGACTCATTATGTAAAATGTTTCATATTCAGAAAATCTTTCTAATCAGTTCTAATTCTTTTGGTTTATTTTACCTATTTAAGTGATATCATCACTACATATTTATGTATCATCTCATTGCAGAAGCATCATTGCCAACAGGTATTTTAGGTACCTTCCCTTGATGGCTACTAAATCTTTCGGTTGTCCTCATGGGGTTGTCCAGTCTTCCTTTTATTAATGTTCTAATCTTCTTCACAAGTACTTACAGATACATCTTTCTGACACTAGACTGAATGGCCTACATGTTCCATGGTGACAAGATCAGTATCAGTTTTGTTTACTGTTGTAATCCAGCTAGTAACCATACAGAGACTGGCACAAAGTTGGTACTTAATCAGTATTTGCTGAATGAATATCAAACTGGTGGAGGCCACCATGCACTGGTAAGAAACCAACCATGACAGTACCCCTAGGTTTGTCTTTATTTTTCTTAGCTCTTCTGGTGTCAACACCATCCACCCACAGCATTCTATCAGAAAGCCTATCAGATGACTGGGAAACCAGGATGCTAAAATTACTCAAGCCATGTTTGCCATATATTGATATATGTATGCCACAACCAGCAATGCACCTGGCCTCACCTTAAATATCCATGTGTTACTGCAGACACATAATGATGTGAGTGGGATTGTGTGTGAACATGCTCCTGAAATTTTTAAAATATGAAATATTTCAATGCAATGACATTCACCTATCCTTCCCTTAATTTCAAATCTCTCTCTCTGAAGGTGCTGTTTATTTCATAGTCACATGATTTCTACCAAAAATAAAATAAACAAAAGGCACGGATGGTACCCCACCTTCCTTGGAACCATCTCTATAAACTGTCCAATATTATTTTCAAAAAAAGAAGGAAAAGCCAAAATCATATGATGAATATTTTGAAAGCTATTTTGATTCCTCCCATCCCCGCTCCCCTAATTATTCATCAAAAAAGCAAAGAGAGAATGTCAGTATTTGTGTCCCCATGTGACAGAAGCTTTATGTGTTGCTGTAAAAGTTCAATTAGCTACTTTTACAGCAACACTAGCTAGTGTGTAGGTATTACTTACCGTAATTTGCAGGAGACTACTGGAAATGAAGTGAACAGCCCAAGGGCACATGGCTAATGAATATCAGAGCTAGGATTTGAATCTGCCTGTTTGATTCGAAAACCTGTGCTGTATCCCCAACATCTCAACGCAATAAGTTCACACTGGAATTCACACAACTCCAATAGAGATGGCAAATTGGTTTAACCATCTTTTTTTCTCACCTGTATTTTAATTACTGTGCTGTTTTAATGGTGAGAGCTGGGAGTGTGGGAGACCCCACTAAGGGAACTGTTCAAGAAGGAAATTGATACTATGTGGCTAAAACTACACGTGTTTCAGTATCTATTTTTCTTCTTCAGTTTCACAGCTTATTTTGTTCCAAAGGCAGAATTATTGAAATAAACTTTTCAGGGTGTAGAAATGATCTCTCAAGAAAAAATTTCCTTGCTCTTGAAAATATTTTTGTTGGAACAACATAGAAAGGTACCAGAGAAGCCTGTTTGAAGAAATGACTTGAGTCAGCAGCAGTCTGAAAGATTTGTGAATCTGGGTAAACACCTCTGAAGGAAACCTAACATTTCAGAGTTCCAGCCCAGTTTGGGGGCATATTTTAAATAAACATTTATCAGGCAATACTCTTTTCTGTGACGATAGTTTCTTAAAACATTGAAACAATGAACTAACTTTTGTGCAGGGCATATACACAATCTTTCCCAGGAGTTATTTGGGCTGGGAGTAGATGTAAGTTCATTGTCTATTACTTCCTAAGACATAGGTTAAAAAAAACACAACAGCATGTAATATGATGTTTGCTTCTAAATGTTTCCTGGAGGGGGCAGTAGAGGAAGAATACAACAATAAAGTTGAGGTAGAGAGGAAACATTTATGAAAAATCAGTTCTAACACAGATTTGTCACATAGCTGTTGAAAAATATATGTGTGGTATGTGTTTGTACCCTAAACTGCAACAATTCGGAGACTTTATAAATATGTGGCTATTTATATATACACTCATATACATATACACGATATGCATTTATTCTCATGTACATACAAAATTGTTGAGATTTTATTTGCTTTATTTTCAGACAGTAATAGTCCACAAAAAGCACTGAAGATAAGCTATAACCATCACAGTTATTTGGAGGCTGTTTTAACTCCTATAGTCATCAGATGTTTACAATTAAATATATCTTAATTGAATGTTTTCTTCTACACAAGCACAGTAAAGAAAGATTATATTTATTCCAATAATTGAAATGTGTTGTCAAAAATAACCCAATTTATATTTGTATTCTCACCTTGCATTATTTTTGACTCATATTAAGGACTCTATATATTTGTTTAATTGAATTATAATCTTGTATTTTGGCACAGTTGTACACAAATTCCAATTCTTTCTATTCTAATAAGATCCACTAAGTCTAAAACAATGTGTAAAATGAACTTTGTGTATCACATGAATTATCTTTATCAGATACGGGGATTTATTTTAGGTAAATTACGTTTTGAAACTAAGACATCCCTAGTTTTTGTTATTGTTTTTCTATCTTCTGGAAAAGGAAAGGAAATCATTTTTTATTGAATATCTATTCTGTGCTGTCCCAGGCAACTTGCATAAATATTATCACAGAGTCATAGCATTGTTTATATACCAGTAGATGGTGCTAATATCACTTGACCCCCCCACCCCGTTCAGACCAGGAAAACTTGCCTAATCTTACTCACTTCAGTAGATCTTGGATTACAAAAACTAGACTGCCAAACAGTTATCAACTATTTTGTTAATTTGAAGTAGCATATTTCAGAATCTTAGATTTTAGAACAGTGTCTAAATAACTGTCTGTGGCTTGAATTTTCTTTGTACAACTGCATCATATGTTTATTCAGCACAAGTTTGTATTTCTTACCACAAGCGGATCTCAGTACCTCCTGAAGTAGTAATTCCACCTATGAACTGCTTGGCTCTAAGAAAGTTTTTCCTAATACAGAGTAAGAATCTTCACCCTCTAAAATCCAACCGCTGGTTCTGAAGTTATCCCTGGGGGTCATGTAGAAGCAATCCGTTTGTTATTCAACAGTAATTCACTGAGCATATTACATAATGCTGATGTAACAAAGTACCCCAAACTGGATGGCTTATAACAATAGAAATTTATTCTCTTCCATTTCTGGAGGCTAGGAGTCCAAAATCAAGGGATTGGCAGGGCTGTCCTCTCACTGAAGTTTCTGGGAAAGAATCTGTTCCATGCTCTCTTCTTAGATTCTGGTGTTGCCTTGCCAGCTACCCTTGGTGTTCTTAGCTTTAGATGCATCTCTTCCGTCTCTGACTGCAGTGGTATTTCCCTGTGTACCTGTATCTGTGCCTTTGTCTTCGCTTCTTATAAGGACACAGTTTAGGGCTCACCCTAATGATGTCATTCTAGCTTGATTACATCTGCAAAGACCCTATTTCCAAGTATTATCACTTTCATAAGTACCATGGGTTAGAATGTGTACATATCTTTTAGGGGGTATAGTTCAACTCATAACACTGAACATCTACTCTATTCCACGGTTTGAATTAGTAACTGAAGGGCAAAAAGGGGATTTCCACTTTAAAGAATCTCAGTCTAGTCAAAAAAAGGTCCATACATATATACACTACCAAATGTAAAATAGATAGCTAGTGGGAAGCAGCCGCATAGCACAGGGAGATCAGCTCGGTGCTTTGTGACCACTTAGAGCAATGGGATAGGGAGGGTGGGAGGGAGACGCAAGAGGGAGGAGATATGGGGATATATGTATACGTATAGCTGATTCACTTTGTTATACAGCAGAAACTAACACACCATCGTAAAGCAATTATACTCCAATAAAGATGTTTAAAAAAAAAAAGGTCCATAAAGAATTAGTACATGTTTAAAGTGGTTGAGAACAAAAATGCTATGAGAATAGAGGGGAAGGAGTGACCCGCTCTGATTAGGTAGGTGGAGCAAGGCTTCATGGAGGAGGTTACTTTCTAGCTGTGTTCTCCATTCCATTAATGTTCTGCTTGATCATAAATTCATACTCAGTGTAGACCATTGGAAAATATGAAAAGAATAAGATAAACAAAAATCATATATTAAACTTTCATCCAAAGGTAACAATAGTTACTATTTTAGTGAATAGTTTTCAGTATTTTTCTCTATGCATATATAAAATCTTTCATACAAAAAGGACGAGGTTTGGTATAATGTTTTTTTTTAAATTTTATTTGTTTATTTTTTATACAGCAGGTTCTTATTAGTTATCTATTTTATACATTTTAGTGTATATATATCAATCCCAATCTCCCAATTCATCCCACCACAACCCCGCTCCCCCACTTTCCCCCCTTGGTGTCCATACATTTGTTCTCTACATCTGTGTCTCTACTTCTGCCCTGCAGACCGGTTCATCTGTATGGTATAATGTTCTGTAAACATTTTTTTTCATTTAATAGGACCTCAGGAATA
This sequence comes from Eschrichtius robustus, assembly GCF_028021215.1. Classification (NCBI taxonomy): domain Eukaryota; kingdom Metazoa; phylum Chordata; class Mammalia; order Artiodactyla; family Eschrichtiidae; genus Eschrichtius; species Eschrichtius robustus. The sequence continues at coordinate 98,178,234 of NC_090831.1, read as the reverse complement.
TTTTGCACTTCATAAGATATTCTAAAATATTTTTGAATTATATAATAGTCCATTTTGTAGATGGATCACAATCTATTTAAACTGTTTACAGAAATATAAATATCAAAAAATGTATTGAGACATAATTGACACACACCATTGTGTTAGTTTTAGGTTATAACATAATGATTTGATGTATGTATATATTGTGAAATGATTACCACAATAAGTTTATAATTTTTTTTCTTAACATAATGTGATTTTCATCATAATAAGAAAAATTTCTCATGCACTACTGATTACTTCCTAAGAGTAAACTTCTAGGACTTAAATGATTAAATAATTTTTTAAGTATTTAAATAAATATTGCCAAATTGCTCTCCAGAAAAGTGCCTTACTTTACACTCAGCAGAAGAGAACCTATTTCTCTGTCTTGTCTCCAACATTGTGTATTCTTTTAAAATTTGGACATTTGATTGGTGAAAATTTATATCTTAATTTTCATGGCTTTGGTTTTTACTGAGGGAAAATGCTTTTTTATACATCTTCTGATCACTCGTATTTCTGCTTTTGAGAATTTTCAAAAAGATAAGCTCCATGAAGGTAAATACTATCTCTCTCATGTTACTACTATATCCTAGTTCCTCGTACAATAGTGGACATTTAGTAGGAACTCATTAATATTTATTGAATGTACTCAGACATTACTTCTTTTTTCCATGTTTTTATCTGTGTATTTGTATATTTCTTATTGAATAGTCAGTGGTCTGTATATTTTGAATATGTTTAATTTCCCAATTTATAGTGGGAACATTGTTGTTTGCCACTTAATTTTGTTTAATATGTTTTTAATTTTTTAAATTTCTATTTCTTTATAACAAATCAAGTAATATTTTCCTTATGTATTATGTCTGGTGTTTGCTGAAAAAAACTTTCTTCATCCCAAGATTATGTAACTATTCATCAGTAATTATGGGGAAGTAATGGTCAAGCTCAATTTCTGTTTTCAAATTCTTAATCTACATTATGGAGGGATTATTTCCCAGGTGATTTGAAATTTCAACTTTATTGTGTAAAAATGATAATGGGAAATTACAGCAACAATAATAATCCTAGAACTAGGAATCATTGTGTAGGAAGAATAGGAAGTTAGATATTTACTTGGAAATCCATAATGATCTTTAAAGGTTGAGCAAGTGTCCTTTAGGCAGAAAAGAGGAGTAAGGCATTCTTGGTAGGAAAATGACACGAGGAAAACGTAGAAGCAAGAAAGAAGCGGTTTGGAATTGCTATGGTTGCAATTAGGAAGACATAAAGTTGGAAAGGTAATTGGGAATCAGATTTTGCAAGATTTTATATGCCAAACTGAGATGTATGGGCTTCGTTCTTTAAGGAACCAGGAGCTATCAGAGTCTATTCTCTCTATAAATGATAAACCTTCCTACAAATGAAATAGCTAACAATATTTCCCTTGAGATTGTCTTCTGCACACTGATAAGCCCACTTTCTTCCTTCTCTCTTCACATAATATGGTTTGACTTTATCATTTTTTGGATAATTTTTCTATGAACATACTTCAGTGTATATGTGGCAGCTATTAAATATACTTTATTCTGTTTCCTTTTGCATTTTTAAAATGCTGCTTTCACATGTGTAATTCCTTGGAAACACAGCCTTTATCATTTTCCTCTTTTTTATTCTCCTCCCAACACACACAAAATATCAGCATTATTAACTGAGTAGAGACTTTATATTTTTGGTGAATAAAGTGATTAATTGCTAGTATCAACAAAAAAATTGTGTTTGGTAGTGATGCTGCAGACCTCTTGTTCTCTCTTTCTCTCCAATGAAGCATCAGAGTGGCTATTTTTTTACATGTCTGAAATGAGGTGATGCCCAAATATCAAAAGTAGGCGATAGCCAAGCTCTCAATTGGGGACCAACTAATTAGATATCAACTTCTAAAATTCCAAAAAAATTTTTTTAAGCCTGGATGCAAAAGGATAATTTATTTGGAAACTTTTAATAAGTTTATTCTACAGTTTTCTTAATGTTGGTCTTATAATAGAGCTAAACCATTGCCATACTTTCATTATACCAAAATAGAAAAAAATCACTGTAAATGGTACCTACTTATTTTTTTTAACATCTTTATTGGAGTATAATTGCTTTACAATGGTGTGTTAGTTTCTGCTTTATAACAAAGTGAATCAGTTATACATATACATATGTCCCCATATCTCTTCCCTCTTACGTCTCCCTCCCTCCCACCCTCCCTATCACACCCCTCTAGGTGGTCACAAAGCACCGAGCTCATCTCCCTGTGCTATGTGGCTGCTTCCCACTAGCTACCTATTTTATGTTTGGTAGTGTATATATGTAATGGTACCTACTTATGATATCCCTTCAGTTGTCTCCAGCCATGCCGAGTATCTTTAATGGCATTATTGTTAGCTTGGAATGCCATGTAACAACCTTTGCAGGTGTACCAACTTAAATAGGGAGAAAACAAGGGCTAACTGTGATACAAAATAAGGTGGGGTAATAGCAAACACACCCCAAATAGTTTAATCAAATTCCCTGAAAGTTAGCCAACAGAAATTGGAAGATTGTCTAATTGTCTAAGTGCAATCTCACCCACTATTCCTGTTGAGAGGTAAAATGTAATATATGAACTACCAAATGTGAAATGGATGGCTAGTGGGAAGCAGCTGCATAGCACAAGGAGATAAACTCGATGCTTTGTGATGACCTGGAGGGGTGGGATAGGGAGGGTGGGAGGGAGGCTCAAGAGGGAGGAGATATGGGGATATATGTATACGTATAGATGATTCACTTTATTGTACAGCAGAAGCTAACACAACATTGTAAAGCATTTATACTCCAATAAAGATGTGAAAAAAAAAATGTAACTTAGGAGATTCTGTTAAAAGTGATCTCTTACTGAAATGGCTCAAGAAAAATTTGAGGGGAAAAAAAGCATCCCCTTATGACAAATTAGTAAGGAAAGACATACCATGGGAATATTTAACAAGTCTTCCATAGCAAAAGATGGCTCCTTGATATTTAAAATTATCTGTGACTGTTCATAAGGGATACCTTGTGCGTACACGGGTGCGGGGAGGTGTCTTTCGGCCAACACCTCAGCATGTTGCCTTTTATGATCAGTGGGTGGCATCATTTCTGATAATGAATCTTGTTCATATAAGCAAATGATTATTTTAGAAACAATAACAAAAAGCCAACAAAGTGTATCTAAACATGATGCAAGCTAAATTTTTTTTAAATGTAGATACTTGTGATTATAACTGGGTACTAAAACCAAAGTATTTAATTCTTAGCTTTGGCTGAGGCCTTCTGAGTATGTTCAGACTACTCCCATATTTCAAAATGAGGTGTGAGATCACCAAAGCTAGTTTTGTGTAGGTCTTCACCCACACTGAGGGTATAAAAGGGAAGAAATGGAGATTAGAAGAGGGATTATGGGGAAAGCTATCAAAGAACTGCAAGTCCCCTACCCTCTGCCTCATTCTGCATTCAAAGAACCAGAGAGCTCGGCACGGTTCTTCCACGTTCTTGCTACTTGGAAGACCCAGTGGACACAGTCTCAGGTCAAACAAATGAAAGGGTAGGAGGCTGACTGCGGCTGGCTGGCCAGCTGCCCTGATGGTGGACCTAAGGGACACTGATCCATTGGAGCAGGCTGTTTTTCCAGAATTTGTCAGGGGCAAAGAATTCGTGAGAGTTTCCCACAGACCAGATGAGGGAAAAGAGAAGTAGAGGAGAGCATGTGGGGCAGCTTTGCCTGGAGAGATTCTCTCTCTCAGAAGAGAGAAGCTGGAGGGGCACCCTGGATGTCTAGGGGCCCAGGTAGGAATCATGGGCAGTCAGTCAGAGGTGGTGCATTGCCCTGTACCACAGGAACCTTGGATAAGTGATCCCCAGCAATGGACTTCTCTCCAAAGAACCTTGAAAAGCATCCCAAAAGAAAATAGAGCTTTAAACACCAGCCAAGCCCAGAGAGTATCGTCTCCAGTTGTCTACAGCAGTATATGATGAGTAAAACCCTGCTCCCTCGTCTTCTCCCCAATCCCCACCAGTTCCACCCTGGGAGAAGTCAGAAACCATGGATTATTAGCAAGCTGGGGGCAGAGAGGTAGGGACAGAAATTGAGATGAAGCTGACCCTCCTTTTGAGCAGGTTCAAGCTAGGGAGAAGAGAACATTTGGTATAAATGTCGTTGGAAGCTTTTACAGTTACATGGGACAGGTCATTTTAATATTAAAACTGTGATTTAGGGGACTAAAGTGACCAGAGGTTACTCTGAGAGTGACCCCAAAAGTCAACAGTAACTGCCGTAAAGTGCGTCTAAAACAAGAGAAGGACCAGGCCTGCAGATTGGGTTTGAATAGAGAGCAGTTTTCTGGTTGCACATTTGAGGCCTTCTTGTTCAGTATAATGTGATTAAAACCGTCTGCCTCTGCCCAAAGCCCTTTAGGTTCTGGATATGAGACCAGTTTGCTTCCATTGTTAGCTTCATCCTAGTCCTAAGGATAAAGGGACTCTTGCATCCCTACATATTTCAGTAGCTCGGGATCCACTTACCTTATTGCTGACACCTCTAACCTTATACCTTGAACCTTGTTTTAAAAGCCAGCCTTTTGCATCTTTCCTTGTGACCATGTCCCCACCTTGTTTTCTAACTCTGAGTTCAGTTTTTCATTTGCACCTGACATCCTTCAGCTATTTTTCCTGGGGCCTGAGCCCCAGTCCCCTGGCTGGAAGCCCACCACACACTGCCAATCCACTGCCAGCCAGCCCTCCCTAGGCCTTCTCTCCAGACTCCCTCAGGCTGTGCAGAGCTGGCCTACTGGGACATCCCACTCGCTCACTCACAAACTTCCCTGTTGCAGAACTCCTGCCCAGACTTCTCTCTGTTCCTGGCTCTGTGTTCCCTACCCTTGCTTAAACAGACTCCTTTAGCCTATGTTGAGCCTCTCTGATACTCTTTTCTTCCTGCTGAGAAAAGCTCCAGTTACTAAAAGTCCCATGCCAATGGCCTACCTCATCTCCTGGCCCAAGAACCCTTAATCATCAGGCCCAGGCCCCTTCAGTCTTCTAGACTTTGGTTAAAGCCGCATAGGACATGTTCTTTGATTTAAGAAATATTAGACCTCTGGTCTAGGTGCTTTGGAGTTAAGGAACACATCCTTAAGTGCCTTATATCAGGAAGGCCCATTTAGCCAATGCTTAACTTGACCAAAACACAGCTTAATATATTTAAAAATATCCACTTCTCCATTCATTGCTCTTACACTTTTTTATTCCTTCCTCACCCAACTCTCCTGAATGACAGTCATAGCAGGGAGAGACCTTTTCTGCAATCCCAAGTCCATTTATCAGGCCACCAAGAAGGTAAGCCCCTTCCAAGGCTATGGCTACTTCCAGGCAGCAGTGCCTCCTTGTAGAAAAGGTATACCAAGGTGTCTAGGTTTTATTGGGTACTTCGAAACCCAGATTCATGATTTATAACCTACACCAGCTTGATCAACAGAAGAAGAAATAGATTTGTAATAATGAAGATGTCAAGAATGCAGGCTTGGATTTACACATTTATACAAAGCAGATTCCCCTCCTTTCTTTGTTTCCTTCTCCTGCTCCATCCAGATTCCCATCCAGTACCTCCCTTGTGGCGGTTGTACTGTGAAGCCTGTCCTGGAACCATATCCCACACTCCTGGTTCCTTTGGTTACAATGTCATTTTAATATAAAGTGCTAGAACAATATTAATTTTTTTAAAGAAAACATCATTTCTATCCTTTTTTTACACCATATAGGTGTAATTTCATTTAATCCTTGCAATTTACACTCATATTTAAAGCTGGCAATGGGACCAACACTGGCATTGTAAAAGGGTACCAGTGACACCGACAAGTTAAGAGATTTGATCAAACTTAAATACTTGGTAAAGTTGGATAAGCATCCCCGTCTTCTGACTCCCAGCCCAGCATTCTTTCCATCATTCCAGACCTTATCCTTATTAGTTCTATTCTTTTTTTTTTAATTGAGGTATAATTGATATATAATGCTATACTAGTTTCAGGTATACAGCATAATGATTCAATATTTGTATGTATTGCAAAATAATCACCACAATAAATATAGTTAACATCCATCCCCATACATAGTTAACAGTTTTTTTTTTCTTGGGATGACAACTTTTAAGATCTAGAACAATATTAATTCTAAAGATTAGGTTTGGTTGCAAGTGCTGGGAAAACCAAAACAATAGTGGTTTAAACAGGATTTTTATTTACCTCGTACATACTGTACAAACATATGGTGACTCTGTGGCCATCAGAGCATCAGGCTTCTTCTGGATAATTGCTTTGCCATCCTCAGTACCTGGCTTCTTCATCTTTTCAACATGGCTGCTTAAGTTCTGGCCATGGGGTCCACATTACAGCTAGCAGTAAGGAGGAGTAGGGACAGAACACATCTTTTTCCTTTAAGGACATTTTCTAGAAGTCATACAGTACATTTTTGCTAAATCGCATTGGCCAGAATTTAATGACATGATCCCAGCTAACCTCAAGGGAGGCTGGGAAGTATAACCTTTATTCTGAGTGGCCACATGCCTTAATGAATTTGTGGGTTCTGTTACTAAGAAGAAAGGGAGGAAGGATGTTGAGGTGACAGCTAGCAGTGCCTACCACAACTTTGCATTTTACATTTTGGCAGAAGTCTGTTTTCCTTAGATTATTTATTTTTAATTCACATCTACTTGTTTATAAAATACTATGATATTTTTAGGCCTCTCCTTATATTTTAGTTTACACCTATAAACTGACATTATAAATGTCAGTAATGATAGAATTCTTTTTAAATTTTATTTTCACCATACTTAGTCTTTTTTTTTTTTTTAACATCTTCATTGGAGTATAATTGCTTTACAATGGTGTGTTAGTTTCTGCTTTATAACAAAGTGAATCAGCTATACATATACATATATCCCCATATCTCCTCCCTCTTGCATCTCCCTCCCACCCTCCCTATCCCATCCCTCTAGGTGGTCACAAAGCACGGAGCTGATCTCCCTGTGCTATGCGGCCGCTTCCCACTAGCTATCTATTTTACATTTGGTAGTGTATATATGTCCATGCCACTGTCTCACTTCGTCCCAGCTTACCCTTCCCCCTCCCTGTGTCCTCAAGTCCATTCTCTACATCTGCATCTTTATTCCTGTCCTGCCCCTAGGTTCTTCAGAACCTTTTTTTTTTTTTTCGATTCCATATATATGTGTTATCATATGGTATTTGTTTTTCTCTTTCTGACTTACTGCACTCTGTATGACAGACTCTAGGTCCATCCACCTCACTACAAATAACTCAATTTCATTTCTTTTTATGGCTGAGTAATATTCCATTGTATATATGTGCCACATCTTTATCCATTCATCTGTCGATGGACACTTAGGTTGCTTCCATGTCCTGGCTATTGTAAATAGAGCTGCAATGAACATTGTAGTACACGTAATTAGTCTTTAATATTACCTCTTGCCTCTTCTTAAGTAAGAATATACTGAATAAATATTTTCTTTGGTATGATTTGTTTATAACAGAAAGCTTTGTATTAAATACTCAGATATATTTTATATAAAAATATATAAAATATATTTTATATTTATATAAAATAAAGCATATTATGCCACCACTTAGATCATCTCTCATTATTATTCATTTGGACTCTTTAGTTACCACCCATCTCAAACTCTTTCTCTTAAATGTATTGAAAATATCACTGCCGAAATAATTTCCCTGAATTACAGCTATGATAATGTCACTTCTCCATGTAAACACCTTAATGAGTTCCCCATTTCTTATAGAACAAATTCAAATTTTTTAGCCTGGAATTTACTGCTTCCCACAATATTATCCAAACCTTAATCTTTAGGTTTGTCTTCTGTTATATCTTTTGTAACAATCATCCTTAGTGGAAATATTCCATGCATCCCATAAATGCCTGACACTTTTGCTCCTCTCTAACTTTGCTAATGAAGTTTTGTCTGCCTGGACCAAACACCTCCTCACACCTCCCCTTATACGTACCTTCCCCCCACCCAACACTTCTTCTTCTACATATTTTACTATTCTTCAAGGACCTATGAAATGCCATCTTCTCCATGAAGCCGTGACCCAACACCAAAATTTTTATAAACTTATTTCCATAGGTCAGGTCTTAAGGAGTTTGTACATCTATTATTCTCTTATCGCATCATATATTTATTAAATAAATTTTATTTAATTTTAATTCACCCCACAGTACTTTGTATTTTAAGTATATATGGTAAATATTTATTGAATGAATGAATAACATAATGCTTTGTCTTTTCTATGAGTTAGGACTCCTTGGAAGCAAACTTGTATCATTAAGAGGTGAAGAAGCATATTTAGGCTCTATTTTTTTTTAAACATCTTTATTGGAGTATAATTGCTTTAGGCTCTAATTTTTTATTTCCAGTTTAAATCTAGTACCAGACAATAGGAAGTAAATGGTATTACTACTTGATATCAAATGAATAATTCATAGACTAGTTCAGAATCAACCTAACATCTTTTGCAAAAACAACAGTAACAAAAATACATTATATAGCCCACATATTTTATACTCATAAAGAGTATATCTTTAATAGTCATCCTTTAGCATTCCTTCAGCATGATAGTTCCTCAGTGTGATAGTTTAAATTTATAGACAAATACATTTTCAACAGTCAAAAAAGAAAAAAGGTGCGTATTGTAAATTTGGACAAACCTGATTAATATCAAATTTGGGCAAGACTTCAGAATGGTAATTGAACTGATAACTTGTAAATACTTACAATAAAATGTGGTAGCTATCAGAAGACATAAAATACAAGTTACAACAAATTAGATTTGCTTCCTCTTTTGGTTATCATAATGGAAAATCAGGGAAACATTATGTGCCGTGTATATCTTGATTTCTTTTTTATTAAAAATCTTCTTTATGAAATGTAGAAATAATAATATAACAGCAGTAAAAGAAACAAACGAGAGACAAAAATCACCATCTAACAATCATTTCTCTTTATTTTTCCAAATTCCCTCCAGTTCTTTTTTCATGCACTTATTTAGTCACCAAATGTTTCTTGAACACCTTCTATATATTTCATATAGAATATTTGCATTTTAATAGTTAATTTGGCTTTCCAGATATATAGGTGGATAAATGATGAAATATTAATTTAATGATAATATGGCCAGATTAATTCCCGATTTGTTAAATCACACCTAAAGGATGTGAATTACTGATTTGGCATCAACCTGAAGAGGTGCTAAAACTTCTATTTTGGGGCCCAATCCTAGTCAATGTTCATCATAGTCTTTAATTTTGAAAGAAGTAATGCTAATGAAATGTGCAGCCATGCAAATGAAACAAAATTGTAGATGACAGATAATATCACAGATGAAAAAACTAGAATTTAATTCTACTCCCCTTATCATGTCATGAACCCCAGGAATTGTGTCTACATTATTAATAATAATTATATTGATGGCAACTAATGCTTTTAAAAGAGAACTGATTATGTATCAGCCATTGTACTTAATATTTTACCAATATTGTTTAATCCTCACCCAAAATTTTAGGATGAGGCAGTCATTCACAGATGAGGAAACAAAGGTTGAAATTAGTTAGGTAACAAGCTAATGAGGACCAAAGTCAGAATTCCAAGTCTAATCTTCTGACCATACAGGCTGTCTTGCTTTTTCTTCAGTTTCTTTGTATCTGAGCATACCTAGAAAGTTCTCTTTAATTTCTCAGTGTTTCCCCAGTCCTTAACTCATTCTGAAAGATTTCTGCTATCCACACTGTATGTACAGATCTGAGCCTCCTTGACCTTTAAAATGAAAAACAAGTATCGATTCACCACAGAGCTCTCTCTGCAGACACATGGAACACTTTAGGCACCTCTCTCTCCTTTCTCGCTCAAGGGATTCTTCTGTAATTTTATTCCTACTCCTTCCTACTCTCCTAAATCTATCATAGGTGACAATGGGGTCAGTATAGTTTCTTTAAGTTTTTGACTATTTACTTTTTTTAAAGACTTTATTTTTTTAGAGCAGTTTTAGATTCACAGTAAAACTGAGGAGAAGATAGAGATTTTCCATATACCCCAGACCCAACAAATGCATACTTCCCTTGTTATCAGCATTCCTCACCAGAATGGTACATTGGTTACAATCGATGAGCCTGCAATGATACATCATAATCACCCCAAATTCACATTATACATTCTATAGATTTGGAGAAATGTATAATGATACAAATCTATCATTATGGTACGATACAGAGGATTTTCACTCTCCTAAAAATCCTCTGTGTGCCCCCTATTCATCCCTCACCTCATCCCCCTACCCCCCAACCCCTGGCCACCACTGATCTTTTTACTCTCTCCATAGTTTTGCCTTTTCCAGAATGTCATGTAGTTGGAATCATACAGTATGTAGCCTTTTTAGATTGACTTCTTCCACTTAGTAATATGCCTTTAAAGTTCAGCTTGATCGATCATTTTAGCTTGATAGATAATTTCTTTTTTTGTCTTTTCAGCTTGATAAATCATTTCTTTTTTTGTGCTGAATAATATTCACTGTCTGGGTGTACCACAGTCTATTTATCCATTCATCTACTGAAAAACATCTTGGTTGCTTCCAACTTTTGCCAAGTGTAAATGGAGCTGCTATAAACAGCTGCTATTGTGGGAAAGTTTTTGTGTGAACTTAAGTTTTCAGTTCATTTGGGTAAATATCAAGGAGCATGGTTGCTGGATTATATGGTAAAAGTATGCTTAGTTTTATAAGAAAGCGGTCTTCCAAAGTGGCTGAACTGCTTTGCATTCCCACCGGCAGTGAATGAGAATTCCTGTTGCTTCACATCCTCACCAGCATTTGGTGTTACCAGAGTTCTGGATTTTGGCCATTGTAATAGATGTGTAGTGGGGCTCTTTACGCTTTTCAAAGACTGCTGACCTTGTTGCCTATGCCTAATACATACTTCCTTGGCTATTCTAAATTCTCAAGTGGCATGGTCCCAAGGTTCCTGTCAATTTTTCTTCATCAATCCTCTTCAGTCTGAGTAACCAAGTTTAGACTAGCAATTGACTTTATTGCTTTCTCTAAAATCTGAAAAATGATATTGTTTGGAAAACGAGGGAAATTTTGCCAGATGCACTGATTTTTAGCAGACTATATCTTTACAAGTTATCTGGGCAGTTTAGAGTTTCCATTATGTGTATCTTGTTTCTGGGACAGCTTTGTGATTTGCCTTTGGCAGTAACTTTCACTCCTTCTATCTGATTGAACAGTCCATACCCGTAGCACCAAAGTGTCATCATTCATTTTTATCCTTATCAGGATGAGGTCCTTATACCTCTATTCTTAGAGGACATCCAAAATTTGTTTCAACACCAAGATTCTATAATTTTTGCTTTCTATAATTAAGAGCCTATAGCTACGGGAAGATGTCCTGAATGCATATTATTTATTTGTGATTTTTTTTCTTAAAGAACAGTAGTTGTTTTTAATTATATAATTATGGTGGAGCAGAGGAGTAGTAGCTACAGCCTTAACTTGTTAAATATTTTTAAAAGAGCACTACTATCTATTAATAGCATCATATAAATATTTAATTGAATTTTCCTAAATGAATTCTTCAGTGAATCACAAAGCAACCCCTACAATATTGATTGAGAAAAGAGTCAGATTTATAATGCCAGAAAGGTACCCAGGATTTAACCCCAAGCTTCCTTGACTGAACACAAAGACCTAGTTCTATTATACTTTCTCCAGTTCCTAGAGTAGAAAGTATAGGTTAGATGTTACTATTGATCAGATCCTTTTCTACATAATTTGAATAGCCTTTATCCAACGAATAAAGAGAGAAGAAAAAAATCCCTGGAAAACTCAGAATTATTTGTGATATTTAAAAAATGATGGCCAAGATCAATTGAGTCTGTAGACATACACAGAAGAACTAGTTTCCAAAGCAGCAGTAACCAAGTTGCCCTTATAAATTCAACTATGTGAATTATTTATTTCTAGAGATTTTTCAGTAGGGATAATAAAAACAAGTACACAATAGCTATTCTATATTTACAGCCACTGCCATTTAAAAGGAAAATCATGTGGCATTTAGAAGAAATAAATATTTTGAACCACCACATTTGTGCATTATTCTTCCCATTTACCTCGTCTTAATGGCATGGGAAAAATTGTGCAAAAAGAGAAATGAATGTTGAACTGTTTATGTCCTGTACAGGTTAAGTAGGCATATTGTTCTCAACAGAGATACACAGCTAATGGATACTATCTAAGCACCATTCTTCCAGCAAGACTCTCTAGATATTTGAGTAGAGAGGTATCTCTCATTCTCCATGAAACAAGGTTCCTTTCTCTATTCTTTCTGCTAATAGGAGAGAGAGAGAGAGAGATGATTATATCAGCTGAGATCAAAAAGACCCAAGTTTCATATGCACTTAAGCAACCTGTAACATCCATCCACCATCACTGAGGATGAGATTTTTCTTTATTGTCCTTCCATAAGGTCCCTTAGAATGATCTCTGGGCATGTCTTTTACTCTCTTCGAGCCTGCACTTACCTTCCTTTAAATCTGCTTTCTCCACATGCAAAGCTGAATGGAGGTATTTACCACTTCCTGTATTAGCACCCCTTAACCGTAGCCTTAAAATGTTAGTCTTTCAGTTTACCCTCTCCTGTCTCTCAAACTCTAACACAAAATATGTAATAGCATGGAGGGTATCTAGCTCGGTTTTTGACATGGAGATGGACCATGAGGCCATGTTTTCCCAGGTTGCTAGGGCTCTCCCGCAGCTCTGTCAGTAGTTCAGGGCTACCAATAACAATAGATAGTAAAGGCTGATTCAACCGCTTCAGTCTTGGATGTTCTCTTTTGAGAAAAAGGTAAAAAATGATGGAGACATTGGATAGCTGTTCAGTAGCATCTCATATATATATGTCCTTAAGAATGTAGTTGAATTGAGCAAAATCAAAAACTATATCTTTTATGAACCCATGTATTGCAAACATAGACAAATTATTAGAATTGATTCCAATATTTTATAATTGTTCTTTTAAAAATGGCATTAAATATGTAAATCACTTGCTTCATGTGAAATAGGACATTGACATTCATTTAAGGGGGTTTGAACTACCTTTCTTCCTCCTCAGGTGGCACTCAGTTTATAATCCACTTTCTAAAGAACATATATTAATATTTAGCAATTATTTAATTAGTTTGTAACCATCTGAGTATCAGAATCCACAATATGATGATGAATAGTTGCTCTTAAAATAGAGTCCACTGATAGCCACATTCCACCAAAATTATACAAGTTTGATACCTAATTAAAAGGTAGTAAACAGTCACACTACTGGACTGTCACTCCAAAAATTAAGAACTTCTGACTTTCATCAGCTTATAGATTCTAGTTTTCCTCTAAATTTCAGGGGCTGGATATGACAACCTAAAATAAGTAGCTGTCAAATACATGCTTTCCTCTGCTCCTAGATGTAGAATGCCAGTATTCCTCATGAGGAAAGAAAAAGATCTGAAAACCTATTCCAAATCTTTTTGCTAAGGATGCATCAATATAGAGATGTGCTTTTCTTTATCATCAATACCTTCCTCTATCTATCTAATTCCAATACATTTTGCATGCATTATTTTACAACCACTGAAAAGAGGTAAAACGACGAGTAAATAAATGTTGGTCACAATTATTTACCCACTTTACTATCATTAGGCTGCAACAAGTGTGAAATAAATCTGTTTTAATTTAATAATCTGAATTAGTTTTGTGCTCAGTTAAGCTCAAGGTTGCGGCACAGGGTAAGTGCTTAGTGGTGAGAAGAATGTCAAGAAGAGAGAAGGGCTCCTGGGGAGAGACACGGAGGCAAAGCTAGGGAATGTTGGAGGGGGATGCCGAAATTATACTTCCCCTGCCAGAAGTGTTTGGATTGGGGAGAGAGTAGGGAGTCATGTAATGGCATATATTAATCATAGTTGTTATAAGTAATTCATAGAGCTATGAGGTAGCCAGATGTAAATGAAAGCCGTATTTATTCACTTAAACTCCAAACTCTCTCATTTTTCTGCCCATCCAAAATTCCCCCATTGTGTGAGTTTGTAGTTAATTCATTTGTTAATTCACTCATATATGTGAAGAGCCTTACCGTGTATCAGGAATTGTGCTAGGCAGTGGGGATACTAGTTCCCCCAAGATTTGCAATACAGTAAAAATGTCCTGTTAAAGATCAACAAACATGGCGGGGGGGGGGTAGATGGAACCAGAAAGTTTAACTTAGGAAGAAACATTTGAGCTGGTGAAGAAGAAAGGGGTGGAGGAAGAGCATTCCAGTCCAAGCAAACCATGTGGTGAAACCCAGCGATAAGCATGAAGATGGTGTGGTTGGGAGTAGACCATATGTATGGTTGCTTGGCAGGTTTGGAGGCATAAGGAAAGAAAGAGAAAGAAAGTGAAGCTGGAGGAGTGGGCTGGAGAGGAAGAACTCTGTAAACCAGGATGTGGCATTTTGGATTTTTCATTTGGGCCCTTAGGGAGACCCTGAATTTTTTAACACTGAGGATTAACATGGTAAGATTTGTATCTTTGAACAAAATGTAGCCTGGAAAGAGGAGAAAATAGATAAAAAGAGACCAATATTTTTATAGAGGCTAATATTTTTGTTTCTTAATTGGTACAATATATAGACTCACTGAGTGAGGAAAGAAAAGATACCCACTGAGAAATTAAAAATATTGAAGTGGAACTCAGAAGAGAGTTGGAGGTATATAGGTGGCCAGCAATATCAGTTGGGTTCAATGCCTAGGAAGAGGAAGAAGACATAGGATGGGCTTTAGAAGATACCAATATTTAGGAGTGAGCAAAAGATAAGAAATCAGCAAAGAGTCTAGTGGAATAGGAAAAAGCCAGGAGAATTTAGTGTCCGTGATCCTGATAGAAGTAAATTTTAAGAAGGAAAGAAAATATGAACAAAATAACATGGTTGAGTAAAGTGCAACAAGATGACTACAGGTTCTGTCTTTAGAAGGCCATTACTGGCCAGAATGACAGCAGAAGGAACCAACCAGTGGTGAAGAGGGGAGGAATAGAGGGTGAAGGTGGCGGTGGAGGGAAGAAAAAGATGGGATTGTAGCTGAAGCAGGAGGTAGTGTTTAGCCCTTTTTTTAAGCATGGGAGCAGATAAACTTGTTGATAAACTTCAAGTCAATAGAGAACTGAAGGAGAGAGACAGAGAATACTCGATGGATCAAATCCCAGAGAAGTCTCCAAGCAATGAAATACCACTAAATAGGTCAAAAGATGCTTTTATGAGAAGAACCTCAGTGCTTCTAAAATGGAGGAAGGGTAGGGATTGAACTGGTAATTTATTCATACATCTGCTATAAAAAAAGTTGATCTAAATTGCAACCCTAATCCTGGTAAGAGGGGATAAAACATTCAGTTTGAAAGCCTACTGTTTAAAAGTAATTATTTGTAAATTCATAGATCGTAGATTTGAAGGGGACTTGAAGGATCTTTTAAAGTTTCTGTCAGCAAAGTGCTGAAAAAGGCGGAAAGTCATGACTTTGGGGCCTCTTTTTCTGGATGTTGCTTCTAGAGGCTGCAGTGGTTAATGGAGGGGGAGGTGCTCCTTTCTGCTTCCTCCTGCTGCTCCCATCACTGCAGGGAGGTCCAGATGGTAGGTGGGAGGGGATGGGGGCTGAGATCGGTCTGGATTCTGCTCACAAGTGCACTGAGGATTTATTTTCACTGCTTATGATTGGTGGTCTCTCTGTTGACAAAGTGATGCAAGAGTCCTTTGCGCTCCGTAGCAGATAATCAAAAGCACTTTTTTAAAAGTTCATTGGAATGAGATAATATGAAATTATAAACCTCTAATAAAGAAGTTTCAGATGCAAGTACAAAGTGATGACACAATAGCAACGGCTTTTGTACACAGGAACCTATATTTAATATCAGGAACTTCACCAACGCTCAATATTTTAAGAGGCTAAACATTAGTAGTAAAAAGATAATTTCAATGCTGCTTCATTTAAAAATGGATTTGCATTAAAAATATATGTAGCTGGAGGAGCTTCAAGATGGCGGAAGAGTAAGACGTGGAGATCACCTTCCTCCCCACAAATACATCAGAAATACTTCTACATGTGGAACAACTCCTACAGAACACCTACTGAACGCTGGCAGAAGACCTCAGACCTCCCAAGAGGCAAGAAACTCCCCACGTACCTGGGTAGGGCAAAAGAAAAAAGAAATAACAGAGACAAAAGAATAGTGATGGGACCTGCACCAGTGGGAGGGAGCTGTTTAGGAAGAAAGGTTTCCACACACTAGGAAGCCCCTTCGTGGGCTGAGACTGCAGGGGGCAGAGGGGGGAAGCTTCGGAGCCGCGGAGGAGAGTGCAGCCACAGGGGTGCGGAGGGCAAAGCGGAGAGATTCCCACACAGAGGCTCGGTGCCGAGCAGCACTCACCAGCCCTAGAGGCTTGTCTGCTCACCCGCCGGGGCGGGCGGGGCTGGGAGCTGAGGCTTGGGCTTCGGTCGGATCCCAGGGAGAGGACTGGGGTTGGCTGCCTGAACACAGCCTGAAGGGGGCTAGTGCGACACGGCTAGCCGGGAGGGAGTCCGGGAAAAACTCTGGAGCTGCCGAAGAGTCAGGAGACTTTTTCTTGCCTCTTTGTTTCCTGGTGCGCGAGGAGAGGGGATTAAGAGCACTGTGTAAAAGAGCTCCAGAGACAGGCGCGAGCCGCGGCTATCAGCGCGGACCCCAGAGACGGGCATGAGACACTAAGGCTGCTGCTGGCGCCACCAAGAAGCCTGTGTGCGAGCACAGGTCACTGTCCACACCACCCCTCCCGGGAGCCGGTGCAGCCCACCACTGCCAGGGTCCCGTGATCCAGGGACAACTTCCCTGGGAGAACACACGGTACGTCTCAGGCTGGTGCAACGTCACGCCAGCCTCTGCCACCGCAGGCTCGCCCCGCATCCGTACCCCTCCCTCCCCCGGCCTGAGTGAGCCAGAGGCCCCGAATCAGCTGCTCCTTTAACCCCGTCCTGTCTGAGCGAAAAGATGCCCTCAGGCGACCTACATGCAGAGGCGGGTCCAAATCCAAAGCTGAATCCCAGGAGCTGTGCAAACAAAGAAGAAAAAGGGAAATCTCTCCCAGCAGCCTCAGGAGCAGCAGATTAAATCTCCACAATCAACTTCATGTACCCTGCATCTGTGGAATACCTGAATAGACAAGGAATCATCCCAAATTGAGGAGGTGGACTTTGGGAGCAACAATATATATATATATATATATTTCCATTTTTCTCTTTTTTGGTGTGGATGACAGGCTCTTGGTGCTCCAGCCAGGCATCAGAACTGTGCCACTGAGGTGGGAGAGCCAAGTTCAGGACACTGGTCCACATGAGACCTCCCAGCTGCATGTAATATCAAACGGCGAAAATCTCCCAGAGATCTCCATCTCAACGCCAAGACCCAGCTCCACTCAATGACCAGCAAGCTACAGTGCTGAACACCCTATGCCACACAACAAGCAAGACAGGAACACAACCCCATCCATTAGCAGAGAGGCTGCCTAAAATCATAATAAGGCCACAGACACCCCAAAACACACCACCAGACATGGACCTGCCCACCAGAAAGACAAGGTCCAGCCTCATTCACCAGAACACAGGCACTAGTCCCCGCCACCAGGAAGCCTACACAACCCATTGAACCAACCTTAGCCACTGGGGACAGAAACCAAAAACAATGGGACCTACAAGCCTGCAGCCTGCAAAAAGGAGACCCCAAGCACAGTAAGTTAAGCAAAATGAGAAGACAGAGAAACACACAGCAGATGAAGGAACAAGGCAAAAATCCACCAGACCTAACAAATGAAGAGGAAACAGGCAGTCTCCCTGAAAAAGAATTGAGAATAATGATAGTAAAGATGATCCAAAATCTTGGAAATAGAATGGAGAAAATACAGGAAACATTTAACAAGGACCTAGAAGAACTAAAGAGCAAACAAACAGTGATGAACAACACAATAAATGAAGCTAAAAATTCTCTAGAGGGATCAATAGCAGAATAACTGAGGCAGAAGAATGGATTAGTGACCTGGAAGATAAAATAGTGGAAATAACTACCAAAGAGGAGAATAAAGAAAAAAGAATGAAAAGAATTGAGGACAGTCTCAGAGACCTCTGGGACAACATTAAACGCACCAACATTCAAACTATAGGGATCCCAGAAGAAGAAGAGAAAAAGAAAGGGACTGAGAAAATATTTGAAGAGATTATAGTTGAAAACTTCCCTAATATGGGAAAGGAAATAATTAGTCAAGTCCAGGAAGTACAGAGAGTCCCATACAGGATAAATCCAAGGAGAAACATGCCAAGACACATATTAATCAAACTATCAAAAACTAAATACAAAGAAAAAGTATTAAAACCAGCAAAGGAAAAACAACAAATAACACACAAGGGAATCCCCATAAGATTAACAGCTGATCTTTCAGCAGAAACTCTGCAAGCCAGAAGGGAGTGGCAGGACATATTTAAAGTGATGAAGTGGAAAAACCTACAACCAAGATGACTCTACCCAGCAAGGATCTCATTCAGATTGGATGGAGAAATTAAAATCTTTACAGACAGGCAAAAGCTAAGAGAATCCAGCACCACCAAACCAGCTTTACAACAAATGCTAAAGGAACTTCTCTAGGCAGGGAACACAAGACAAGGAAAAGACCTACAATAACAAACCCCAAACAATTAAGAAAATGATAATAGGAACATACATATTGATAATTATCTTAAATGTGGATGGATTAAATGCTCCCACCAGAAGACATAGACTGGCTGAATGGATACAAAAACAAGACCCATATATATGCTGTCTACAAGAGACCCACTTCAGACCTAGTGACACATACAGACTGAAAGTGAGAGGATGGAAAAAGATATTCCATGCAAATGGAAATCAAAAGAAAGCTGGAGTAGCAATTCTCATATCAGACAAAATAGACTTTAAAATAAAGACTATTACAAGAGACAAAGAAGGACATTACATAATGACCAAGGGATCAATCCAAGAAGAAGATATAACAGTTGTAAATATTTATGCACCCAACATAGGAGCACCTGAATACATAAGGCAATTACAAACAGCCATAAAAGGGGAAATCGACAGTAACACAATCATAGTAGGGGACTTTAACACCCCACTTTCCCCAATGGACAGATCATATAGAATGAAAATAAATAAGGAAACACAAGCTTTAAATGATACATTAAACAAGCTGGACTTAATTGATATTTATAGGACATTCCATCCAAAAACAACAGAATACACGTTCTTCTCAAGTGCTCATGGAACATTCTCCAGGATAGATCATATCTTGGGTCACAAATCAAGCCTTGGTAAATTTAAGAAAATTGAAATCGTATCAAGTATCTTTTCCGACCACAACGCTATGAGACTAGATATCAATTACAGGAAAAAATCTGTAAAAAATACAAACACATGGAGGCTAAACAGTACACTACTTAATAACCAAGAGATCACTGAAGAAATCAAAGAGGAAATCAAAAAATACATAGAAACAAATGACAATGAACACACGACTACCCAAAACCTATGGGATGCAGCAAAAGCAGTTCTAAGAGGGAAGTTTATAGAAATACAATCCTACCTTAGAAACAAGAAACATCTCAAATAAACAACCTAACCTTACACCTAAAGCAATTAGAGAAAGAAGAACAAAAAAAACCCAAAGTTAGCAGGAGGAAAGAAATCATAAAGATCAGATCAGATATAAATGAAAAAGAAATGAAGGAAACAATAGCAAAGATTAGTAAAACTAAAAGCTGGTTCTTTGAGAAGATAAACAAAATTGATAAACCATTAGCCAGACTCATCAAGAAAAAAAAGGGAGAAGACTCAAATCAATACAATTAGAAATGAAAAAGGAGAAGTAACCACTGACACTTCAGAAATACAAACGATCATGAGAGATTACTACAAGCAAATATATGCCAGTAAAATGGACAACCTCGAAGAAATGGACAAATTCTTAGAAATGCACAACCTACTGATACTGAACCAGGAAGAAATAGAAAATATGAACAGACCAATCACAAGCACTGAAATTGAAACTGTGATTAAAAATCTTCCAACAAAAAAAAGCCCAGGACCAGATGGCTTCACAGGCGAATTCTATCAAACATTTAGAGAAGAGCTAACACCTACGCTTCTCAAACTCTTCCAAAATATAGCAGAGGGAGGAACACTCCCAAACTCATTCTACGAGGCCACCATCACTGTGATAACTAAACCAGACAAAGATGTCACAAAGAAAGAAAACTACAGGCCAATATCACTGATGAACATACATGCAAAAATCCTCAACAAAATACTAGCAAACAGAATCCAACAGCACATTAAAAGGATCATAAACCATGATCAAGTGGGGTTTATCCCAGGAATGCAAGGATTCTTCAATATATGCAAATCAATCAATGTGATACACCATATTAACAAATTGAAGGAGAAAAACCATATGATCATCTCAATAGATGCAGAGAAAGCTTTCAACAAAATTCAACACCCATTTATGATAAAAGCCCTGCAGAAAGTAGGCATAGAGGGAACTTTCCTCAACATAATAAAGGCCATATATGACAAACCCACAGCCAACATCATTCTCAATTGTGAAAAACTGAAACATTTCCTCTAAGATCAGGAGCAAGAAAAGGTTGCCCACTTTCACCACTATTATTCAACATAGTTTTGGAAGTTTTAGCCACAGCAATCAGAGAAGAAAAGAAATAAAAGGAATCCAAATTGGAAAAGAAGTAAAGCTGTCACTGTTTGCAGATGACATGAAACTATACATAGAGAATCCTAAAGATGCTACCAGAAAACTAGTAGAGCTAATCAGTGAATTTGGTAAAGTAGCAGAACACAAAATTAATGCACAGAAATCTCTTGCACTCCTATACAATAATGATGAAAAATCTGAAAGTGAAATGAAGAAAACACTCCATTTACCATTGCAACAAAAAGAATAAAATATCTAGGAATAAACCTACCTAAGGAGACAAAAGACCTGTATGCAGAAAATTATAAGACAGTGGTGAAAGAAATTAAA
The DNA here is from genome assembly GCF_028021215.1 of Eschrichtius robustus. Classification (NCBI taxonomy): domain Eukaryota; kingdom Metazoa; phylum Chordata; class Mammalia; order Artiodactyla; family Eschrichtiidae; genus Eschrichtius; species Eschrichtius robustus. The sequence goes on along the minus strand of NC_090831.1, from coordinate 98,156,994 downwards.
GATGATACAAATAGATGAAGAGATATACCATGTTCTTGGATTGGAAGAATCAACATTGTGAAAATGATTGTACTACCCAAAGAATCTACAGATTCAATGCAATCCCTATCAAACTACCACTGGCATTTTTCACACAACTAGAACAAAACATTTCACAATTTGTATGGAAACACAAAAGACCCCGAATAGCCAAAGCAATCTTGAGAAAGAAAAACGGAGCTGGAAGAATCAGGCTCCCTGACTTCAGACTATACTACAAAGCCACAGTCATCAAGACAGTATGGTACTCGCACAAAAACAGAAATATAGATCAATGGAACAGGATAGAAAGCCCAGAGATAAACCCACGCACATATGGTCACCTTATCTTTGATAAAGGAGGCAAGAATATACAGTGGAGAAAAGATAGCCTCTTCAATAAGTGGTGCTGGGAAAACTGGACAGCTACATGTAAAAGAATGAAATTAGAACACTCCCTAACACCATACACAAAAATAAACTCAAAATGGATTAAAGACCTAAATGTAAGGCCAGACACTATCAATCTCTTAGAAGAAAACATAGGTAGAACACTCTATGACATCAATCACAGCAAGATCCTTTTTGACACAACTCCTAGAGAAATGAAAATAAAAACAAAAATAAAGAAATGGGACCTAATGAAACTTAAACTTTACTTTTGCACAGTAAAGGAAACCATAAACAAGACGAGAAGACAACCCTCAGAATGGGAGAAAACATTTGCAAACGAAGCAACTGACAAAGGATTAATCTCCAAAATTTACAAGCAGCACATGCAGCTCAATGTCAAGAAAACAAACAACCCAATTCCAAAAACGGGCAGAAGACCTAAATAGACATTTCTTCAAAGAAGACATACAGATGGCCAACAAACACATGAAAGGATGCTCAACATCATTAATCATTAGAGAAATGCAAATCAAAACTACAATGAGATATCATCTCACACCAGTCAGAATGGCCATCATCAAAAAATCTACAAACAATAAATGCTGGAGAGGGTGTGGAGAAAAGGGGTTCCTCGTGCACTGTTGGTGGGAATGTAAATTGATACAGCCACTATGGAGAACAGTATGGAGGTTCCTTAAAAAACTAAAAGTAGAACTACCGTACGACCCAGCAATCCCACTACTGGGCATATACCCTGAGAAAACCATAGGTCAAAAAGAGTCATGTACCACAATGTTCATTGCAGCTCTATTTACAATAGCCAGGACATGGAAGCAACCTAAGTGTCCATCAACAGATGAACGGATAAAGAAGATGTGGCACATATATACAATGGAATATTACTCAGCCATAAAAAGAAACGAAATTGAGTTATTTGTAGTGAGGTGGATGGACCTAGAATCTGTCATACAGAGAGAAGTAAGTCAGAAAGAGAAAAACAAATACCATATGCTAACACATATCTATGGAATCTAAAAAAGGTCATGAAGAACCTAGGGGCAAGATGGAAATAAAGACACAGACCTACTAGAGAATGGACTTGATACGGGGAGGGGGACCGGTAAGCTGGGACAAAGTGAGAAAGTGGCATGGACATATATACACTACCAAACGTAAAATAGATAGCTAGTTGGAAGCAGCCGCATAGCACAGGGAGATCAGCTCGGTGCTTTGTGAACACCTAGAGGGGTGGGATAGGGAGGGTGGGAGGGAGGGAGATGCAAGAGGGAAGAGATATGGGGACATATGTATATGTATAACTGATTCACTTTGTTATAAAGCAGAAACTAACACACCAGTGTAAAGCAATTATACTCCAATAAAGATGTTAAAAAAAAAAAAAAGAGAAAACACACATTGTCATTAACGTCCATCTCTCCATCCTATTGACACAAATTAAAACTAGCAGTGGCCCGTGCAGTGAACTCAGTGAGATCCCAGCTAATCATTGTTTTAAATTGAAAAATAGACTTTTTCTCCATAAGAACCATCTGTACCTTCAGGACATTCTTCTTTTTTTTAACTTTGGGTTTGTTTGTTTGTTTGTTTGTTTATTTGTTTATGGCTGTGTTGAGTCTTCGTTTCTGTGCGAGGGCTTTCTCTAGTTGCAGCAAATGAGGGCCACTCTCCATCTCGGTGCGCGGGCCTCTCATTATCGTGGCCTCTCTTGTTGCGGAGCACAGGCTCCAGACGCGCAGGCTCAGTAATTGTGGCTCACGGGCCTAGTTGCTCCGCGGCATGTGGGATCTTCCCAGACCAGGGCTCGAACCCGTGTCCCCTGCATTGGCAGGCAGATTCTCAACCACTGCGCCACCAGGGGAGCCCAGGACATTCTTATTAACACTTTCTCTCCTGGGCTATGCATTTCCATTGAAAATAAAAAGAAGCAAAGATCTCAGAGCTTCCCCCCCCCCACAAAAATATATATGTTCTTCTAAGATGACTTCCAACTCTGATAAATAATTGGTGTTTAAAACATTTCATGAACTGCTTTGCAATCTGAAAATAAATTTGTCTTCTTGATTATAAAAGTAGTGTATACTATAATTAAAACATTAAAATATGTAAAAACATTAAAAAGTTACATAATGGCATCACCTAGAGATAAATCCTGTTCATATTTAGGCAAACACCTCAGATACCTCTATAAAAGCACATATACACACATATGCTTATCGTAATTCCACTAAAAGATTCTTTAATTTTTAATGTCATAAAATTTAGTTTTTTTAAATTTATTTTAAATTTCAGAATTTAATTTCCAAGGATTGGAGACCATGGCTTCTAAACGTTCTTTGTATTTTAGCCTACATTGCAACATAGATAAACAGATTTGGCGTGTTAGGGTATTTTATGTTGGTTCATGTTAGTAGCTACTGTTTTCCATTGGAAAGAGACCAGTTTAGCAGAAGTTCTTTTGTGTTTCTAAGTCAGTTTTTCCCAACTCTTTTCATATATGTCTTAACGATATCGTACCTTTCCTACTAGTCATGATTTTCCTCAATAGAAAGAGGGAAGGCCACAGCATTCAATGATGATGGTATTGTTTTTTCCATGAAGGGACATAAAAATTAAGAAAATAATTTTATTTACATAGGCTGAGAAGTTTTATTTACAACCTGAAGACATACTGTGAGGAGACCTATTCAAAATGAAAAATGGAATCTTTTTTTTGTTTGTTTTCATTTTGAAGAGGTCATAGGAAAAAAGGTCATTACCATGTTACCTAGGATTTATTCTCTGCCTGACAAAAGGAGGAACCAAATGAAGACATCTGAGAAAAGTGGGAAAGAACTCATAAATTCCCAATGAGAGATGAGAGCACAAGTGCCAGCGTCCTCTTTAGTGTAGTGTTTCAGGGAGAGCTAACCCATTTTGGTGGGACAGTTTAAAAGGGGAAAGGAAAATAATAAAAAGTGAGAGAGAGCAGGGAGAAGGATAAGGCAAGAGTTAGAGAAAAGCGAAGCAGAAGGTGGATGTGGGTGAGCCTGAAACCCCAGATACCCCCTCTGCTCAGAGGGGCCAAGCCCCTTACCCTTGCTCCACTCTTGGAAACAATCGTTCTTTCACACGGGGCCCCATGGATTTGTTCCATGTGTTCTTGTGTGTACACTGTTTGATTTGCTGGCCCGTCTTGGATTCCTGTTCTTCTCTTGGCCTTTTTTCTGTTTACCAATGAAACCAAGAGGAAACGCCTTAGAGATGAGTATCTGGATAAAGCTACCTGAAGGAGACCAGACATCCTGAATGGCCAGGGTAGTGTCATGTGTCCATCTCAAATTTCCTTTCAGATCAAGTCTCCTGACTTCCACCTGGAGCCAAATGAGCACCAGGCAGTGACCCTTCTCTTCCTGAAAAGGTGGCCAGGAACACAGATGAAGGGGATAAGTGCAAAAATTACATCTTGGTTGCAAACCTTGGGTATAACTTCTGTCACTGGTTTTAGCACTTGGTATCACATATTTCGTCAATTTTTACAGTCTTGTATTATTTAGTGTTTTTTAAGAGACTCTCCAAAGAGTCTATTTTGTGAATAGCCAGTCTTTTTTTATATTATAGTTTCAATTCAATGGCACCTTTGAAGTGGCTTCTCTATGTGGATTCCAACCAAATCAAGACAACAAATAAAGTACTTTCTTTTCATTTGCTGATATGTGAAAAAAAACTGTTTTTGCTTTCTGTAGAAACTAAAATTAAAATTTAACCTCTTGGACCTTTTGCAGAGTAATTAAATTATGCCCTAAGATTTAGCTTTACTGCAGGTTTTGTAGTCTCTGAGAATATCCCAGCATGTAATCTTATATTCTGGGCTTGATCATTTCTTTTTTCTTTTTTTTTAAAACTCAGATTTTAAAAAATTCTTTTTTTAATTTTTATTTGCTTTTTTTTTTTAATTGCAGTATAGTTGATTTACAGTGCTGTGCCAATCTCTGCTGTACAGCAAAGTGACTCATTTATACACATATATACAATCTTTTTTTATATTCTTTTCTGTTATGGTTTATCCCAGGAGATTGGATATAGTTCCCTGTGCTATACAGTAGGACTTTGTTGTTTATCCATTCTAAATGTAATTGTTTGCATCTACCAACTCAAACTCCCAGCCCATCCCTCTCCTTCCCCCCCCCCCACCCCTTGGCAACTACAAGTCTGATCTCTATGTCTGAGTCTGCTTCTGCTTTGTAGATAGGTTCATTTGTGCCATATTTCAGATTCCACATATAAGTGATATCTTATGGTATTTCTCTTTCTCTTTCTGACCTACTTCACTTAGTATGATAAACTCTAGTTGCATCCATGTCACTGCAAATGGCATTATTTCGTTCTTTTTTATGGCTGAGTAGTATTCCATCATATATATGTACCACATCTTTATCCATTCATCTGTCGATGGACATTTAGGTTGTTTCCATGACTTGGCTATTGTGAATAGTACTGCTGTGAACATAGGGGTGCACGTATCTTTTTGAATTATAGTTTTGTCTGGGTATATGCCCAGGAGTGGAATTGGTAGATCATATGGTAATTCTATTTTTAGTTTTCTGAGGGACCTCCATACTGTTTTCCATATAGTGACTGCACCAACTTACATTCCCACCAACAGTGTGAGGGTTCCCTTTTCTCCACACCTTCTCCAGCATTTGTTATTTGTATACCTTTTAATGATGGGCATTCTGACCAGTGTGAGGTGGTACCTCATTGTAGTTTTGATTTGCATTTCTCTAATAATTAGTGATGTTGAGCATCTTTTCATGTGCCTACTGGCCATCTGTATGTCATCTTTGGAGAAATGTCTATTAAGGTCTTCTGCCCATTTTTCTTTTTTCTTTTTTAAAAATTATTTATTTACTTATTTATTTACTTATTTATTTGGCTGGGCTAGGTCTTAGTTGTGGCATGTGGGATCTTTAGTTGTGGCATGCGGGATCTAGTTCCCTGACCAGGGATCAAACCCGAGCCCCCTGCATTGGGAGCGTGGAGTCTTAACCACTGGACCACAAGGGAAGACCCTCTGCCCATTTTTCGATTGGATTGTTTGATTTTTGTTGTTGTATGAGCTGTTTGTATATTGCAGAGATGATAGGTTTGATCATTTCTTAATTTAAGGGATGATTAAAGCTACTTTAGTCTACAACCTTTGCATTGTCTTCCTTTTCTGCAGTACGCATAAACACACAAGAATTCTTTTCTCTGTAAATTATGATATAATTATTTTGCTTCAAAAATGACTGAAAGTAAATAAAACAAATATTATCTATCAGTTATTCTGGTTAGAGGGAATATAAGTATTTGTTACGTTATTCTCTATGCTTTCTAAACATTGTAAATATTTCACAAAAGAACTTTTTACTGAAATACTTTTATTTTGACCTAATTTCATATTTACTTAAAAATTACAAGAATAGAACATAGAATTCCTATATACCCTTTGCTCAAATTCTCAAAAATTAATACTTTACCACACTACCTTTACAATTCAGTCTTTCTACAAGTACATTTTTTTTTTTCCTGAACCATTTGGAGTAAGTTGCATGTCTGACATCCTTTTACCGCTCAGTTCTTCAGTGTACATTTCCTAAAAATCAAGGACATTTCTTAGAGTACATTTACCAAAAATTAATACAGTATTTGGATTGTGTTGACACACTACTAGTTGCTAATCAACAGGTCATATTCAGAATATTCCAACTGTCTCAATCATGTTCTTTGTAAGGCAAGGAAATCCTGGACCCATGCATTTGGCTGTCAAGTCTCCTCAGTCATCTTTAGTCTAGAAGTGTTTTTAGTCTTTCCTTGCCTGTCATGAACTTGGCATTTTTGATGAGTCTAAGTCAGCTATTTTTGCGGAATTTTTTTTTTAATTAATTAATTTATTTATTTATTTTTGGCTGCGTTGGGTCTTCATTGCTGTGCACGGGCTTTCTCTAGCTGCAGCGAGTGGGAGCTACTCTTTGTTGCAGTGTGCCGTCTTCTCATTGCGGTGGCTTCTCTTGTTGCGGAGTACAGGCTCTAGGTGCACAGGCTTCTGTAGTTGTGGCTCGTGGGCTGTAGAGCGCAGGCTCAGTAGTTGTGGCGTACAGGCTTAGTTGCTCCGCGGCATGTGGGATCTTCCCGGACCAGGGCTCGAACCCGTGTCCCCTGCATTGGCAGGCGGATTCTTAACCACTGCGCCACCAGAGAAGTGCCCAGAATGTTCTTAAACTTGGGTTTTCAAAAGAATTTTGAAAAGTTTTTAGAGGCCACATATTTTCTGTTTCTCAAACTAAAAACTGCATCTAATTCTATACTCATTTCCCCTCAACCAGCCCTAGTTCTCCTCTGCATCCTATTTCCACAAAAGTTGTCATCATTTACCAGTTACCCTCCTCCTTCTCATCCAGCTGCCATGGTGGAGATGGTATCTTATAAACCCATTTTTGTAGGGTTCCCTCTTCTCCATCCCCACTGCCATTCCTGAGTCCAGGCTCTCACTTCCAGTAGCCTCCAGCCATCTCCAGCCTCCCCCCGCCCCACACCTCCCCACCCCACAGTCTTTCATCCCTAAATCTCTGCAAACAAATCTTAAATATAAAATATAAATCTTTTCGTGCTTCCCTACTACTAAAGATACTTCAAGGATTGTACAGAGTTTGTGGGATAAATCACCAATGCCTTTTTAGTGTATCAGTACTGACTTTAATTCCCAGCCCTCCCTCCATTGCCGTTTATGCTCCAGTCACATTGAACTACTTGAAAATTTCCAACCAACCCTGTTGGTTTGTGCATCTGAGCCTTCACATATAGCCATTCCCTTAGGCCTAAGTATGCTCCTCCCTTCCCACTCACACATTCTTTTTTACTCAGCTAACAGTGACTTTTCTATTAAAACTCAGCTCAAGTAGTCCCTCCTCTGACAAGACTTCCCTACCCGCATTCCCCACCTCTAGAAGTGGGACTTTGCTTTTTTTTCTATGATCTCTGGGAAAACAAGACAAAACAAAATTGTACAACAATTATAACCACCACAGAACACTTTCTGGTACTAAACCATTCCTGAACCAAACTAACAGTTCAGAAGCCAGAACTCAATGTGCCACCCTAAAGAGGATAAAGGGTTCATTTATTTTACTCTCCCTGTTTTGTCCTGCAATAGTTAGCTTCATCTCTGACTACTCTAAGATATTTATCTGTATGACTGGGTATGTGAAGTTTCTTATGATTCGTAATTATTGATACCTTTTTATCTCTCAAACTGAGGCTTTTCCTCCTGGGAGTGGACTGCTGGCTGTCTTTTAAAAATCACATCAGTGCTAATTATACATATATAAATCATAAAAATTGGCAGTGTAAGAATAATGAATGGTAGCAATCTTACTACCATAAAGATTAATTTCCCAGGATAAAAATTTGATGTGATCATTACTGTCAATGTGTTCTGGAAAGTACAATGGTTGTTACAAATGGTTTATGGGCCTCTGGCTAGGCTTTCTCTGCTCTGGGTCATTCTATGCCTAGCAGACTGCCTGGAACTCAATAAATATTTGTGAAATAAATGGTGGCTTTGTCAAGCCTAAGATACAATCAGGCCTATAAAGAAATGACGAAACTATTATTCAAGTTATCTGCTTCAAAGAAAAGACTCAGCATTTAGTACTATAGGTTTTAAAACTAATTTTGACATGCTTTCACCCAGGCTCCCAAGACCATGGTCAGATCCTTGCACTGAACCCTGTTACAGCTAGTATTTTCTACAAACTTACTCCAGCCTATGTTTAGTTTCTAATTTCTATTCCTGTAAGTCAGTGATTTTCAAATCTGCCTTCATATAAGAATCATCTGAGATTCTTTGAAAAAATGCAGATGCCTGGGACCCACCCCCCAGAGGTTCAGATTTAACTATCCCTAACACTGGTATTTTTGGAAATAGGACATTTTAATATGAAGTGCCAGTTAGTACTAACAAAAAATCTTTTTCATTTCTGTCCAATGTCTCAACAATTTTTTTAAATTTCACTTTTGTATAGTTTGGTGTCTTTTTTTCAGATTGCATGAGACTACTATGCAAGTTATAACTTGTGTAATTATTTTTATATAGATATTACTATGTTTAGTGCATGTTTTCTTCAGAGAATAGCAACATGGAAGCACTGGAGGAATTTTAATCATTTAAACAACATTTAGTGATTTGAATTCCCACATAGGATTCCTTAGGAAAACATAGGTATAACTGATGACACTGAAGTTATCAATGCAAAAATAAAGACTTGTCTTAAACTGCTTCATTGTTGTGAGTGATGATATGAAAACTACTAATGCCATTTTCTGTGAGTTCCAGGAAAAATAAAACAGCTAGGAATTCTAGTAGCTAAGAGTCCAAATACAGGTTAAAGTAAATGGAAGGTCTTCAGCTTATGAATAATTGAGTCATCTAGTTCTTCTTTAAGTGGCCACATGTCTAATCTTTTCATGAAATAAAGATAGCTTTCACTGATACAACAATAAATTAAAACAGTTAACCTTTATTTTAAATCATCATATTGCATAGCAGTTGCCACCAAGTATTATTAAGTAACTGTCTACTTCACTAAAGTATAGTTTGGATGTCAATTCAAAACTTGAAATCAGAAAACATATTCTTTTTATTAAATGTTGGTTTTCCATATTGTGGTTGCTATTTTGTTTCTAAAATCATAGTCTAAATTTGCAGTCTATTTTGATTGGGCACATGAAAGATTAAAGAAAGGCTGAACAAATTACATTATTGTCAGCTAGCTTATAGAAGCTTTGACACCAGATTAGTATATTAAAAAGTAAAATTAGGGTTATGAAACTGTTTTGACTATGTTTAAAGTGACTGAAACCCTTTACGTTGAAGGGAGAAGAGAGGGCAAGAGTGCTAAAAATAATTTAAAACGGGCCAGATTCAAGTCCCTCATTTTAAGACATTAGTACAAAAATTACTTTGGATATCAACTAACTCTTGCAAAATATTATTAACATTTAAGTGTAAATGAGTTAGAAACATGTGCACTCTGTTTTCCTTAAAATACAATTATTAAAATGCTGACAAAAGTGTGGAGAACAGAAGAGTGGCCGGTCTCCAAGCGCTACCTGTGCACACAGAAATGATGGCCTTGATTCTGCCTTTTATATGGGCTCAAGCTTCTTAGCGTGATGTTCTAGTGGGAAGACTGTTCCTAAATATTCATCTCCACCAAAAAAGGAAAGTATTAGTAAGCTTGATCAGTGGTTTGCAATACATGTACTATTTACAAAAATAATGGAAAGTCTTAAATGTGTCCTAACTTACATTGGAACATAATAACCATAAACAGAGTAAAAGAGCTGCTTCAGAGGTTATGTGGCCTATTTGCCAATATCCATATAGTGGGAACTTCCTTGCTTGTCACCCAACTGTCTTTTCCCTTTGGCTCTGACTTATGATTGGGAGGTGTCTGAGACAATTTGCTACCAGGATTTTAATTCTTTTTTATCAGTATTCATTTATGAGAAGAATTGTTATTTCTGGGGCTCTACTTGCTCAATCCCTTTTATTTGAGTATTCAAATACCCCCTTTACAATGATCTGTAAAACAGTGATAAAACTATCACACAGGGAGCATGAAGATTGTACTTTACTTACCAACAGCACAAAGAACCTTGCTTTATATCAAGTAAATATTACTAGCCAAATTGAAAACTTCATAATCTGTGGAGCAAGTGTCAAATGACATTTATGATGAAGAAAATCATAATGCCTCCCAGGAATACATGACTTTTCTTTTAAACAACAGCACAGTCACACTTATATTTCTCTGCAGTGTTTCTATTGTCTGGATGTGCGGGGAATTGTCAGGACTCCTACTTGCTGAGAGTTTCTGCTGTAGAATACCATAGTTTTCCTTCATCTGTAATTGGGGAGAATCTGATTGTCTAAGACCAGAGGTGGTATAAGTTAATGGCTTTGGAGAGTGCCATAGGAGATGTTTGGAGAGCTCCTCTGTCTTCATAGGGATTAAATATTCAGACACGGCTTGAAATGCTGATCTAGGAGATTTGGAATGGAAATTGGAGGGGAAAAAGAGGCAGTTTCCATCAGCCAGTATGTTCGTTCGCCCCACATCAGGTATGATAGAATGGTGAGGGCCGTGAATGCCATTAACTAGACTCATGTGCTTGAGAGAAGTGGATACAGTTGTGACAAGTTAAATGAAAGTGATTTTGTTGAAATTTTTGTTCAGCTGAAGGCAAATCAGACTTGCCGCTCTTCAAGGAGAAGGAGATTGAGAAGACTGTTGCAGCCGGGGTGGGTTCAGATGCTCAGAAAAGAGAAAGAAATACTCCATTTTCTATCTCCAGGGTTTGTAAAATGGGATAAGTTGTATTTTGATCAGTATTTTAAAAAATAAACTAATTTCAAGAAAAGGTATTATTTGGGTGGTCTGAGGATAAAGGACTAAACCTTTAGATATTGTAGCACATTTTACACATGTTGGCCAACTTGGAAAGCACTCCTCTTGGGCGTTTCCTGAGCCATCACTTTCCTCACCAGAAAGTGTGGCCTCACTAGCACAGATGGAAAGAATGGGTCAGCTTTTCACAAAACTCTCAGGGGCTTCTGTGTGTCTAGTATATCGAGTATTATAGGATTTTAATTTATTCGGATAAGAAACAATGAATACTATTGTATTATAAACACTTAAAAAAATAGACAGGAGACCACCACCTAAAATCCTTCCACAGTCTGTTGGTGGTCTGCTCACCACTCTGATAAAAAAAAAAGAAAGAAAGGAAAGGAAAAGAAAAGAAAAGAAAGAAAGTGGTTTCATCAAAAATGGTGCAGTCTTCATCTTGGCTATTTTAAAATAAAGATTTATCCCAATATGTTGTTCAGGTACTCTAACTGCCTCCAGATGAAGCCCCTAAAACATTATGAGTTTGGATATGATGTGAATTTGGATATGATGTGCATTTGGACATAATGTGATCAGTGATTGGCTAACTCTCAGCAGACCTCTTATTTCATTAACTTAGCAAACTGTTGCCCCAACATTTATGCAACTGAAGTTTCTGGACCCCTCTCATAGTGTATGATGGGTTTTTACTGTGTTGTGAAACTGTGCTTCAAAACTAAACACTAAAGCTTAGGACCCTATATATTCCTCATTTTCCTCCGAATATATGTGGAAAGGAAGAAGTTATTGTAGGGTTTATCAGATTTATAGACATGATTCAGATGGAAGAATGGTAATGATAGTAGTGAGACTGAGCTCAACTTTCTTTGAAGACCTTGCTTCCGTAGGAAAGGGGTGAAGAGGACTGGATGGATTGGTGGTGGGTATAAGAACCGTGATTTTTCTAATTTAAGGTAATTTTCTTTTTTGAAAATTTGTCTCTTCCAGACTAACTCACTTGCGGGTTGGCGGGGGGTGTGGATAATGCTGTTTTTCAAAGTTTCTTCCCCTCCCCTTTTTCCTTCTCTTCTGGCCAGATGGCATTTGGGCACCAGGAAACTTTTGAAACCTCATGGTGTCAGAGGGAGGGTTGTCTGGTCCACACGCCGACCTGGGGTGTTCTGTAGCATCTCTGGGCGTTTCGTTCTCTGTGGGCTTTACAATGCTCTAAAGCGGTGGGTTCTATTTGTATTTAGGGCAAGTCATCAGCTGTTGCTTCTGATGTCTGTGATCCCTGTCGTGGCATCTGGCTACTTGCCTGAAGAATCCATGAATCCATACACCTTCTCAACATTTTTACTGGTTCCCTCTGGGGGGAACTTCTGGACCTTTCCTTGACTTGCATAAATCTTGGGGAACCAGGAGCAAATACTCACTTGAGACCTCTCCTCACCTGAACGCAGATAGTTGCTGTTTCTGTCCAACAGCAGTTACCCCATGTCAATGCAGATCACTCTGGTACCAGTTGGGAAGAGAAGTGTAAATCCTATTTGCCCACATATCTCTCCACCTCTCCTTCCCTCCGTCCCGTCCCCACTCCCAGTCAAGGTTTTCACCTTGGGAAGGGGCAGGGCCAAAACATTAGCAGAGTCTCCACACTCACCTCATCTTTTCTTCTCTCCTCTCACCACTCTCCAGGCTGTCACCCCCTGTGTGACAAGAAATGGCATCTAAAAAGATCACAATGTACATCCTTTCTTTCCCATGGCTTGTAGCAAATCTCTATGCTTTATGATTCTTGATCTTTAAAGGGAAGCTTTAGGAATTTAGGAAGCCCTTTTCTTTCTCAGGTGCAAGGCTGTTGTTACAGGAAGCCTGAGCTTCCATGACCATCTTTGCCTAACTTTTTTTTTTTTTTTTTTTAAAGATTTATTTATTGATTGATTGATTGATTGCTATGTTGGGTCTTCGTTTCTGTGCTAGGGCTTTCTCTAGTTGCGGCAAGCGGGGGCCAATCTTCATCGCGGTGCGCGGGCCTCTCACTATCGTGGCCTCTCTTGTTGCGGAGCACAGGCTCCAGACGTGCAGGCTCAGTAGTTGTGGCTCACGGGCCTAGTTGCTCCGCGGCATGTGGGATCTTCCCAGACCAGGGCGCGAACCCGTGTCCCCTGCATTAGCAGGCAGATTCTCAACCACTGCGCCACCAGGGAAGCCCTTTGCCTAACTTTTTAAAGTTTATTTTGAAACTTGAAAATGAACACTTTCTTCTTTGTTCTTGGCTGGTCTGCCTATGCTCTGAAATAATGGCCACTTCATCCTTGACGGGTAAATGGTTGGACAACAGGAATTACCCCAAAAGTGAAAATTATATCAGATGATATTTCAAAATATTATCCTATTATGCAGTTATTTACAACTTGCAATTATTTCCAAGCATAAGTATATTCTTTTCCAGGGACAAGCACTGTAGGCAAGTTATAAGAAATGAAGGAGTATTCAGTGAAGGAGTGAAATTATCCTATGAAACAAGTTTAAGGTATATAGATTCTTCTGCTTTTTTTTTTTTATAAGTTTATTTACTTATTTTTGGCTGCGTTGGGTCTTTGTTGCTGCATGCGGGCTTTCTCTAGTTGCAGTGAGCGGGGGCTACTCTTCGTTGCCGTGCCCGGGCTTCTCATTGCAGTGGCTTCTCTTGTTGCGGAGCATGGGCTCTAGGCACGCGGGCTTCAGTAGTTGTGGCTCACAGGCTCTAGAGCACAGGCTCAGTAGTTGTGGTGCACGGGCTTAGCTTCTGCGCAGCATTTGGAATCTTCCCGGACCAGGGATCGAACCCGTTTCCCCTGTGTTGGCAGGCGGTTTCTCAACCACTGCACCACCAGGGACTCCCCGATTCTTCTGCTTTTTACATCATATGGGTCTAATTGAAGAGAGGGCCTGGGAAATAGACTGGATTAATGTGTTGGCAGGTATCACGTGATAAGTTATGATGTTAAATTTATATGTTGGTGATGTTATATGACTGATATTACTCCAACTCTCTCAAGACCTCTCTCTGGGATGCAAGCATCTAGATTTGGTGACAGACAGCTGAGAAACAGCAGGACTGAATGACTCACCAGGAATAATTCTGGTTAATCAGCTTCAAGTAGGGACTAATTTCCAGGCAACCATCTTTGCCGCCACTAGAGCCTGGAAATTCCCATTTATGGTCAATGTCAAGGTGAGGGTGAAAATAGAAATTCGCTTTGAAACAGCCAAAAGCATTTTAATCTCTCCTTTCACTGCAGAAGGTGAGTACTTCTAAGCAGCAGCTTGACTTGTTCTGAAAGGATCAAGAATATGTACTTAGTGTCTGTGTTTTCAGATTGCTTCTCAGGAGAAGTTTTTGTCTTAATAATTAGATTGAGACTTTAAGGGGAGTGGCCATGCCATAGATATGTCTCTGAAAATGTCTAACCAATATTAGCTCTGTTCTAAATAATTTGGTATATTATACTCAATTAGTAGATTAATCTTCTATAATTTCATGGTAGAAACTCACAGAGAAACTGTTTAAACTGATTTTGCATGCTATATAGAGAATTTCTTTTGAAGTTTGCAAAGGGATGGACATTAGGTAAGGAGGGAGAAGAAGGTTATATTCAGTGGGAAGGCCATTGAGAGTGAGTACAATGATTATGAGAGGGTGTTCACATCCATTTGACTATATTGGAGACAGGGAATAGAAGTAGAAGCCAAATATTGGAATACTCAAAAGCAAGCAACAAAAGTAGTAACGTGACATGATGGGAGCAGGTGAGGTCTATATTTCCACTCTTAGCTACATGGAAGATGAATTGGGCCCCAGTAGCACAAAAGAAACAAATAGGATGATATCTGGCTTTGATGCCAGCTCTCCTTAAATTATTCAAGAAGACTCTAGAGTGTATCATGAGTGATTCTGATTGTTTTTTCCTGCCAATCTTGTTTTCTCTCCACCTCCACATGATGAATCCTAACAATGGCTGCGTGTGTCCTGTGTTGTTGCCATGACATCAGCATGATATAGATGTTGTTGCTTGGCACCCAGATCATGGTCCAGTCTCCTGCTTTTGATGTGCTTCTGATGTCCATAACGTCCAACTCTTCTCAGTCCTATTGCTAAAGTGGGACTAATCCCACTTATATTACTCTCTGTTACTTGGTCCATGAAGCAGCAAGCTCTCTCTTCTCAGGGCCTTCCCTAAAATTATCACAGCCTATTTCCCCATGGGCTCTGACCACAAATTGTAGGGGGTGAGGGAGAAAGCCAGAAAACAATCTTGATTTACACACTCTAAACTGTTGTATTAGTTATATACTGCTACATAACAAATTATTCCAAAACTTAGCAGCTTAAAAGAACAAGCATTTATTATCTCATGGTTTCTGCCAGTCAGGAATCAAGGCACGGCTTAGCTGGGTCCTCTGGCCTAGGGTTCCTCATCAGGTTATAGTCTAGGTGTCAGCAAGGGCTGTGGTCTCATATCAAGGCTTACCCATAGGAGGGCTCAGGTCTCCTGTTGACCAGAGACACCATTTCCTTGTCAGGTTGGCCTGTCTTAGGGCAGCTCACAACATGGCGGCTGGCTTCTCTCAGAGCACATGAGGGAGAGAGTGACTGAGAGCCAGCAAAACATCAGTCACTTTCTTTTGTAAACTAATCTCTGAAGTGACATCTCATCACTTGTGTCATATTCTATTTGTTAGAATAGAATAGAAGCAAATCAGAATTACACAAGGACATGAATACCAGGAAGGAAAGATCACTGGAGCCATTTTAGAGGCTGCCTACCACAACTTTTGAGAATTTACCATCATTTCAGGTGACCATATCCTTTTAAAATCTTGAGTTTCTTGTGCAAGTACCAGGAAAACTCAGAAAAATCTGAACTTGTATAGGCCTTCACTCTCAGACTCATTCTACAGTTCCTTCAGAAAAGGAATGTGGCAGCAGTATATCAATACTAGATGAGTTAAAGGCTGCGTGTGGTTGGGGAAATAAACTAAGGGACTATTGAAATTGTCCTGACAGGAAGCAATAAAAGTCTAAACCAGGATGGTGGTAGGGAGCTAAAAAGGAGTCTATACATGCCAAAGAGGCAGAAAAGAATGAATCGGAAATAATTGGTTCCAGACTGGGTATTGAAAGTGAAAAGAAAGGAACAATGATGACTTGGATTCCCAGATGGCTCCAGGGTGTTGGTGACATTTATGAAAAATGGGAAAATTTGGAAAGAAATTGGGTTTGGGGAAAAATGGTTAAAATCAATATGCTAAATTTGAGTTTATGTTTAAGTTATGAGTGAACAGATACAATTGGCCTAGTTTTGTGCCGGTTGACCATACAAAGATATAGAAAAGAGTCCCATGACCTTGAGGATTCGTAACGTCTACATGGCCAGGGAGAGTGACTGAAGCTAGGGACAGAGGTCAGGACAGGAGCTGTGGATTTATTTCTCTTCAATATAGAAACTTTGAGAGAACATGGAGTCAAAGGGTCAAAGAGAAGGCTCCAGTTTGGCAGACAGGACAAAGAAGAGCCCCCAGATAATACCTTAGATTTGAAATCGCTCTGTGGTTTACGAAGTGCTCTAACTTATATTCCTCTTTTAAAGCTTTGGTGAAGCAGTTACAATGATCTTCATTTTACGCATGAGCAGAGGAAGGATGGATCAGACCTTAACTGACCTGCCTGAGATCACATAGCTTGTAGGTAGTCAAACCGAGATTTCACTGCAGATCTTTTGATATCCTACCTACTCCCTTGGAGTCACCATTTTAAATATGTGGAATAATAAGAAAGAGAAAAGAGGAATTTTAGAATAATATGGTTCTGTGAAAAATTAGAAAGCAGAGAGACTTCTTTATTTTTTATTTTTTTTCGCCGAGCCTGGCGGCTTGCGGGATCTTAGTTCCCTGACCAGGGACTGAATCCGGGCCACCACAGTGAAGGCGCTGAGTCCTAACCATTGGAACACCAGGGAATTCCCCAGAGAGATTTTTTAAAAGTAGGTTATTAATAATCTCAAGATTGCAAAAAATTTGAAGAGAATTGTTACAGAAAAAAATGGAAAATAAGAATTTTATACTTGAGAAGTAAAAAGAATCAAGTTTTTTACACATGCAAAAAGCAGCAGATTAAAAGTGCATGGTGCAAGCTTTAGGCCATCCTGATCCTTAGGAAGGGTAATGCTTCCAAAGTAGTTGTCAGAGCTCTAAGCGGTTAAGTCAGGGTTATGAGCAGCACATTCAAGGAATGACTACGCAATTAGATGTTTTACATCAGAATAGCAAGATATCAGTTTGTAATTTTTCTATCACAGTGATAGAAATCCATATTTCACCAATCTTATAACTTGAGGTTGAAACCTATCTTCATGACCTGAATCAATGAATATTTCTGTCACTTTTGGTACTTTAAGAGCTAGAGTTTCTTTTGAAAATTTGGAAACCCTTATATGTCCTAAATCTTACATAATTCACAATTCTTTATATTTTATTGACAGAGAAAGCATCCATTTCTTTCTTCATGGTATTGAGGTTTATTGTATCAGACCATAATAAAATAAAATGGAGTTCCCTTGGCAGTTCTAACAATGCCCTAATTAGAGATATATCAAAAAATAAGTGGTATCCTCTTCTCCTTTGGGGCATGAGGAAGTTTTCATACAGAAGTATGTATACTTTACTATGAAGAATGGCTCATTTATCAGTATCATTGAGGCAGCATATTTTGATTTTGAAGGACGTGTCAAAGTCTGGGATTCTAAGGGCAGGAGGGAAGTGTGGGAAAGGTCTTGGTCCTTCCTTCTTCTCTTCCCCTTCTTTCTCTTTCTCTCCCTCTCCCTCGTCCCTGCACAGCCCCCCACTCACCAACCCAGTGCTGCTCCCAGGATTAAAGTTCCTCCTGGCCTTCCTATACTGACTTCTATATGTTTTTTTGTTTTTTTTTTTGTTTGTTTTTTGTTTTTTTTTTTGCTATTTCATGCTATTTTAAAGTAAAACATCAGTATTCTTTGTTTTTGAAGTGATAAAAAATTATTTCATTATTTACACAATCCAAATTCTGAAGCAGTTACAAATTGACTTCAAAGAACATTGACTTAATTATTTCACATATGCAAAAAGACGAAAGTAAGGCTAGTCTGCAGGTCTAGGCCTCCTCTTCCCTGTGAGCTGGTTAGCCTCTGATTTATGGTGGGGCAGAGCTGTTTCTGTCTAGTCAGACACTCGTCACATGAGTGGACTGCGAACATGACAGCCTTGACATTGACATTGCCAGCACTGCGTGACCGCTCCACCTGCCACAGGGAAACAAAAGAAGGTGAAGAGAAGCAGAAATGCTTTATCTGAGAGAAGATCTACAGTTTGCTATCGATGGAAAGCTTGCAGTCCTTGCAACAAAAGAAAATAAAACAACTTTTAATTAAAAAACAAATCCAACAAACAAAAATGAAACTAACCAAACAAACAAGCAATCAAACAAAAAACCTCCAAAGTGGGACTTCTCTGGTGGTCCAGTGGTAAAGAATCCACCTTACAATGGAGGGGATGCGGATTCAATCCCTGGTCAGGGAACTAAGATCCCACGTGCCGTGGGGCAACTAAGCCCGTGTGCCACAACTACTGAGCTTGTGTGCCTCAACTAGAGCCCACGGGCCACTAACTACAGAGCCCACATGCCCTGGAGCCTGCGCGCTACAGCTAGAGAAGAGAAAACCCGCAAACCACAACTAGAGAGAAGCCCACGCACCACAATGAAGATCCCGCGTGCCACAACTAAGACCTGACGCAACCAAAAAAATTTTTTTAATAAATAAATAATAAATCTTTTAAAAAACAAAACAAAAAAACCCCAAAAGTTGTTTTAAAAAGAAAAAGCCTTCAAAATTATCAAACAAGAGATGGGGTTATTTGAAGAAGTCTGAGGAGGGTATTTGGATGCAGCTTATTTCTCTAACTTCTCCCCTTTACTCCTCTCTCCTCCCTCTTTACCGTTCTCATTATTTTCTCTCCTATCCCCCCATTTTCCCTCTTCCGTCCTCATTCCTCCTCTTCCTCCCTTCCCTGCAGACTTCTACCCTTCAGTCTCTAAATCTATTTTATTTTGTTTGTTTATTTATTTATTTATTTATTTTTGGCTGTGTTGGGTCTTCGTTGCTGCGTGTGGACTTTCTCTAGTTGCAGTGAGCAGGGGCTACTCTTCGTTGTGGTGCACGGGCTTCTCATTGCGGTGGCTTCTCTTGGAGCACTGACTCTAGGCGTGCGGGCTTCAGTAGTTGTGTGCGTAGGCTCAGTAGTTGTGGCTTGCAGGCTCTAGAGCGCAGGCTCAGTAGTTGTGGTGCATGGGCTTAGTTGCTCCGTGGCACGTGGGATCTTCCCGGACCAGGGCTGGAACCCACGTCCCCTGCTCTGGCAGACAGATTCTTAACCACTGCACCACCAGGGAAGTCCCTCTAATTTTTTTAAGGTTAAAAAATGGAAGTTTATCATAGGACTTGGGCAGTATGGAGAAATGGAATGGAAATGCCTGCAGGCCATTTTGACAATCATCCATAATTTGAATTTAAAAATTGCCACAAGCACAATTTTATTCATCATGATGCTTTCTTTTGTTTCTTCTTTTTCAATTTCAGCATCATATTTCTCAACTTCTTCAAGATTTAAAATCTTGAGGGGTTGATCTCCCCTCATGAGAGCAAGTTCAGTGTTTTTGCTGCCTGACTGAATCACTTCCAGAAGGGCCTTGATGACCAGCTTAATGATCAAATGGTCTATTTCAGTGGTTTAACCAGTATAGTTCTTCTCTAGAGATTCATGCAGTGACTTGTCACCTGGCCTATGGCATTAGCCTTCCAGGCATGGTATGTGTCTGAGAGGTCAGTCTCCCAAGAGATGGGAGGGGGAGGGTGAAGGTGGGTTGGGTGAGAGGCAGCCCCCCAAGCAGGAGCTAAAGCTCAGATCAAGAGCCCAAGAGACCTGTGGGGATAAGACTCCCAACCTAGTCCTGGCAGCCAGCACGGAGAGCGTTTATAGGTTCTCTGTTCTCTCTGAACTCATTTACCTCAGAGTCAAACAAAGGGTAAACAAAATGTTTTCTGGACAAATATAAATCAAAACTGTTGTAAAATTTCTGTTTTGTAGAATGCTATAAAAGGGACTACTTCATTGCCAGTTTCTCTTGTAACTGAAGATTGTTAGTGTAAGGAATATTCTTTGGAAACCTTTTCTTTTTCTAAATTAAAGTTTTATAGAATATGGAAATGACCAAAAGTATTAACATAAAGCTTGATTATGGATATTTTGTAGGAAATAATTTAAAATGTCAAAAGAATTTTTAGCCCAGAGTTGTTAGTATAGCCAAAAAGTGTTACAGAAACGTGTAAAAATGAAGCCATGGATCCATAAATCATGGTGTATATGTACAATGAAATCTTGTGCAGCTACTAAAAATGATTCTTTCCAAGTTTTCCGTGATATATGGAGGTGCCTTAGTAGAAAAAAAATGCAGTATATCTTAGCAGCAAAGTAAAGAAATGTGATCAATCTATGTGTATTGATATGGAGCCATCTTCAAGACAGATGAAGTAGTAAGTAGGATTTATCATAGTCACAAGCTTTGTTGTACAAAAATATAATTTCACTTGTCCTTACCATAACATCTGACTCTTAGCTCCCTTATCTCTAATGGAGGAAGACATAATCAAGTCATTTCTTAGGTAGACTCTGTCAAATGCAGTGATTTCTCAGTCATTCCAAGGTTCCGACTCAAGCAAATCAAGGTATTGGATGCTGGAACTCTGCCACAGCGGACCCTGGAAACCCAGATGCCTTTGCCGCAGTGTTTGCCACAAGGCATGTGTTCATGACCTGTGCAACCAACTCTGTAGCCAAACCTCACTGTGGGTTCAGCTGCTTGGCAAATAAGTTACATGCCTATCAGTTTCAAGGGAATGTTAGAAATGCAATTTGTTGTTATACTTTCTGGCCTCTCTGGCATATAATGGAACTCATGGGGTTGGAACTCTTTGGTGATGGAACCATAATTGGCTACAGCATCATCCCCATTAAGATGGCCAGTTTGGTCTACAGTTTGAGGTTACTGACATGGAACCAGCCCCACGGTATCTAATAATTGATTTTAAGATGCAATTTGATTATTCAACTGACTGAAAAATGAACGACTTTAGTAGTTAAGTTTCTCTTTCCAGTTATGTCAGATTTACCCCTGAGGAATTGCAACTATCTCTCAGAATGATAACAATTGACAAATGAGACAGTGCCGTCATTTAGCAATCATCTGGAGTATCCATTGAGCACCATTTGCAAGGTAATCAAATGGAAATTGATCGTGTCTTATATTTTCAGGATACTTAGATTTTATAGGACACACCTGTGCATTTTCTTGCTTGACCCTAAAAATAGGTTTGTGAATCTATAAAATGGAGATCTCTCTCCTCGTTCGTTTCCTAATCTCCCTCCTCACGAGGGAGGAGATCCCCATTTTATAGATTAGGGAACAGCGGTTCAGAGTTGAACCATTTGCCCTAAAAAACCACTAGTAAATGTTGACTTTGGGACCAGGACTCAGCTGATTGTACATGGGGTGCTGTTTCTAGTATTCCACATTGTCACACTTTCCGTTGGCTCTGTAAAGAGGCTTGGGTAGGGAAACTGGGCAAAGGCTGGGGAGTGTGAAGGCAGTACCTCTGAATGGGGAGGATGAAGGAGGGCCTTTTAAAAGGAGAGGCTGGTGGAGCTGAGGGCTCCTTCTTTCACCAGCTTCCCATGGAGGGCCCAGGACCAGCCCTCCATGAGTAGGTACATTTCCACTTCAGGTTCTGTTTTTTCTTTAATTACCCCGCCCCCTTTTTTGGGTCTCCCTGGCCAAAAAATACCCTGACCATTAGAAAAAAAAGTTATAAGTATGAGATCCCACAAGATCCCACTCATCAAATAACACTATAAGAAGCTGTGGTACTTGGACCTTGGGGAGGGAGTGTTCCTTCATTTTCAGAATAACTCAGTGAACTTCTACCTCTGATCTGCAAACACAGCATCTCTTTAAAGCCAGAGACCTCTTTGTATGTGTTGAAAGGATGGCAAAGACGAGAAAAATGAGCCCACTGATTCTGAAGACCTAAAAGTCACAGCCTCCCTGCTAATATTTTGTACTTTTAATGTTTGCCACAGTGTTTGGGAATCATTCAGTAAGCCTTGATTAGATTTACGTGAAGACAGGTTTTCTGAAATCCCAAGTGAGGAGTGGGTGGGAGAAAGGAGGTGACTAGAACAAGACTGTCTGTGTAACAGAGTGTGAGCCAAAAGAGAAAACCAGTGCACCTCTCCTGCCAGTTTTCAACAGAAGCTCACCATCCAGTGTCAACAAAGGAAAAGAACAAAGGGATGAAAACAAGAAACACTCATGTCTTTCACAGTAGGAAGCAGTGAAGGTAAATATTATGCTAAATAGTTTTAACAGTATTCTGTCAGCCTGATGAAAGAGAGACTAACTGGTTAGAAAATCATCAAGCTTCTCTTCATCCAACGTGCTTAGCAGTGGGGGTTTTTCCCATGTGTCTCTATCGGGAAAGTGTTTTCATATTGGTGGTTGCTAAGCTGAGTCAGCACATTGCGCTAGTTAGGCCAAAGTCATGGGTCTAGTTGGTTACTTGTCTGTGTATTCATTTATGCTTGGCTCTGTTCTAAAAATGCTTTGAGGTGGCAGTGCCCAATAGCTTATTGTGCTTGGTACCTTGATCCTATTTATTCAGTTATTAAAATACAAGTGATCGTTTCAAAGGACACTTGGAAGAATAGAGGAGTACAGACATATCATTATAACTAGGAAAATAACCCAGAATGCTTTTTTAAAAAATTAAACTAACAGTAGGTCTGTCGCAGTTTCAGCAACAGACAAAGTGTGGACAATTTTGGTTAAAGATAATGAACAGTGTGCTATGCTCCAAAGGGTCATGAAGGCCCACTGAGGCTGACGTAGCCAATCACCGTGCTCCTGGCATCACCCCAGAAATGTATTCCTATGATCCTCAACCTCAGAGAAGTCTAGTCCAAATCAGTGCCTCTTGTACTAGAAAAACTATAGCATAGAGACACCAAGACGCATCACTAGATACTGAACAAGATGTTTATATAATTGCCAATAATTCCATTCTTTCTCATTCAGTTTTTCATTCTATTCAGGCCTTCAACAAATTGGATGAGGCCCACCTATATTGGGGAAGATGATCTGCTTTCCTCAGTCTACCAATTCAAATGTTAATATCATCCAGAAACACTCTTGCAGACACACCCAGAAATAGTGTTTAACCAAATACCTGGGCACCCTATGGCCCAGTCAAGTTGACACATAGAATTAACCTTTACAGAGCTTGTAATGTGGCATGGAAGACAGATACATGAATAAGTAATTACAGTCGAATGAGGAAAGTGCAGTAATGGAAGAATACAAAAAGAATTAGGAGATTTGAGGAGGAAGATGCTAGTCAATCAGGGATAGTTGGACAACGTTTCTAGCAGTTTGGGTACTTGATACCTTTTTTTTTCTTTTTTTTTTTTTTGGCAACACCACGCGGCTTGCGGGATCTTAGTTCCCCTTCCAGGGATCAGACCCGGGCCCTCGGCAGTGAAAGTGCAGAATCCTAACCACTGGACCACCAGGGACTTCCCTGGGTACTTGAACTGACTCTTGAAATTTAGGGAGTAGTTTTTCATGTGTCCAGGTATATATGGAAGGGGCACAGAATTCTAGGCCATTTCTCACCTACTTAGGTGCTAACGCACTGGTCCAAGCAGCCATCATTTTCACTTCTCTATCCCATTAGCCTTCTTACTGGCCTCCTGCTTTGATTATTTACCTCTTCAATGAATTCTTCATACAGAAGCCAGTAGGGAGCCTTAAGTCCACAAATCAGCCATGGTACACTCTGCTGTAAATGCTCCAACAATTTTCCATCATACTTGGTAGAAAATTTGAGGTTCTAACACTGCAGTGCCCCATATGATCCATATTGTTATGACTTCTCATCACCTTTCCAACCTAGTTTCTTGGGACTTTCCTTCTCTGTTGCTGGGTATACCTACATCGAGCTCTTTCATGAGTCTGACAAACCTGCTTTGATCTCAGGGCATTTGTTTCTACCTCGAACACTTTTCCTATAAATATTCCTATGGCTCCCTCTCACTTCCTCCAGGTCTCTGTTCAAAGTCAGCATCCTTAAATGGCTCAACATCCCTGTTATCAGTTTACCCTGCTTTCTTTAGATTTGTGCATTCGTTGTTGTTGTTGTTTTGCACATGTCTGGAATGCTCCCGGGATGAGGTGATACTTGAGTTGGGTATTGAGGGTATTGAGTCAGCAGGTAAGAAAGGGGGAGAAGAGAATCCGTGGTCAAAGGACCAGCATGTGTTCTCTCATCACGAAGCAGAATGCCACCTTGGAGAAATGCAGGTGGTTCTGCTGTGGGGGTGAACGAGAGGAAGGCTGGACAGGAAGACGGGGCCATCCGGAGGACACACAAGCCTGGGGCCTGCAGGCCCTGCTGCTCGTGCTCGTGTCTCCCAGCAGCCCGTCCTTCACTGCGAGGGGCTAGTCTCATATTTCATGTCTTACAACAGCGTTTCTCAACCTTTTTTTCATGTTGTCCCCCCCACCCAAGGAGTCTGTTTAAACATAGTTTCCTAATACTACTGCCTATGAAATTTTAATACCACAGATATGCTATATATTTGTTTATCTACTGTCTATATTTGTCTGTGCTTTATACATAAAAATAAGATTTTCTCCTCCTGAGAGCCAATTTTCGCCCCTGTTGAGCATGTATGTTTATGATGTTCACTGACAACATGATTCTCTCTCCCTCTCTCTCTTCCTCAGACATACAGTTTCCAGGGAGAGCATCTGAATACCACAGAATATCACATATATGACGAGAATTGAACCACTTTTGCATGCTATTAACTAAATGCACATAAATCATGGAGTGATTTTTCTTTAGCCAGTACAAGAGGTTAATAGCACCTTACTAATTCTGCCCCATTTTTCATACATGGACCACCTTTTTTTATATCAGTGCTTCTTAAGTGGCATTTGGGACTCTGAAACATTCCAAGGAATGTCAGATACCAGATTCTTAGAGCTCTGCCTTTAGTAATAACTCATTTATTCAGAGGTTACGTACCCTCAAAGTCTCTGCCTCCCAGCCCCACACCAAGGGAATGAGCTGGAGAGAACAGGAGGGAACAAAAGGGCATCTGAGGAACGAACCTCAATACTACCCTCACTGCAGTAAAGTAAAGTGAATTTTTTTCAGAAAGTCAGTTTCTCACACAGCTTCTATTTACATTTAATGTAAACACAGTTCTATTAAGATTGGTAATCTAGCTTCTAAACACATGATTGATTTGAGGTGGCAAAATAG
Organism: Eschrichtius robustus; assembly: GCF_028021215.1. NCBI lineage: Eukaryota > Metazoa > Chordata > Mammalia > Artiodactyla > Eschrichtiidae > Eschrichtius > Eschrichtius robustus. The sequence continues at coordinate 98,131,688 of NC_090831.1, read as the reverse complement.
AAAGGGGAGAAAAGGTCTAATGCAGGCAAGCACATGACAATGTAAGGTGAAGGCTGATGAATAACAAGTATAACACAGAAAAGCAGTGAAAATCACATCTATTAATAGGAAAACATATCAGTCTAACGACAGTTAATATAGCAGCAAATGATTTCAGGTATGACAATAAGCAAAATTTTACTGTGCTTATAATGTTCCTAAATGATTACCATATTACCTTTTATTTAGGAAGATGGAGAATATGAACCTTATTTTCTGAATTTCCAACTAATGTGGTTGAAATAAAGTTATTTGCTTAAATTAATAAAGCTTCATCTAACTGGAAAATTTAGCTATTCATATAAACTTACTTCCAGGAGGATTCTGGATAGCATCTGCCTTTAATAATTGTAGGAGCTATAACACGCAATAATGCAGGGTGTTCAAAGCTCCCATGAGACAAAATAATAGATTTTGTTCATTTTGAATAATGATATGCGGTATGAGTGAATCCGAAATGAAAAGTTAAAGGGTTCTTGGTTTACATGTCCAAGATTTTAAAAATATAATCCAGTATCCTAAGTAGCTTTACCACTGGTCAGCACACGCTGTGATAAAAGCTGTAACTAATTCCTTTGGTGGTGATGATGGAAACTCAATGTATACAGAAATTTACTTATATCAATATATGTAGATGAGTTGACTCATTGATTGTGCAATGTTATGTATCTAGCAGAGTTGTGTTCAGGTTAAGCACTTTGTCAAGAAGGATGTTGCCTGCATAGATAATAAGCCATTAGGATAAACTTACTTCCAACTAATCTAATACCTGAACTTCATTGAGAGAAAAAATAAAGCAATGCCTTACCAGCAGGGGATTGATAATCACCATCAAGGGCCCTGGGGTCAAGAATAAACAAGATCCATTTGTTGAATATGACTGGGGGTTATCGATGGAGGGGGATGCAGACGCACCCTGAGCTCACAGATTATTACTTTTTTATTGAATTATAGTTGATTTACAATGTGTTAGTTTAAGGTATACAGCAAAGTGATTACATATATATATATTCTTTTTCAGATTCTTTTCCCTTATAGGTTATTATAAAATATTGAGTATAGTTCCGTGTGCTATACAGTAGGTCCTTGTTGCTTATCTATTTTATATATAGTAGTGTGTGTATGGTAATCCCAAACTCCTAATTTATCCTCCCCCCCTTCTCTTTTGGTAAACATAAGTTTGTTTTCTATGTCTGTGAGTCTGTTTCTGTTTTATATATAAGTTCATTTGTATCATTTTTTATATCTCACATAAGTGATATATGATATTTGTCTTTCTCTGATTTACTTCACTTAGTATGGTAATCTCTAAGTCCATCCGTGTTGCTGCAAATGGCATTATTTCATTCTTTTTTCTGGCTAATATTCCATTGTATATATACACCACATCTTCTTTATCCATTCATCTGTTGATGGACATTTAGGTTGCCTCCATGTCTTGGCTATTGTAAATAGTGCTGCAGTGAACATTGGGATGCATGTATCTTTTCAAAAAACATAATTCACAGCATTATTTTTTATAACTAGTATGTCTGTTTTGCCTGTATTATCAATAGAAAGATGACAGTTTGGTCACAAAAGTGTGCACTTTTCTTTCTTTTCCTTTCCTTTCCCTTTTTTTCTGTTCTTTTAGCACTTTCCCCTTATATCTAACCAACCAGCTTGTTTGAGTGGACTTGTCTCAGGATTGATTGAGTCAGGCTATATCAAAGTGATTGAATTTGTTGCTCACAAAGAAACAGCCTGAGAGATTTAAAAATAAAATTGACCAAAAGTGAAGCTTAAAAAACATCTTTTTTAACATAAGGTAGTATGGTAAATGCCATCAGAGAGCTTTGAAGTCTCAAGGGGGAGTTACTGTGGGTGAAGAAAAAGGAACAGATCCAGAGGGAAGGGTTGAGGGGTCCGCCAGTTCTTCTTGGCTACTGCCGCTCTCCTCGCTGCCTGTGAGGATCCTCCAGCCTGCTTTCTAAACGTGCACTCAGAAAACCCTGAAGAGCTCCTTTATTTGGAGGAGATTCAAAGAAACTTTGAGGAAAGGAGGTCTGGTGATCTAACATAAATCCTTAACAAGTGGAAGGCCTGGATTAAATGCTGCAAGAGTTGAAGTAACAAGAGGCAAACTTGCACTGGTTAGGCTTTTTGCCCTGTTTCCTTTATTTCTATTTAACTGTGACAATTTCACAAATAAAAGCCCACGCTTCAAAGATTTCTAAATCTTGGAGAGTCATCCTTGTGTAGATAATCCTTGAATCCCAAAGATTGGATTTTAAGAGGTAATTTCAAGGGTTAATATTTTGAAAATGCAGAATTTGAGGCTATTTATTATGTTTACTTGTCTTAAAACTCTCTTCTTCCTGATTCATATGGCACAATTAAATTCTGGTTCTTTCCTGCCTCCCTGATTACTAGTTATGTTCCCTTGTTCCTCGTCAGAACCCACCTCAGTGTATTTCCCGTGGTTATCTCCTTGGCAACTCTTTGTACCCTAAATACTCTGTCTTGGGGGAATCAACCTTATTTCATGGGTTGAACTGTTATCCATATTCTGTAAGAGTTCTATATGAAAAGAAAAAAAGCTTTCCAAGGAACATTTCTTACACTAACAATCCCCAGTTATAACAGAAACTAGAAATATATCTCTTTATGGCTTTCTACAATATGGAAATTCTACAGTTTTTATTTGTATCTGTATTTATCCAGAAAGCATTTTACTTACCCCTTGTTTGACTCTGCTGTAAATGAGTTCAGAGAGAATGGGGAACCTATAAACTCTCTCCATCATGATGGATGACCTGCCGGCATCCAGTTTACAAAGTTACTTTCAGAGATATGCCATAGCAGCACCACACGGCAGTGCTATTTTGGTCTTTATTTAGGTGAAAATACTTTATTATTTTTCAAATTCAGAATCTTACCTTATTTTTTATCACTGAAACTAAATTTTAACACACTTCAAATACTAAAATTTATAAAACTTTTACAAAATATGTAAAAAATGTAAATGTATAAAAATAGACGCTTAGTGGATAAACTAGGAAGGTCTAGACTTTCCCAGTCTGCTCACACAGGTGGCTGAGATGGTAGTTCAGTGCTTGGGTCTTGGTGATTTGTAGGATGCAATCCTCCTAGATCTGCCCACCTTTGATACCCTGTGTGATCCCTGTCCAAACACTGGATCTGTTTATCTTTCAAGTACCAGGGACCCCAAAGCTAAGGAGCGAAAGGCTGACATCTGGCTGACTGCCAGGACCAGGTCGGAATTCCTGTCTCCACCAGAATCCTAGGGACTCAGAGGCTGAGGTTTAGCTCCTGCTTCAGGATCTGCCCCTCAGTCACCCCACCCTCTGGTTGGGGTTTATCCTGCTTTCATTCACATGCCCCACTCTGTATTAGTTACTAGTGGACATTAGAGACTGGAGAGCTAGAGAGGGAAGGAGGGAGAGGAAGACTGAGGAAGAAAGAAGATGAGGGCACAGGAGGGAAAAACTTGAGAGAAGGATAAAGAAGGAGGAGAGAGGACAAAGGGGGAGGAATTAGAAACAAGCTACTTCTCGATATTTTTCTCAGACTTCTTCAGACAAGCCTGCCTCTTGTTTGATAACTTTGAGGATTTGTTTTTAACATTGGGTTTCTTGTTTGTTTGGTTAGTTTGGATTTTGTGTGTTTGTTGGTTTATTTTATTTTATTTAAAAAATTTTAAGAGTCTTTTTCATTCTGCTGCCAGGACTTCCAGAAGCGTTCCCTGACACCCCATCTAATGAGAGTCATTTATGCTCCACTACTGCTTGCTCTTACTTGTGTCACAGCACTTATGGCTTTGTTTGTTTTGCCATGTCAATTGTCAGTTTAAACTACCAGGAGGGCAAGGACTGTTTTTTGGTTTTTTTAATGGCATGCATTCACCAGAAAATAATATTTTCTACGATACAGAATCCTGCACATGAAAATTCTCAGTACACAATATATCAAGACTGAGAGGAAAATACAAAAATATGAGAGTATATTCATTTTCTGATATGACAATTCTACTTTTTAAGAACATGTGGGTATAATTGTGGCTCAATAAAAGAAGTGCTCAAATGATCTCCCTTTGGTTCTCCCTTTGAAACACTCCCTAATTGATAACACATTTGCTTAATCACTCTACTAGGTAGTTAATACTGAAAAACTGGAGAAATTTTTAAGAGTTAGCAGAACATCTGGAAGCTGTGAAAACTGTGATTTTGGCTGAATTTCTAACTATAGGTTCTCTTTGTTTCATTCAAAAGTGTTTGTTCCCATACAGTCTACTCTTGTATCCAGTTTCCACCAAACCTGAATATCAAGGAATTTTACCCATAGCACTCTTACTCCCCACAGAAACAGAGAAACCTAAACATTGGTCTTTCCTGCTTGTCTCCAGGTCGTGTCTGAGTTCTGGAACGTATTAATTTCTCCTGCTATAGCATTTTAATCCATTCGTAACTTTGTTCATATCTGTGATTCGGGGATTTTGGATCACCTTTTAATTCATGTATGCATTCATCACTCATGTGCTCAACAAATATTTACTGAGTTGCCTTGGCACCATTAGAGATAAAAGGCAAATAAGTAATTGTTCCTGCCCTGAAGAAAATTACTATGGGGAAATAGTCAAACAGTCCATTACAATACAGTGCCGTAAATGCTGTTGATTAACTCAAGTGGTTTCTGAGCTCCTACTCTGTTCTAGTACCATGCAAGGTAGAGGTTATAAATAGATTGCTATATAGAAGGGACATCTAAATGTGGGACGGGGAAGTCTTCCAGAAGAAGTGATCCTAAGTTAGGTCCTGAATGACAAGGAGTCTCTAACCAGAGAAGATGGGGGGCAGAGAAACAGGGAAGAGGGATGATCTTGTTCAAAGCAGAGGGAGCAGCACAGACATACAGAACAGACTTGTGGTTGCCAAGGGGGAGGTTGGTGGGGGAGGGATGGATTGGAAGTTGGTGATTAGCAGACTATTATGTATGGAATGGAAAAACAACAAGGTCACACTGTATAACATAGGGAACTATATTCAATATCCTGTGATAAACCATAATGGAAAAAGAATGTGTATATATGTATAACTAAATCATTTGCTGTACAGCAGAAATTAACACAACATTGTAAATCAACTATACATGAATAAAATAAATTTTAAAAAAGCAGAGGGAGCGGCGTCAGAAAAGTTTCAGAAGCAAGAAAGTTCTGCTGGGGGGCATTGCAAGCCCTTGGCTGTGGCTGGCCTTTAAGTAAGATTGACTGTTGCAGCAGCACTTATCAAATCTATGTTGAATGAAGGAATAGAGAGAAATGAAGCTGGGGAAGCAAGGAGGAATGAAATCTTAAGAAGCCTTTTAAGTCATGCTAAAGAGCTTGGACTCCATCTTGACAATTATGGGAGTCCATTGAAAAGAATGGTAGGATGGGTGGAGCTGAGGCAGGAAAGGGGTGTGATCAAGTTTTTATTTTAAATTTCCTGTTTTGGTGTTACCATCAATAATGATACGGGCAAGAGTGGAGACAGGGAGCCCAGAAATGAGGCTATGGCTGTAATCTAGATCTTAGTAACCCAAAATGTGGTCCTGGACCAACAGCATCATCTACATTACCCAGAAGCTTGTTGGAAATGCAGAATCTTGGGGCACGGCAGACCTACTGAGTCAAATTCTGCATTTTAATCCGTTTATCAACTGATTTGAATTCATATTAAAAATTCAGATTCACTAATCTAGAGTTAATTATGTTAGTGGTAGCAGGGCTAAGAAGAAAGGGAAGATTCGAGAGGTATTTCACTGGAACAGTCTACTAGACTTTGTGAATTAATGGATGAGAGCAGAGGAGAGCCAGGCAGATATGGTGTCTGTAAGTGAAGAAAAGGGTTATAGAGAGAGCTGGTATTGATCTCTTGGGCCTGTACTTTATAAAATTGATTTGTAATTATTCATATAAGTAATAAAATTGTTATATGGCTAATCGCTGCTCTGAAAACTATAGCCAGGGGAGTGCTTACAATTATAGCATAGGAAATAATATCATGGAGTCGAAAGGCTCTGTAGTTAGCACTTTTTAGATTACTACATCCTACCTCAAAGCGTCTCTCTTTATGGCAACATATTAGAGACTGAAACAGTACTTTGTCTTAGTTCAGTTTAGCATGAGTCTAGCAGATCAGCAGTGGGGGAAGGAAAGGAGGTTACAGGAGAGAGAGCGTGAGCCAGAGAGAGTCCAAAGCCTTTTCCTCTGCAAAAATGTTTCATGGAAGTACTAGCATTTGAGCTGGGTATTGAAAGATGAATGTAATCTGAATAAGCAGAGGTAAGGCAACTGGAAGTGAACACAGGGATCTGTATCATCAGCAGGTAAACAGGGTATGAACAGAACAGACTGGCTAGGCTGGGGCATTGGGAGTGTAGGAAATAGGGCAGAAAACATAAATGGGGATCAAGGTGTGACGTGACTTAAATGCCAAGCTAAGGAGCATGGATTTGCTTCAGCTGGAAATGGAAAGCTATTAGAGTTGTGATTTTTCAACCTTGGCTGTCATTGGAATCATCTGGGGAGCCTTAAACCAATACCTGAGTCCCATCCGCATAGACTCTAATTTAGTATGTTCTGGATTGTAGCGGAAGCACCAGAACTTCTGAAAGCTTCCCAGGTGATTCTAATGTCAGCCAAGCTTGAGAAGCAGTGCACTAAAGGAGTTTGAGGAGAGAAGTGATATTACCAGGGATCAGTTTGCTCTCTCTCTCTGTCTCTCTGTGGGAAACCAGTGAGTGGTTTACAGCAGATCTGTTATCATTTGTTTTTTTTTTTTTTTAAACATCTTTATTGAAGTATAATTGCCTTACAATGGTGTGTTAGCTTTTGCTTTATAACAAAGTGAATCAGTTATACATATACAATATGTTCCCATTTCTCTTCCCTCTTGCATCTCCCTCCCTCCCACCCTCCCCATCCCACCCCTCTAGGTGGTCACAAAGCACCGAGCTGATCTCCCTGTGCTATGCGGCTGCTTCCCACTAGTTATCTATTTTACATTTGGTAGTGTATATATGTCCATGACACTCTCTTACCCTGTCACATCTCACCCCACCCCCTCCCCATATCCTCAAGTCCATTCTCTAGTAGGTCTGTGTCTTTATTCCCGTCTTGCCACTAGGTTCTTCATGGCCTTTTTTTTTTTTTTTTCCCTTAGATTCCGTATATATGTGTTAGCATACTGTATTTGTTTTTCTCTTTCTGACTTACTTCACTCTGTATGACAGACTCTAACTCCATCCACCTCATTATAAATACCTCCATTTCATTTCTTTTTATGGCTGAGTAATATTCCATTGTATATATGTGCCACATCTTCTTTATCCATTCATCTGTCGATGGACATTTAGGTTGCTTCCATGTCCTGGCTATTGTAAATAGAGCTGCAATGAACATTTTGGTACATGACTCTTTTTGACCTATGGTTTTCTCAGGGTATATGCCCAGTATTGGGATTGCTGGGTCGTATGGTAGTTCTATTTGTAGTTTTTTAAGGAACCTCCATACTGTTCTCCATAGTGGCTGTATCAATTTACATTCCCACCAACAGTGCAAGAGTGTTCCCTTTCCTCCACACCCTCTCCAGCATTTATTGTTTCTAGATTTTTTGATGATGGCCATTCTGACCGGTGTGAGATGATATCTCATTGTAGTTTTGATTTGCATTTCTCTAATGATTAATGATGTTGAGCATTCTTTCATGTGTCTGTAGGCCATCTGTATATCTTCTTTGGAGAAATCTCTATTTAGGTCTTCTGTCCATTTTTGGATTGGGTTGTTGGTTTTTTTGTTATTGAGCTGCATGAGCTGCTTGTAAATCTTGGAGATTAATCCTTTGTCAGTTGCTTCATTTGCAAATATTTTCTCCCATTCTGATGGTTGTCTTTTGGTCTTGTTTATGGTTTCCTTTGCTGTGCAAAAGCTTTTAAGTTTCATTAGGTCCCATTTGTTTATTTGTGTTCTTATTTCCATTTCTCTGGGTATCATTTGTTTGTTTGTGTTTTATAAAGCCAGACTTATGAAGACCCTTAGAGCTGTTTGAATGGAGTGCCATGGGTGTCAATCCTGAATTCATTAAAATGTGGACTTCTCCTTTTTACCATTTGATATTATTGTTTTAATGTAATCTTTAAGAAAAAAAAAAAAAACAACCTGCTGTGTTGCCTCTCGCCAGAAGCCAGCTCTGCGTTAGCTCTGAAATGAAGTTTGTATTCAGTGATCTTTATACCACCCTTCGTGTCTGCTCATGCCAGAGAAATGGCAAGAGTTGCCAGGTTTTAGAATGTGTAATCTCCTCAGGCATTTTTTAAAAGTCCGTAGGAATCCCCACCTTTCCTCGCCTACCTACCCATCTAGCCCTACATTCTAAGAATAAAAGGTAGGTGTTTGTACTAATGTACCCATGGCAGAGATACCTACTGTCATAAAATGAGTATATTCCTAATAAATTGTCAGTTGGAAATTTGATAATGGAAACTTTAGATACTGAATTCTAGAACCACCAGTGTCACATTGGGTCATCCCAATATTCTATATCAGTGGTATGAAGGATTTATTTCGTATCTTATATATGTGCTTAATATACTTTCAACTACATTATCATATTTACTATCCAACAATTCCACAAGGGAAGTCTTATCCCCATGTCACAGATGAGAAAAATAAGATTTAGAGAGATTGTGACTTGTGCAGGGTCATAGAGCTAGTAAATGGAAAAGTGAAATTTGAGTATAGTTATCCAGCTCTGCTTTGTGTTCCTCACACTATACATATTTTATGTTTTGAGAGAGTTGGAGCATATTTTCTTTCCATTATATCAATCTCAGAAACTTAGGACACTTAAACATTCCTGTTTCTTTTAATATATTTCTTAGGTTATATTAAACCCTGGTTAAAAATTTCATATACATTTTCAACACATGTGCCTTGTAAAGTAATGAGATAGGTTAATTTACTGTGTGCTTTGCAAATCCATTTTGACTGATATTTATCACTTAAATTTCAAAGGATGCCTCATATTTATTATATACTAAATTTTCTGGGAGTCCATTCATTTTGTAGGTTTTATTCCTATCTCTTTTCAGCCTCTCGCTTTCAGATTGATCTTTTCAAATCTACAACTAAACCTTTGCTTATGCCATTCCATTATTCTGATTTATCATATTCGGTCTCCTAATGGTTTATTTTACAAAACATGTTTTGAGAACCTATTACGTGCCAAGAACTTTGGGGATACAATGATCAGTAAGATTGCAAGTCTTTTCCAAATTGACCCTCACTTTCTGGAGGTGCAATGACAAGTACATGATGCAGTTCAGGTGAAGCTATAGCATTTTGTGTACAAGGTGTTGATAAGGTTTTATGTCCAATATTCATCCTTACAATACCCATCTCTTGACCTTCGTGGTTGCCAAATTGTATGGCTTCAATAAATAGCCTTCAATGTACTTTAGATAATTTTCTTTATAAGAAATAAATAGGTCAAACCTATTGTAAGTCATAATTTATAAATCTGACAAGTTTAATTTTTATTTGCTCCTTAATGAATATTTGTACATTTTCCCATATTAAAACCATTTTGTCACTTTACCCACTGACATAGCCTTGTTATACCTTGCTGGGATTTATCTCCATCTGCATAGAATTCAGTTATCTACCACATGGCTTTTAAAATGGCACTGTGCTCTCACTTCCTAATCATTACCATTGCAAAATATTCAATAAGGCAGATCTCAGCACCAGTATTATTCATGTATCAGTTTTGCTGAGTGGGCATTGAGATCTTCTGTGAAGGGAAAAATATTCTTCAGAGTGATAAACATTCAAGAAAAAAACATTTTTTAAGTTATAGTTAAACTAGAGAGTAGATTTGAGGTTGCAGAAGTCAGTGACCAACTAAAAATAACCATTACAATAAGCACTGATTTACTAAATATTAAGATAAATATAAATGAGTATCGTATCTATCACACCTTTATATGATCTACCATTGCATTTTGGCATACTGGAACCTTCCTATATTCTACTGATTAGGTCAGAGCTCCTAATGTCAACAAAAATTGTAGAATCAGTTGGCAAGAAACACAGGAACCTTAAAGTATCAAAAAAGTATAGTAGAGTCTTTGATATTCAAGAAGATACTCCTTGAGATTCATTTCTGGTAATCAAAAGAATAATTTCACAAGTTGAATTGGAATTCATAGGAGGTGCCATTGTACCTCGCACTCTAGTCAAAACTCCCTAAGTCACATCAAGGGACCTCAGACTCACAGATTGCCACTTCTCTAAGATTCTGATCTTGAGGCTCTTTTTCTGGCCCCAACATCATAGCATGCTCACTCTTCCAGGCTCCTGTCCTCTCTGAGCTTCTCCTCCATCACAGCAACGCACCCAGTCATTCAGCCCATCCCACACTGACCCTGCCCATTGACTTCCTCCTCGTTTCCATGGCCAATCATCATCCACCAGATTCTCCCCATCAGTCTTATGTAGAGATAGTCAAAATCAGGTTCTGACTTCCAGTCCTCAGATCTGGTCTCGATTTTGCCAATAGATACTACGAGATCTTACTCATTCCCTCATGAATATATCACTGTCTCTTCACTGTAAAGTAAGAGAGTTGCACAAAATAGTCTCTATACTTCCTTTTAGCTCTAAATGTTTTGCTTTTCTTATTAGGTACAGGGTAGAATAAAGGGAAGTAGCATTTGCAAAAGAAATGTATATTCTACCTATTTTCCCTAGCTTTTTTACTTTCAGTTTTAATGTAATCATAGTGGCTGAATTAAGTCTCTCTTCCAACTTTCCCCAGCATTCATCTGATTGGATATATGGATGAATGACAAAAAAAGATGCAAAGGAGAAGGTTAAAGTGTAGCATATTAAGGAATTGCTTTCTAAATATATAGGTTAATCATGTTGATGTGAGAAGTAGCATCCTGCATGAAAAAATATAGAATTTTTCAGCAAATCTAGATTAATATTAAAAATACATATTGCATGAAATTGGGGCTAGGCCATGGAAGTGTGCACTCAGCTTCCCGAGGCACCACTTTCCGCTTCACGAGTAGAGCCTGGGTACAGAATGTCACCATCCTTTGCCTGATTTCATCAAACAAGCCTTCTGACAGGTCTCCCATCCTCTAGCTTTCTCCTGGCTTCAGTCCATCTTCTCCAGGATGACCCAGGGTCTTGGTGCTCTGGCCAGGTGTCAGACCTGATCCTCTGAGGTGGGAGAGCTGAGTTCAGGACATTGGTCCACCAGAGACCTCCTGGCCCCTCATAATATCAATCGACAGTAGCTCTCCCAGTGGTCTCCATCTCAATGCTATGACCCAGCACCACTCAATGACCAGCAAGCTCCAGTGCTGGACACCCCATGCCGAACAACTAGCAAAACAGGAACACAACCCCACCCATTAGCAGAGAGGCTGCCTAAAATCATAATAAGGTCACAGACACCCCAAAACACACCTCTGGATGCGGTCCTGCCCACCAGAAAGACAAGATCCAGCCTCATCCATCAGAACACAGGCACCACTCCCCTCCACCAGGAAGCCTACACAACCCATGGAACCAACCTTACCCACTGGGGGCAGACACCAAAAACAACAGGAACTACGAACCAACAGCCTGTGAAAAGGAGACCCCAAACACAGTAAGTTAAGCAAAATGAGAAGACAGAGAAATACACAGCAGATGAAAGAGCAAGGTAAAAACCCACCAGACCAAATAAATGAAGAAGAAATAGGCAGTCTACCTGAAAAAGAATTCAGAGTAATGATAGTAAAGATGATCCAAAATCTTGGAAATAGGATGGAGAAAATACAAGAAACATTTAACAAGGACCAAGAAGAACTAAAGAGCAAACACAATGATGAACAACACAATAAATGAAGCTAAAAATTCTCTAGAAGGAATCAATAGCAGAATAACTGAGGCAGAAGAAAGGATAAGTGACCTAGAAGATAAAATGGTGGAAATAACTACCTCACAGCAGAATAAAGAAAAAAGAATGAAAAGAATTGAGGAGGGTCTCAGAGACCTCTGGGACAACATTAAACGCACCAACATTTGAATTATAGGGGTCCCAGAAGAAGGAGAGAAAAAGAAAGGGACTGAGAAAATATTTGAAGACATTTTGGTTGAAAACTTCCCTAATATGGGAAAGGAAATAGTTAATCAAGTCCAGGAAGCACAGAGAATCCCATACAGGATACATCCAAGGAGAAACATGCCAAGACACATATTAATCAAACTATCAAAAATTAAATACAAAGAAAAAATATTAAAAGCAGCAAGGGAAAAACAACAAATAACACACAAGGGAATCCCCATAAGGTTAACAGCTGATCTTTCAGCAGAAACTCTGCAAGCCAGAAGGGAGTGGCAGGACATACTTAAAGTGATGAAGTGGAAAAACCTACAACCAAGATGACTCTACCCAGCAAGGATCTCATTCAGATTGGACAGAGAAATTAAAACCTTTATAGACAAGCAAAAGCTAAGAGAATCCAGCACCACCAAACCAGCTTTACAACAAATGCTAAAGGAACTTCTCTAGGCATGAAACACAAGAGAAGGAAAAGACCTACAATAACAAACCCAAAACAATTAAGAAAATGGTAATAGGAACATACATATTGATAATTACCTTAAATGTAAATGGATTAAATTCTCCAACCAAAAGACATAGGCTGGCTGAATGGATACAAAAACAAGACCCATATATATGCTGCCTAATGAGACTCACTTCAGAGCTAGGGACACATACAAACTGAAAGTGAGGGGATGGAAAAAGATATTCCATGCAAATTGAAATCAAAAGAAAGCTGGAGTAACAATTCTCATATCAGAAAAAGTAGACTTTAAAATAAAGACTATTACAAGAGACAAAGAAGGACACTACATAATGATCAAGGGATCAATCCAAGAAGAAGATATAACAATTGTAAATATTTAAGCACCCAACATAGGAGCACCTCAAAACAGAGGCAAATGCTAACACCCATAAAAGGGGAAATTGACATTAACACAATAATAGGAAGGGACTTTAACACCCCCCTTTCACCAATGGACAGATCATCCAAAATAAAAATAAATAAGGAAACACAAGCTTTCAAAGACACATTGATCAAGATGGACTGAATTGATACTTATGGGACATTCCATCCAAAACAACAGAATACACTTTCTTCTCAAGTGCTCATGGAGCATTCTCAAGAATAGATCATATCTTGGGTCACAAATCAAACCTTGGTAAATTTTTAAAAATTGAAATCATACCAAGTATCTTTTCTGGCCACAATGCTATAAGACTAGATATCAATTACAGGAAAAAAAACTGTAAAAATACAAACACATGGAGGCTAAACAATACACTACTAAATAACCAAGAGATCACTGAAATAATCAAAGAGGAAATCAAAAAATACCTAGAAACAAATGACAATGAAAACACGATGACCCAAAACCTATGGGATGCAACAAAAGCAGTTCTAAGAGGGAAGTTTATAGCAATACAATCCTACTTTAAGAAACAAGAAACATCTCAAATAAACAACCTAACTTTACACCTAAAGCAGTTAGAGAAAGAAGAAGAAAAAAACCCAATGGTAGCAGAAGGAAAGATATCATAAAGATCATATCAGAAATAAGTGAAAAAGAAATGAAGGATACGATAGCAAAGATCAATAAAATTAAAAGCTGGTTCTTTGAGAAGATAAACAAAATTGATAAACCATTAGCGAGACTCATCAAGAAAAAGAGGGGAAAAACACTCAAATCAATAGAATTAGAAATGAAAAAAGAGAAGTAACAACTGACACTGCAGAAATACAAAGACCATGAGATATTACTACAAGCAACTATATGTCAATAAAATGGACAACCTGGAAGAAATGGACAAATTCTTAGAAAAGCGCAAACTTCTGAGACTGAACCAGGAAGAAAGAAAAAATATAAACAGACCAATCACAAGCCCTGAAACTGACACTGTGATTAAAAATCTTCCAACAAACAAAAGCCCAGGACCAGATGGCTTCACAGGCGAATTCTATCAAACATTTAGAGAAGAGCTAACACCTACCCTTCTCAAACTCTTCCGAAATATAGCAGAGGGAGGAACACTCCCAAACTCATTCTACGAGGCCACCATCACCCTGATACAAAAGCCAGACAAAGCTGTCACAAAAAAAGAAAACTACAAGCCAGTATCACTCATGAACATAGATGCAAACATCCTCAACAAAATACTAGCAAGCAGAATCCAACAGCACATTAAAAGCATCATACACCATGATCAAGTGGGGTTTATCCCAGGAATGCAAGGATTCTTCAATATACACAAATCAATCAATGTGATACACCATAGTAATAAACTGAAGAACAAAAACCATACGATCATCTCAATAGATGCAGAAAAGGCTTTTGACAAAATTCAACACCATTTATGAAAAAAAAATCCTCCAGAAAGTAGGCATAGAGGGAACTTACCTCAACATAAGAAAAGCCATATATGACAAACCCACAGGCAACATCATTCTCAATGGTGAAAAACTGAAACCATTTCCAATAAGATCAGGAACAAGACAAGGTTGCCCACTGTCACCACTATTATTCAACATAGTTTTGGAAGTTTTAGCCACAGCGATCAGAGAAGAAAAAGAAATAAAAGGAATCCAAATCGGAAAAGAAAAAGTAAAGCTGTCACTGTTTGCAGATGACATGATACTATACATAGAGAATCCTGAACACTCTACCGGAAAACTACTAGAGCTAATCAATGAATCTGGTAAAGTAGCAGGATACAAAATTAATGCACAGAAATCTCTTGCATTCCTATACACTAATGATGAAAAATCTGAAAGAGAAATTAAGGAAACACTCCCATTTACCATTGCAACAAAAAGAATAAAATACCTAGGAGTAAACCTACCTAAGGAGACAAAAGACCTGTATGCAGACAACTATAAGACCCTGATGACAGAAATTAAAGATGATACCAACAGATGGAGAGATATACCATGTTCTTGGATTGGAAGAATCAGTATTGTGAAAATGACTATACTACCCAAAGCAATCTACAGCTTCAGTGCAATCCTTGTCAAACTACCAATGGCATTTTCCACAGAGCTAGAACAAAAAATTTCACAATTTTTATGGAAACACAAAAGACCCCAAATAGCCAAAACAATTTTGAGAAAGAAAAACAGAGCTGGAGGAATCAGGCTCCCTGACTTCAGACTATACTACAAAGCTACAGTCATGAAGACAGTATGGTACTGGCACAAAAACAGAGATATAGATCAATGGAACAGGATAGAAAGCCCAGAGATAAACCCACACACATATGGTCAACCTTATCTTTCATAAAGGAGGCAAGAATATACAATGGAGAAAAGACAGCCTCTTCAATAAGTGGTGCTGGGAAAACTGGACAGCTACATGTAAAAGAATGAAATTAGAACACTCCCTAACACCATGCACAAAAATAAACTCAAAATGGATTAAAGACTTAAATGTAAGGCCAGACACTGTAAAACTCTTGGAGGAAAACATAGGCAGCACACTCTATGACAGAAATCACAGCAAGATCCTTTTTCACCCACCTCCTAGAGAAATGGAAATAAAAACAAAAATAAACAAATGGGACCTGGTGAAAATTCAAAGCTTTTGCACAGTAAAGGAAACCATAAACAAGATGAAAAGTCAACCCTCAGAATGGGAGAAAATATTTGCAAATGAAGCAACTGGCAAAGCATTAATCTCCAAAATTTACAAGCAGCTCATGCAGCTCAATATCAAAAAAGCAAAAAACCCAATCCAAAAATGGGCAGAAGACCTAAACAGATATTTCTCCAGAGAAGATATACAGATTGCCAACAAACACATGAAAGGATGCTCAACATCACTAATCATTAGAGACGTGCAAATCAAAACTACAATGAGGTATCACCTCACACCAGTCAGAATGGCCATCATCAAAAAGTCTACAAACAATAAATGCTGGAGAGGGTGTGGAGAAAAGGGAACCCTCTTGCACTGTTGGTGGGAATATGAATTGATACATCCACTATGGAGAACAGTATGGAGGTTCCTTAAAAACCTCAAAATAGAACTATCATATGACTCAGCAATCCCACTGCTGGACATATACCCAGAGAAAACCATAATTCCAAAAGAGTCATGTACCACAATGTTCATTGTAGCTCTATTTACAATAGCTAGGACATGGAAGCAACCTAAGTGTCCATCAACAGACGAATGGATAAAGAAGATGTGGCACATATATACAATGGAATATTACTCAGCCATAAAAGGAAATGAAATTGAGTTATTTGTAGTGAGCTGGATGGACCTAGAGTCAGTCATACAGAGTGAAATAAGTCAGAAAGAGAAAAACAAATACTGTATGCTAACACAAACATATGGAATCTTAAAAAAAAAAAAAGGTTCTGAAGAACCTAGAGGCAGGACAGAAATAAAGACGCAGACATAAAGAATGGACTTGAGGACATGGGGAGGTGGACAGGTAAGCTGGGATGAAGTGAGAGAGTGGCATGGACATACATACACTACTAAATGTAAAATAGATAGCTATTGGGAAGCAGTCACATAGCACAGGGAGATCAGCTTGGTGCTTTGTGACCACCTAGAGGGGTGGGATATGGAGGGTGGGAGGGAGATGCAAGAGGTAGGGGATATGGGGATATATGTATACGTATAGCTGACTCACTTTGTGATATAGCAGAAACTAACACACCATTGTGAAGCAATTATACTCCAATAAAGATGTTAAAAAAAATAATAATAATGATAAAAAAGAAATTGGGGAATCACTCTTGATGAAAGGCTGTGACACCCTCATCCAGCTAAACTACCCTGCTCATCCCCCAATTGTGCCATAAACATTTCTACCTCTTTGACCACTGAAATGCTTTCTCTTCTCTTTCTTCAACTTGTGTAATGTTCTGTTTCATCTTCAAGACCTCTCTTGAGTTCTAGTTTTTTTGTAAGGAGATTTTTCTAGCAACCAAATCCAAGAATAGCCTCTTGCTCCTTTGAATTGCTAGAGCACAGTTTATCTGCTCCACTTATTTCATTGCCATTAGTTTTTGTTTTTTTTTTTAGTTAAAGTATATTTGCTTTACAATGTTGTGTTAGTTTCTGCTGTACAGTGAAGTGAATCAGCTATATATAAACCTATATCCCCTCCCTCCTGGACCTCCCTCCCACACACCCCCATCCCACCCATCAAGGTCATCACAGAGCACTGAGCTGAGCTTCCTGTGCTTTATAGCAAGTTCCCGCTAGCTATCTATTTTACGCATGGTGGTGTATAATGTCAATCCTCATCTCCCAATTCGTCCCACCCTCCCCTTCCCTCACTGTGTCCACATGTCTGTTCTCTACATCTGCATCTCTATTCCTGCCTTGCAAATAGGTTCGTTTGTACCATTTTTCCACATATATGCGTTATTTTATGATATTTGTTTTTCTCTTTCTGGCTTACTTCCCTCTATATGACGGACTCTACGTCCATCCACATCTCTACAAATGACCCAGTTTTGTTCCTTTTTATGACTGGGTGATATTCCATTGTATATATGTACCACATCTTCTTTATCCATTCATCTGTCGATGGACACTTAGGTTATTTCCATGTCCTGGCTCTTGTAAATAGTGCTGCAATGAACATTGGGGTACATGTGTGCTTTTGAATTATGGTTGTCTCTGGGTATATGCCCAGTAGTGGGATTGCTGGGTTGTATGGTAGTTCTATTTTTAGTTTTTTAAGGAACCTCCATACTGTTCTCCACAGTGGCTGTATCAATTTACATTCCTATCAACAGTGCAAGAGGGTTTCCCTTTCTCCACACCCTCTCCAGCATTTATTGTTTGTAGGTTTTTTTGATGATGGCCATTCTGACTGGTGTGCGGTGATACCTCATTGTAGTTTTGATTTGCATTTCTCAATAATTAGTGATGTTGAGCATGTTTTCATGTGCCTCTTGGCTTTCTGTATGTCTTCTTTGGTGAAATGTCTATTTAGGTCTTCCCCCCTTTTTTTAATTGGGTTTTTTGTTTTTTTGATATTGAGCTTCATGAGCTGTTTGTTTTTATTTATCGCTAGATGTATGTATCCTGTCTTTCCAAATAGATTTTAAGGTTACTGTGGAGGACCGTGTCATGGCCCTTTTCTCTCCTCAGCATCTGGCTCAGTGCCCAGCACAAATCATCACCCAATAAAAGCTTATTGGTGGTAATAGCACATAATTCCATGAAAATCACTTAAATATTATTGGCAGCATATCATTTGAGAGACGTATTGTCTGACTCTCCTTTGGCAAGAACATCATATCTTCACTCATAATGAAACTAGCCTTGTGGCCCTTCTGTAACCAGCTAGTGCGTAGTCAGAAGCTGAGTCAATTGAACATTTGCTGTGGACGTGAAAAGTGTTTAGCAACCATCAAAATGGTTGTCTTAATCCTCTCAGTCTGTTATAACAAAACACCACAGACTGGGTAACTTATAAACAACAGAAATTTATTTCTCACAGTCCTGGAGGCTAGAAGTCTAAGATCAGCATGCCAACATGGTCTGGTGAGGGCTATCTTCCAGGCTGCAGACTGCTGACCTTTCAGTGTCATCACATGGCACAAGGAACTAAGGATCTCTGTGGAGCGTCTTTTATAAGTCCCTAATCCCATTAATAAGGGCTCTACCCTTATAATCTGATCACCTCCCAAAGGCCCCCACCTCCTAATGCTATCAACTTTGGGGGTTAGGATTTCAGCATATGAATTTTGGGGGGACACAAATACTCAGAACATAGCAATGGCCAGTACTAATGAGCTAGTAGATATCACAGAACTTTTATGTGTTTTTTAATCCTGGAGGCATTACATGTTATCAAGAGCCCTAACTGTATATCTGTCACTATGTGAGTAAATGGGAAATATAAAATAATAATAGCTTATACTTGTAGAATATTTTATATTTACTTATTTAATATTTACAATAACCCCTTTAGGTAAAATTTCCCATTTTATAGAAATATTATTTCTAATTTTATAGATGAGAAAACAGGGCACAGAAGGGTTAAGTAACTTGCTCAAGATTGCACAGCTAATAATGGAGAGAGCTGGGATTTGAACTTAGGTAGCCTGACTCCAGAGTATAAAGCTAATATGCCATAAAATAAGTTGGTTCCCTACATTCTATAATGACTGGTTAGATATAAGCAAGTAAAATGTATTTTAATTAAAGAAATTTGAGTATTTGGTGGCTTTTCCAAATGAGAATGAAAGCCACATGAGAGCTGGAAAGTCCCTGTGATGAAGTGCCTTCTGCCAGCTTAAGGTCAGCTCAAGGTGATACTCAGTTCCTTTCCACCCTCAAGTTATTTTCCATTAGTGTGAAAGCAGAAATGGGAGCCCTGGCTGAGGTGAAGAGGGCCTTTCATCTTCCCAGGCAGGGGGACCACTTGGGAAGGCAGGCTGATGAGAGCTGCGGGGGAGCTGAGCCATTTTAAAAACACATGAAAGTAAGAGCTTAAGAAAGAATTTTTATGAGGATGGCAAAGTTGAGGGTGTATGCTTATGCACGCATGCAGGAAGCGTGGGTTAAAACTGATCAGTGATTAAAATTCCTTAGACCTTTAAAATGCAAATGACTTGAAAAATTTCTGATAAGTCATATTTCTGATAAGTAAGCACTCTCATTTATGGGTACTACAACATGGTACTTGATTCTAGATAATATCTGAAGTTGCATGAAATTCACTAGATAAAGCTATTGCCTGCTGGGGCTTGGGAAAGAATTCCATTGATTTCTCATCCCTACCTTTTTGTCCTTAGAAAGTAGTGGGGCAATTAAAACTTTTCCTCTTTAAACCTTTGTGCAGATAATGGCACAAATGCTTCAGTGTAAATTACAAAGACAATGTCACAGCAGTAAATTCCGATTCCTTGTCCTGGTTTTTTGGAGATTGAAGTCAGGCACACGTATTTTCAATGACACCCATTTTTTCTTTGTCCTTCTGAACTTGCTGCTGCAGTTTTCTCTCACTAACGCATGCTGCCAGCCAAGTTCTTCAGTGTGAATAGTGACTACTCTGGCTCTCTCACTGGGACCCTCTAATTACAAGGTTAAGTTTGAAGATTTCAACTTATTTTGGCACTCAGGGTGGTGACGCAAGATTTAATTCTCTCCTCAGGCTATCTAATTAATAAAACTCTCTATTTTTTGTCAGGATACATTCAGCAGGGGTTTAAATAACTAGTTCTCAAAGAGCCCTATTTTGCCATTGTCAAAAACTGTTCCTTAAATCTGCTAAAAATATCCCAGGATACAGTAAAGGGAATGCACAGCTTCCTCCCCTTGTGAAGATATGGTGAGTTTCTTTTGCATTTGGCTGTTTTAAATATATGTCAAGAAGAGTGGGAGGAAGGAGGAGTGAGATTTTTGGCACCCAAAACTACTCAAGGGCTCAAGTGATTAAAGATGTACCTTCCCCATCTATAGGGATGAGAGAAGAAAGAGTTTAAAATTTCTGGGCATATCCTTTCTTCCTTTTTCTTTCTCTCCTTTATTAAGTCTGCATATTCTACCTGAACAAATGAATTTCACTGCAAAATAAATTCAGTTGCAGTTGCATTTTTCTAAGAAATAAAGTAGGGAATTTTCCCTTTGGTTTTGCTTTAAATTCCACCATGATGAACAATCAAGGATAAGAAATCCAATAGATCAGTGACAAGAAACAGAAATCACACATTGGATATCAAGAAATAGACCATTATTTTGAAAATATCTCCAAAATGAAAAGATTCCCAAACCTCAGTTGTGATCCACTTACAGAATGATATACCCTGTGCAACTGCAGTAAAACAAGCAGCATTTTGTGTCTGTGGTTCACTGCAATGAAATTTCGCTCATGTGTTTTCTTTTAAAAAAAATTATCTTAGGAAAAGAATTCATTAATTCCATGAAATTTATTGAGCATTTTATGTGTGCCAGACAGTGAAATTTGGCTCATGTATTTATTTTATTTTAGAAAATTAATTTATTTAATGAATATTTACTGAGCATCCTCTGTGTAACAGACAGTATTCCAAGTGCTGCAAAACAGCAGAGAAAGAAACATAAAAATCTCTTCCTTCATAGAGTGTGCAGTATAGTTGGGGAGACAACCAGATAAATGGACAAAATATAGATTACATTAGATAGTAACTAGTGCTAAGGAGAAAATTAAAATAGGGAAGGGGGAATACGAAGGCTCCTGGAGAATTATAGTTTTAGAGAGGGTGGCTAGAGAAGCTTTGGTTGAGAAATTAACATTTGCATAAAAACTGAAAAGAAGTGAGGGGCTGGTATAGGGAGAAGAACGTTCCAGGCAGAAGACCAGTGCAAAGGCCCTCTGAAGTGGGGGCAACTGGACAGATTTGAGACGCATTAAGGAAACCAATGTGACTGGAGGAGAGGAGAGATGTGGCAGGGGCCTGATCATGGAAGGGTCTATACATCATTATGAGGACTTTGTCTTTTGTTCAGAGTAAGGTGAGATTTTTGAGTAAATGAAGAAGGTTTGAGGCAGAGGAATGACATGATCTGACAAGTTTTAACAAGATTGCTCTGGCAGCTGTTCTGAGAATAAGGTGAAGAAGAGACAAGAAGAAAAGCAGGGAACCAGGTTAGAGGTTGTGGCAAAGATCCAGATGAGAGATGATGATACATTGGACCAGGATAGTATCAAGGGGGAGGTGGTGGGATGTGGGCAGATTTTGGATATATTTTGAAGTTATAGATGACAGGATCTATTGGTGACCAGAGCGACGTGTGAGGAAGAGAATCAAGAATGACCACAGCACGTAGAAGGATGAGGTTGCCATTTACTGAGATGGTGAGGAATGTGAAAGGAACAAGTTTAGGGGGAGATGTCAGTAGTGCAGTTTTGGACATGTTAAATTTGAGAGGTTCCCATAAGACATTTGAGTGAGATATCAAGTCTGGAGTTCTGGAGAGAGGTCCGGTTCAGAGGTATATACATATCTCCAAAAGCCATGGTATTGGACGAGATCTCCAAGGGAATGAGTATGGCTGGAAAAGAGAGGTCCAAGGACCAAGTCCTAGGGCACATGTACCCTTTGACTTCAGGGAGATGAAGAGACACCAAAGAGAGAGACTGAAAAGCAGTGATTGAAGAGGTAGGAGGAGAGCCAGGTGAGTGTGGTATGTTAACCCGAGTTCTCTGTGCAGAAGCCAAAACAGAATTAAACATACAAGTATTTCATTATGGGAAATGCCTATGAGAGAAAGTAGAGGAGGGAGCCACGTATGTCTGGGACAGCTGAGAGGCTGCAATGATAGTCTATCCACAAGCGAAGAAGGTTGGGGAGGTGGGGGTTGAATGGCTGCAGTTTAAAGTGGGTTCAGCAAGTCCATTGGGAAGTTCTCAAGCCAAAGTCAACCGTCTGAGTGGTGTTGGTTTCCCAGGAATGAGCCTGTCTTGATATCCCTGCCACAAGCAGCCATTTGGAGTCTTGGCCTTATACTCTATGCAAGTATAACAATGGATTTCATAGGCTGTAGTTGGGGATCCTTGGTCAGTTAAGCTCCCTCTAGTTAGAGGCAGTGTTTACACACCTGCCAAATATGGTGACACAATTATTTATTGCTGTGTGATAAACAAACCTAAAACTTTGTGCCTTAGACCAACAACTTATTACTATACATCAAGGCTGTATGAACTGACTGAGCTCAATTAGGTAGTTCTTACTTGATATCACTCATGCAGTTGCAGTCAGATCTTGGCTGTATCTGGAGTCACTGAAAGCTTGACTGGGCTGAAAGGCCAAAATGGGTTCTTAACCACATGTCTGGCACTTCAGAACTCTTCCATGTGGCCTCCTGGGTTTCTTACGTGGCAGCTCATGGCTCTAAGAGGCAGAAAAAAGGATCTGCCAGTTCTCTTAAAGGCTAGGTCTGGAACTTAAAGTGTTATTTCTATTAGTCAAAACATATTCTGTTATTCAAAGCATTGACAAGCTAGCCTAGATTCAAGGGGGTGGAGGAACAGACACCATTTCTCAGTGGGGGAGTGACATGCATGTACAGGAAGAAAAAGAATTGATCAGCTGTCTTTGAAGATAAGCTATTACACCAAGTGAAAATATTTGAAGAGAGGAGAGAGTAATCGACTATGTCAAATGCCATTGAGAGGTCATTAGAAATGAGGAAGAGATGTACTTAGCAATGTAACCTTAAGAAAATATTCCCTGTAATGGTATAGGTAGAAGTGGTTTGAAGAACATGGAAGGAGAAATATCAGAGCTAGACAGTATACACAATTTTTTCAAAGAGTTTTGTTGTAAACTAAATGAGAAAAATCAGACAGTAGTAGAAACAGGATGAGGGATCAAGAAAGGGTTATTTTAAACTGTAAGAAACAGTGTTGTGTATATGGTCATGGTAATGATCCAGTAGGGGGAAAAACTGATGATAAAAAAGAAAAAGGGAAACATTACTAAATAATTTTCTTAAGCAGGCAAAGAAGGATGGAACTAATGTACAAGTGGAGGGTTTGGCCTTAGGTGTAAGGACAGCTTATGTGCACAGATGCAGGCAATTGGGTAGATATAGTTGGAGAACTAGGGAATTTCTCTTTTGATTACATCTAATTTCTCAGTGAAATAGGAAGCACGGTGATCACTGTGAATAGGGATAGGGAGAATACTTGACATTTTGAGGAGAGAGGAGAGGCATGAAAGGCCTTGTGAGAGTGGGAGAAGGAATTGATTAGGGGTAGAATGATTGCTATACAATCGTAGGAGGCCTCTGAGGTTCAGGAACTTTGAGGGTGACCAGTCAGCATAGATCTATATTTTACTCATGCATATTGAGCAGAACACGGACTAGTGGGAGAGATGGGTTTAAGCATGGTTGTAGTTTAGCCAAGGGAATTATACGAAGCTAGAGAGAGGCAAGTGAATTGTAGGCACATGCAGGGGGGTGATTATGATAGTTGATTGTGGAGTTTAAGATGTTGACTTTGGTCACTAAAATACTGTCCCTCTCAAAATGCTATACTTTGGTGTTTGTGGCTTTTAAAATTTTCCAGTGTTTTTTATTCCTCCTTTTATTCAGTACATTAAAACATCCCAACGTTTGAGTAGGCTTGACCAGAAGGCTTAGACTTACCTAGCTTTAGAAGTGTTGGACTAGAACATTTTTAAGGGTTTCCTGGGGTTCAGCTGTGATATTCTATGATTATCTTAAGGATTAATTGTGTACCTCTTATGTGCAGTTCTCTATAGGAGGTGCTTTGGGATTTACAAAGAAACATTTGATACACTCTATGACCCCAGGATGATTATAATTCAGTATCTTTTTAAAGTAAGTTTAGAATGTAGATGTGCTGGAACTTAAGTATTTAGTGATTGGTGAAAATTGATATTTATTAATCTATTAGCTCTGGTCATATGCAACTATGATAGTGGGCTAACCCCATGTTTGCCCTGACCCTATCACATCATCAGTAAACTCCAGGGTCCAACAATTTTGCCTCCCAGAAACTTAGATTGGAAGGGGGGGGGGGGTGGAAATTGGTAGGTGTTACTTTAGCAGCACATCTCAAAAATGGTGGATTCAAAGGATTTGTTCATGTAGGGTCATTGGGAAATGTGGGAAGATGTGGGGCACTTTGATGACTCCAAGAAGGAGAGAATATTCTCCTTTTGCTGTCATGTCAACATAATCATAGTCTTCTTTGTGTGGAAGAAAATGTGAGTAGTATATAGGCCATTTCTATATTCAGCCCCTGCACTGAACTGGGGCACAGATGATGCACTCATTTCAGACAGTACCAATTGCTGCAGATGGACTCTGCATTTATCAGTTGGCATATTCATTAACTTGACAGAGATGATTGGTTTCATTGTACCACATTCTGGTTGTTGGATGTAAAAAGTCCAGGTGTTACTCTAGATACTTTGGGCCTTCAGGCAGAAAACGTCATCAACATAGAAGTTTATTACTCTTGACATTTGTATCATCCAGAAGACACCAGTTCAGGATTAAAGATTAGCATATGCTGGCACAGCTGGGAGGCTGTGGAGAGGGTTTTTTCCACTACATCTAGGTTTTATAGTAGCAAGTGCTATAGTAATGTCCAGTTAGGTTGGAATTATCCTCCTTCCATAAGGACAAAAAGGATTATGAAGGACAAAAGTTATTCTCATGTTGCCAGAATGCTCCACTTTAAGAAGATCCAGTCTAAATGTATGAAAAATGTACATTGGGGGAAAGAATTCATAGCATAAATGAATCCTTTATAATATGTAAACGTTTGCCTCAGAAATCCTTTAAATATTCAACTACAGCTGCATTTTAAAATTGCCCAGTTTACCAGAAATAGTTTTTATATTTATTGTATAATGTGACTTGCAGGAGAACATTGATTTCACACTTACTACTTATAACTGAAACTAAAATAAAAGAGGGAGGAGAGGTTATGGGTCAAATTTGCAAATAGAACGTAACCCCCAAAACCTCTGCAAAGTTTATTCTATACAACAACAAAAACAGCAACAATAACAACAACCACAAACCAAAAATCATGTGTCAGAAGAGCAGATAAAGCTAGAGCCATAGCTCAGGCAAGCAGGTGGGCGGGCAGGCTGGCAGGTGGGTGGACCCAAGAGTGGAGACGTGGGTGGCAGGCTGTTCCATCCGTGTACAGGGGAGGATTTGTAGGCAGGGTCCAGAGAGTGGCAAGACAGATTGGCAAGAGACTTGCCTTGGCTGGAGGACTTCACTGTTAAGGCAGAGGCTGTTTGCTTTGTGCTTTCTCTATGTGGGCAAATCACCTGCTACATGTGGGTGGTCCTGACCCATGGGGTTACAAAGAGCCAGAAAAAGTCAGGAGTTCAAGTGAATTCTACCTATGATTAGAGATGCTAAAATTACCCCTAGACCAGCCTTGTGATTCTGAAAGAGAGGATCACAAACAGAACTTCCCCTTGGTCTCTGGGAGTTGATGATAACAACTTTCTGCCAGGGACTTCAGTCATGCAGCAGATGTCACCGAGTACATGGCTTAAGAGTCCAGCTGGCCATCCTTGATGTCACAGAAGACCTCAGTGGGGTTGGAAGTCAATTTCTCTTGAGATTCCTGCTTGAATATCTATCAGTTAAACATTAGTAAATAAACCCTGTGGCTAATATTTTTGAGTTTATGAGAAAAGAATTAATTAACTGTAAACAGTGAAAAAAGCAACGGATGTCAGGAAGAGTGTTGGGCCCTTCAGGAAGGGGGCAGGGAGGAGACAAGGAGTGGTTTCTTTCCCTTCCGGGACCAAGCTTCTCCCTTAACATTCTGAGGTTGCAGAGGCAGCTCACCCCTAACACTGGCATAATAGAAATAGAACTCACGGGGCCAGATGAGATTTCAAGTGATTCTCACGTTAAAGATTGTCTGCATGTTGATGATCCTGAGTGATTTGGATGGGTGTTGTGCCCCATGTAAGAGATGTGTCCATTCTCCTAACAGACCTAAATTCCTCAGCTCTTAGGTCATAATTTGGCTTCCTAATTTTCAGCTGAGGGAAACAGAAAACAGTGTTGGAGTTTTTCAGTCCCAGATGGTAGTCTCTGCTTCCAAAGAACACTTATTCATTATTTCAGTGAATTTTCTTAGTGATGGCTCTGGCAAATTCCACAGGGCTACACAGACCTATAAGAGGTTGGGTGAATAGAATAACACCCTTCATCTACTTTCTTCATACTTCTCGGTCTCATCTTCTCACTCTCTTCGGGCTACTCTCAATCCTCCACTGGTCATTTAAGTTTTGAAGCTCACTACAGCTCCATTTTTGGTCTCCTTACACTCCATTTTCCCTTAGTAATCTCACTCATTCCTATGGCTTCGGATACCATTCAGGTACCAATGATTCCCAAATAGGAAGCTCTGCCTCAGTGGTTCTCAAAATGTGATCCCTGAACCAGCAGCAACAGCATCACCTGGGTAGAAATTCAAATTCCTGCCTCTTCTCCCCCCAACCCTGTGAGATTAGAAACCCTGAGAGTGAGGTCTAGTAATCTACAGTTTAACAAGCTCCACATGTGATTCTGGTGCTCGCTAAAATTTGAGAACTACTGCTTTTAGTTTGTCCTATTTTTGTGAGCTCCATGCTGGTATAGCTGACCGACTACAATTTCATAGATGTGTAACAGACAAGTACAAAATGGAAACCATGATCTTTCTCCACCTCCCAAACTGTTCCACATTAGGTATTCCAAATTTCAGTAAATGATATCATCACTCAGTTTCTTAAACCTGAAATCCGGAGTCACCTCTGACACTTGTTTCCACCTCACGTTCCACATTCAATTAATGACCACACTGTGTTCAGTTTTACTTCTAGAATATATTTTGCACATACCTGTTTATTTCCATCATGAATACTCAACCCTGTCCTAAGCCACCATCGTCATCTGTTGCCTAGACTACTGAAATAATTTCCACTTTGTGTCTCTGCAGCCTCTTCTGGTCCTCAGCAATCTACTCTTCATATGCTCTTGCCACAGTTCTGATCATGTCAGCCCTTAACTTAGAACCTTTCAAGGACTATCATTTGCACTTAGAATTAGGACCCAAATCTTTAGTAGGTTTTACAAAATTGGTGCTTCTCAAAGGGTCAGGGGGTAAACTACTGAATTAGAATCTTTTGGAGGTAGGACTTGGAAATTTGTATATATAATATTATACAATGCATTCCAATTACAGTCAATCCTCATAAAATTTCATATTATAAAATGTTTAATGTAGTAATGTATAATTAGTTTTTAGCAGTAAATACAGTTCCCTTTCACTAAAAGCCTAAGAAAAGTTTGATCATTATTCTTCTCATTTAAAGAAGATTTTTCAATTAAAAGTTTACTCTTTATGTTTAATTCACTAACATTTTAAATATAATTGTGTTGTTTTGATCAAGAATGTGTTACTAAAAATTATAATGGTAACTCAATCCAGAAAAAATTCATAACATTTGAAGTCTCATGGTTAGAGAAAATTAAAAATTAAATTTCAACCTATATGCATATTTTGTTACAGACAAGCATGATACAATGATCAACAAAATATATTTCAAGCACAAAATATATTATTCAAGAATAAATATCTTTGAGAGTATAGTAGAATAGAAATATGAGTTAACAAGGAAAAAAGGAACAATGGAAATTTTCTAAATGTTAAGAGTATATTAATATATTTTAAATGGGTTATGGTAGTTATAAAATTATAGCATTCAAAAATCTTTGAGGCAGTGATTTTTCAAAATTATTGGAAAGGGTACAAGAGCAAAAATAAAGACCATTGATAGTAGAGTTTGGGGCAAACTTCTCTATCCCAGCTAGTTTGATCTCTTAACTAAAGTAAAAGTGTTTGACAAATTAATTTAATTTGTAAGTAAGAGTTGAGACAGCATACTCCTATAGATTATTGGGCACAAGATTACTCCCCAAATTTTAAAAAGTCAAATAAGGAAAAATAATGACAAAATCTAATGTTCACCCATTCCCACTGAAGAAGCCTCAGAAAAAGGCTGTGACCCCCAAAGTCATAGGGAAAAGGATAGTTGTATAAATTTGGTCAAATAGGGGTCAATTTCATCTCTAAGGGTCAGGAAACATAACTAAAAGCAATCCTTCTTATCTTGACTTTGACACTCATCCAGACGCACATCTGGATATCTAAGAATGTAGGAGTCTACAGAAAAGTGGACCCAGACAGACAGGAAGTATCCAAGACCAAGAAGCCTGAGATTTTCCAAGAGTTATACCACTATTGAGAATTTGTTCATAAATTAGGAGGAGCTGGTTTGTTATCCTAACTTTCACAACAGGGGGCTGGACTTAATTTGTTCTGGTTTGAATGTCTTTCCCATCCTTTTTCTATGCTAAGTAGTATTTCTGCTTTCTGTTATCCTGTATTTCTTGACCTGTTAAACAGACTGCCTGGTGAAAATCTATTCTCTCTTTATCTTAGAACGTTTCATCTCCCCCTCAGTAGTATAAAGGATTTTTGTGATTTTGATATTTGTTTGGTCTATTGAAATTGGACCTAGGGGAGAGGAAATCCAAACTGATAGCTTTAAATGAGGAGATGTTAGTCAAAGACTACAAACTTTCAGTTATAAGATGAATAAGTTCTGGAGATCTCATGTACAGCATGGTGACTATAGCTAATAATACTGTATTATACAACTGAGAGTTAAGAGAGTAGATCTTAAATGTTCTTACCAGAAAAACAAAATTGTAATTATGTGACATGATAGGGCTTTTAGCTAATGCTATGGTGATAATCAAATCACAGTATGTAAGTGTATCAAATCAACACATTGTGCACCTTAAACTTACACAATGTTATATGTCAATAATATCTCAATAAAGCTGGGGAAAACCCCCCAAATTATAGCTTTGATGCAAAGATATCAAGTTGAATGCTTCAAAGAATGCCAAATGCTAATAAGAGAGGAAAATTCACAGGGAAAACATAGGAGATTAGGGGGGAAATGAAGCTTGCATCATAGTAGGAAAGACAATAAAAGTATAAACAAGTAAAAATATATAATGATGAATGCTAAGGAGAAAAAAAACACAGAAGAAAAAATTAGCAGAGTAGGAAGGGAGGAAGTGAGCCTGTGACTCTCTCAGGGGAGAGCAAGGCAAGCTGAAGAAACAGCCCTTCAAAGACCCTACAATAGGGGACATGAGTTCGAGTCCTGGTCCAGGAAGATCCCACATGCCATGGAGCAACTAAGCCGGTGCGCCACAGCTACTGAGCCCATGTGCCACAACTACTGAAGCCCACGTGCCTAGAACACAGCTACTGAAGCCCGTGCTCCTAGAGTCCGTGCTCCACAACAAGAGAAGCCACTGCAATGAGAAGCATGCACACCGCAATGAAGAGTAGTCCCCGCTCGCCACAACTAGAGAAAGCCCGTGCACAGCAGCGAAGACCCAAGGCAGCCAATAAATTAATAAATAAAAATAAATAAAATAATTTCTTTTTTTTTCTTTTAAAAGACCCTGCAATGGGAGCCTGCCCAGAAGACACCAATGAGGACAGTAGGGCTGGAGCTGAGTGACAAAAAAAAAAAAAAAGTAGCTGAAGCCAGAGAGTTTGCTAGTGGGCTAGGTCAAAAAGAGCATCATGAATGACCATAAGGACTTCAGCTTTTATTCTCTGAGTGCACCGGGAAGCCACTGTTGTTGGGCAGAAATATAACATGGAATGGCAGGATCACCGTGGATGCTGGGTTGAGATTAGACTGAAGTGGAACCAAAGTAGATTCCAAAGGCTAGGTAGGAGGCAAAGACATTGAGATAGGTGTGATTTGACGGTGACTTAGACTAGGCAAGTGACAAATGGAGGTGGTAAAAGTGGTTCGAGTGTGAAGAAGATTTGAAGCTATAATAGATTTTACCAAGTGGAAAAATTTCATAAACATTTTACAGGTTTTCTGAATATAAGATGGCATCAGCAATATCTAGAGCACTTTCAAGCCATATCGGTCTCTTAGGTACCCCCGATACCATAAAGGTAAAAGATTCTGAAAAGGAGGGTTTATTCTAGCAGAAACCAAATGCCAAGAAAGAGGTTGTTGGCTCTTTGTGTAGGGAATGCTGGCCTTTTGCCACTGACTGAGGCCAGGAGACAGTCAGTGACCTGCCTGAGCCTGGTCTTGTAAACGGGGAGATAGGATTGTAACACAGCCACAAAGAAAGGCCAGGTGGAAAGCACCTGATGCCGCCTAATGTAATTAGCTCAATGATAAAGATGCACAAGCACGTGTTGGGGTGAAAATTTGAATTTGTAGCCGTATGTGTCCCCTTTAGAGTGATATCTTCTCAGCAGGATGGAAGCATGGGGTTGGAAAGGTGAGGGGACTGGTACAGAAAGTCAGAACACATGGAGTTGAGCATTTGCCTCTGAGTCAAAGCAGTCAGATTCCCCTTCCAACTGACAACATAGCCAGAGCTCTCAACTTTGTTCCAGAAGGTTCTTTTTTCTTCTATTTGAACATGCATCTGCTAGCTAACAGCTTGGGAATTTGAGCACGTAATTCTCTTTCCTGCCAAAAAACCAGCCCTTCCTGCTAGACTCACAACTAAGTGATTGCTAAAGTAGCCAATTAGTCTTATCTCTTTTGCAAAGAGACACCAGCTACATTTTCACATGAAAGGGAACATCCCAGTTACAAAATCCACAGGAATACAATGACAGTGGGGAGGTTGGACAGAGAGGGAGAGGTGATTATTTGGGAGAATGAGGGTGGATAATACAAATCCAGCATAAAAAGTTGGTTGGAATATGCCAAGAACCTAATTCAGGTCCCTTGTCCTCACACTTTACCTTGGGTGATAAAAGCTCATCAGAAAACCATGGAAGGATCTAATAAGGGACGATTTTTACCTAACAGTGAAATATTCCTATGTCTAGTGACAGAGGTAACATAACCTTTCTTTGCATATTACTGTGGCTACATTTTTTTTTCTTCATTGCTTTGACTGGCTCCCATCATATTCCAGATCAAATTGACCACAAATCTCTAACTATCTCTTCAAAATTATTTGCACATTTTTTTCACCTAGAAAATGTGGGAAACACTTATCTCCTATCTTCTCCCCTCTTCAGCTTTTCTAGTGTACTCACACTTAATTGCATAGAATTATAACATTCTGTTAAGCTAAATCAATAAGCCTCAAAATTTACTGTCACCAAATCCAAGCCAAGGGCCATTAAGTTTTCCCAGGATATTAGGCTCTTTGAGACAGACACAAATATATAAGGGCCTCTCAAGCAAGTCTCCTCAGTCACAAGGGCTCTAGGATAGTAGTGGGCTTGGTCAATCTACTAAAGTTAATAGACTCCTACTTTAGGTTCCTAGGCAAGCTTTCTGAAGGATTAGCACAAACCCTAACATTTTGCATAATTCTCCTGAAAGGAAAGGATGCTTAAAACTTTAAAGCATTAAGCAAGGCTACATAATCAAGAGCCTTTAGATTTTTCATTTTATATTCCCAACTTTTGAGATCAGGTCAAAGGGGGGGTGGGTCGGGGGGGGGGTCAATGTAACTGTCCTTGGTTCTGAAAGGGTGGTGATATTGAAGTAATTCATTTATTTAAGAATGTCTACCAATGTCTAATGGATTCCCAATATCCATTTATGTAACTTGTATCAGTGACAACCCACAGCTCTTTGGTTTACAACTCTACTGTGAATGACTAAAATATAGATTGGGCTGAATAGTTTCTTGGTCATTAAACTGGTTAGAAAAGATACAGTGATTTTATTTTATTTTATTTTTAACTTATTAGAGTATGGTTGATTTACAGTGTTGTGTTAGTTTCTGGTGTACAGCAAAGTGATTCAGTTATACATATGCATATATTCTTTCTTTTTCAGATTCTTTTCCCGTATAGGTTATTACAGAATACTGAGTAGAGTTCCCTGTGCTATATAGCAGGTCCTTGTTGGTTATCTGTTTTATATATCTTAGTGTGTACATGTTAATCCCAAACTCCTAATTTATCCCTCCCCCTCACATTTTCCCTTTAGTAACCATAAGTTTGTTTTAGAAATCTGTGAGTCTATTTCTGTTTTGTAAATAAGTTCATTTGTATCATTTTTAAATTAGATTCTGCATGTGAGTGATATCATATGATATTTGTCTTTTTCTGTCTGACTTACTTCACTTAGTATGATAATCTCTAGGTCTGTCCATGTTGCTGCAAATGGTATTTCGTTCTTTTTATGGCTGAGTAATATTCCATTGTATATATGTATTGGTTGGCCAAAAAGGTCGTTTGATTAGTGAGTATGTTGTTCAATAAAGTTATTGGTGGAAATGAAAAATGTGTCTTTTATTTTTACTCAAAACCAGATGAACTTTTTGGCCAACCCAATACCATATCCTATTTATCCATTCCTGTGTCGATGGACATTTAGGTTATTTCCATGTCTTGGCTATTGTAAATAGTGCTGCAATGAACATTGGGGTGCATGTGCCTTTCTGAATTATGGTTTTCTCCGGGTATATGCCCAGCAGTGGGATTGCTGGGTCATATGGTAGTTCTGTTTTTAGTTTTTTAAGGAACCGCCATACTGTTCTCCATAGTGGCTGTACCAGTTTACATTCCCACCAACAGTGTAGGAGGGTACCCTTTTCTCCCCACCTTCTCCAGCATTTATTGTTTGTAGACTTTTTGATGATGGCCATTCTGACTGGTGTGAGGTGATACCTCATTGTCGTTTTGATTTGCATTTCTCTGATAATTAGTGATATTGAGCATCTTTTCTCTTGTGCTTTTTGTCCATCTGTATGTCTTCTTCGGAGAAATGTCTATTTAGATCTTCTGCCCATTTTTTGATTGGGTTGTTTGGTTTTTGATATAGAGCTACATGTTTGTATATTTTGGAAATTAATCCCTTGTTGATCGCTTCATTTACAAATATTTTCTCCCATTCTGTGGGTTGTCTTTTCATTTTTTTCATGGTTTCCTTTGCAGATACAGTGATATTAAAACTTCCCTGTCCTTAAGATGTTACTCCATGGCAGAACCCCCTGACCGACTATGAAAATATAGTTAAAAAAATAAAGTGTAACAATAATGAGAGAATGTTGGAGAATGAAGAGGAACATAATGTGCAGCAAAATTAGCCGTATAATGTATTAATATGTTCTAGTTCAAATAATGTTTTAGGAAGAAGTAGACTTTAAAACCTGAGGGGAAAAACTTTAAGCTGAAAACAGAATCAAAAGTTCAAAGATGATGAAATACTGATGTCAATTATAAAAACAAGTGTCTATACAATATAGTGGAAATTAAGGGTCTAGTTCTTTGCATAATTTAGATTAGGGAAGCATAATATGGTTTGCACACATTTGGAATGTAACCAGCTAGCAAGGGTATTATCTCAAAGAACTATGCTGGAGCCAAATGAGATTACTGAGGACAACAAACCACTCCCTTTGATATCATGTCACATTTATAGCAGGAAGTGCATATAAAAGCCTAATTTCCACACTTAATTAGGGACTATCTCACTGGAAACCTGGATGGAGTCAAAAGAGAGAACAAAGATAAAAATGTGTGTGGGTTTTGTATAAATATGTAAATTTCTAGATGAAGAGAAAACTATCCTTGCAGGAAAGCTGATTGTATTTCTTTACAGAGAAACTTCTAAATAATTTCATTCCTCAGTCGGGATTGCCTGTTTCTGTTGCCTGTGACAGGGACCATATCATAGACCTTGCTGTAAAATAAATCAATAAATTCTTTAACACACAATAGTAAGTCTGGCACTGCACTGCTCCCCAAGAGTAGGAGCAGGTGAGAGATAAAAGGGAGTTAACACAAATCAATTGACAAAAATTTTTAACAACTTAAATTTTAAATATTCTAAAACCTGACTTTTGCCTTGATGAAAATGAGGGTTACAACAAACAGGAGAACCAATGAAAAACCCTACTGGATATTTGCTAAGTTGGGCTATATGAGATATTCCTGGCAATTCCCACATCATGTAGTATTTAGGTTCAAAATCCTAAACACACACACACCCCCATGCAAGAAAGTTCTTGTACTAGGGTACAACCCATCAAGTCTTCAGTGGACATAATAACCATGCCAGTGAAACACAGTATACCTACTGCCTCTATCCATTATCATTATTGGTTGAGCCTCAGCAAAGAAAACCAACTTGTCAAGGTAAGGACCCCACCTCTTCTTGGAAGCCAGGATTTAAAGGAGATACTGTGTGCTCCTGAGATGCTAATAAAGGACCGACTATTTTCAGAGTAACCTAATCATTTAAAGCTCTGGCTTTGTTTGAAACAATTGATCAGTAGAAAATGCATTCTTGCAGAACTACACAGAGGTGCAGGCCAAATAATTGCTATATGTGGAACAGACTGGGAGAAGGCCATGTTCATCTTGATTTTAGGATCTTAATGCCTTGATTATATTTATCTGTATTATCCTGTGCTGTTAATGTGTCCTCTAATACCACGTCTTCCACCATAAGTTGCTCCCCATCAAGAAGAATTGCCTCAACCGCAAACAACCCTGATTCACAAATGTGGTCACAGTCATGGTCAATGTTTAGCCCATATTGAATTTTTCTACAGCAAATATTGTTCCGTGCTCTGTATTTTCAGAGCAGATCTCTGCCTAATGTGTTATCCTGCTCACCTGAGAGTGGAAATCCCCTTCTGCTGCTCTCTTGAGAGAGTTCCATAAACCCTAACAAGATGGGTCATCAGGAAGTCAAACTGCTAAGTTCTGGAGAAATCTCATTTTGAAAAAAGAAGCCACTGTAAACTAATTGGCTTTAATCCAGTGTAATAGTTACCTCAATCAGAACAGACCCATGAATAAGCAACTAAAACTAAAGTTGCAGTCCTCCCAGAGTTATCTTGTGCTTCCTAATCTTCTTACATTTCAAGAAGGGATAGAAAAATACTCTGGTTTTCTACCTGACTCAGATTAATGCTTCCTTAAGAAAATGATACAGTTGCTGCATCCACATCTGTGGCTTAGTCCAAATGCATCAAGGTGTGCCTCTCATCAGTGTTCCAGCCAGATGGGCCATCTGGGACCCAACTCATCTGTCTTAACCAAGGATGCTGTTGTAGAATAAGCAAGACCCTTCTGAACAATACTGTATCACCACCAACAGGTAAAAAGTCCTGGAGTTGAAGCCCATATGGTGCCCTCAGTGGCAGGTTTGCATAAAGACAAATCCACTCTTAATTGTTTTTCAGTACATGTAGCCTAGGTAGTTTCTGAGTGAGAAAAAAAATCATTCTTCTAAATTCTACTCTTGCAAATTGGCTTGTGGAAATGAGATTCACCACTTATCTGAAAATAGCACCCTCAATGCAGCTGTTGCACTACCACTACCACTAACTGTTCAGTGTCCGTAAAATTCTGCACGTTGAGACTACCCGTATCCAAAGTCTCCTCCTTTGTGGAATCTGTATCTGTTCTTTGGTTTATGCATCTCAAAGAGATTTTCTATATGTTAATATTGGAATATATTCCACAAATGTGAACCTCCCAGCTGAGGAGCTGATAATGTCAGAACACCTACTAGTGCACGTCTCCTAGGTACATGGAATAAAAGGAGGAAATTTCCAGTTGCTTTGTATTCTATCCCACACATACTTAAGAGCAGGTATTAAATGTATCTACACTCAGGGGCTTCCCTGGTGGCGCAGTGGTTGAGAATCTGCCTGCTAATGCAGGGGACACGGGTTCAAGCCCTGGTCTGGGAAGATCCCACATGCCGCGGAGCAACTAGGCCCGTGAGCCACAACTACTGAGCCTGCGTGTCTGGAGCCTGTGCTCCGCAACAAGAGAGGCCACAATAGTGAGAGGCCCGCGCACCGCGATGAAGAGTGGCCCCCACTTGCCGCAACTAGGGAAAGCCCTCGCACAGAAACGAAGACCCAACATAGCCAAAAATAAATTTTAAAAAAAAATGTCTCTACACTCAGAATCTAGGATGAATCTGGCCTAGAATCCTAGCCTCCATCATTTTGCCGGTTTGCTTCCAGATCTATCCATAACCTTCAGCTCTGCAAGGTACTGCAGGGTACAAAGTCCTATAGATTATACATCTGAGGATCTCTTGCCAACTAGCTCCCTATTAGCTTAGCCAGTGGGAGTCACAGGTGAGAGACTGGGGAGGTAGTGAAAAGGAGAAGCCAGGGTGTCTTGCCCTCCCTCTCAGCTTTAGGAAGCATCTCCAGCTGGGGCTACACCTCTGTGATTCCAGCTCCTATAAGGCAGCTGCTCCCTCCAAGGCCCAACTCCCAAAGGTAGCCCACACTCTTGTGAGGCGTAAAAATCTTTTCTCCCTTGATCCCTCCAGCTCTGTAAGTCATATATAGCTTCTTTTTGTCCCATCTTTGGGTTGCCTGCCCAGCCCATTTTCCCTTTTGGCTCTTCCAACACTTTTAAACTAGTGTCCACATTAAATTCCTTTTGCATAGGTCTGTTTCCCTGAGTAGACTCTGTTACCATGAACCTGAATGCAGCCAGTTCATCTGTCTGAGAAGTAAAAACCCATAGCATCTGGCACTGATATCCGGGAGTTTATATGTGAACTTTTGACCACTGAGAGAACATTGCTTGCAAAATTACTAACATGTGCAGTAGTTTTTGCTTATCCTCTGACAAAAGGAAGGCATTCTCTGGCCATTCTAAATAACCCAGAAAACCCTACTTGCTAACTTGAGTGCAATCTATTTGATAAGCGGTGCATAAAGGTACTAAAGCAATGGTTCTCAACCTAGGCTTCCACTAGCATAACTCAAGAGAATTAAGAAAACCCTAATATGCAGGTTGTACCTCAGACCAATGAAAACGAGAGCCTCTGGAAGTGGAACCCAGGCATTAGTACTTTATAAAACTTTCTAGATGATTCCAGCATGCAGCCAGGATGAGAACCACCTCTTGTTTCTCCCACTGACCCAGTTGCTGGTGAATCTAAAGGAGTGTCAGCTGATTCTTCTAGTTGCTGCTGCTTCTCGTCTGCCTGTTGGCTCTACTCCTAGGACTGGTTCTGAGCTTAGGAGACCAGTGGAGCCCATCCCTTGACAGTGCCCGTGAGTGGCATTAAAGTTGTTGGGGTTTAGCACTGTGATAGCCCACTGCCATCGTCAACCGCCTCTCCCTGATCCTTACAGCTGCCAGGAATGGTGAGACTTTCTGCAGAGAAGCTAAAGTGGGGTCGTCAACACCAGGCGTAAGAGGTAGCAGGATAGGATTTTATTTCAAAAGACTTAAAAGTTTTAGTTTGTCACTTTGACCAGAAGTGGGTACTTCCATTTGTTTTCTGCTAGAATCTATCACAAGTATTTTAAAAATTCATTATTTTATATAATATAATGATTCTATTCTATATTCCATTACTTCAAGAAACTATAAACCTTCTCTTACCACGGTGTTTCTTATCCTGGTTTATGGAGCCACAGTCTCCCAATACCCTAAACCAGAAACCTCAGAGTTATCCTAGAGTCTCCCCTCACTCTTACCCTCTCCCCATCACCACTGCACATATATCTAACCACCACTAAGCCCTGTTGACTGGAATTCCTAAATAAAACTCAAGTCCATCTCTTTATTTCTGTTCCTACTGCCACTGACTTGGCCAAGGCTAATGGTTCTCAACTCTGACTGCAAATACAATCATCTTGGCTAGGCTTAAAAAGGCTTGTGTTCAGGCCACATCCCAAATCAATTAAAACAGTTTCTGAGAATTATATATTTTTTAAAGCTTCCCATGTGATTCCAATGGACAGCCAACTATGAGAACCACTAGCTTAGCTCTCTCTCTCTCTCTCTTTTTTTTTCACTTGGACCCTTGTTGTAACTTCCTAATTGGTCTCCTATTGTGTCATCACTCTTAGTTCATTGTCTATGTCGCTGCCAGAGAGATCCTTCCAAAATGCAAATCTGGTCATATTACATGGTAGCTTGAAATCCTCAAGCAGCTTCTCATTGCCTATAGGGGAATGATCTCCAGACACCTGTGTGTGATGTGTAGAAGAGAAATGCATGCTTGGAGACAAATCAGATCTGAGCTCAAATTCCACCTCTATCTAAGCTACATGATCTAGGCAAGTCAATTCATCAATCTGAGCTGCAATTTCTTTAACCATAAACTTTCTCATGGAATAATGTATGTAAAGTACTTGGCACAGTGCCAGGCATGTAGTGTTGAGTAAATAAAAAAATGGTTGTTGTAATAGTAGTGTGTAAGCCCCCCCACCAGCTGCTATCTAGTTCTCCAATCTCATTTTTCCCTCTCCTTCCATTGCCCACTAAACTCCAACCCAACAGATTTATTGCAGAATCCCAACAACAAGCCACTTCATGACTGCATTCCTGAGTGTAGTTCTGTCAACTTAAGCTGCTATCCTCCCATCTCCCTGGCCAGTCCTACTCACTACTAGATCCAGTTCAGAGCATCACTTCTATGAAGGCTTCCCTGACCAACTCCACCTTTGCAAACACCCTTTTCTTTTGCGTAACTCCTATATATTATATTGAGATTATTTATTTACTTCTCTATCACTAGATTATAAGCTTCCTTAGTATAGAGGCTGCCTTATGCATTTATATCTCCAGTAACAAGTATAGTGCTTGGCACTTGGTAGGTACATCATAATGTTTGTCACATGACTGCATAGCTTTAAAATATCAATAAATTAAAGACTCCAAATAGCCAAAACAATTTTGAGAAAGAAGAACAAAGCTGGAGACATCACATTCCCTGATTTCAAAGTATACTACAAAGCTACAGTAATCAAAACGTATGGTATTGACACAAGAACAGACACATAGGTCATTGGAACAGAATAGAGAGCCCAGAAATGAACTCACACTTATATGGGCAATTAATCTATGACAAAGGAGGTGAGAATATACAATGGAGAAAAGACAGCCTCATTAATACATGGTGGGAAAACTGGACAGCTACATGCAAAATAATCAGACTGGACTATTATCTCACACCATATACAAAAAATAAATTCTAAATGGATTAAAGACTTAAGTGTAAGACCTGAAATCATAAAACTTCTAGAAGAAAACACAAGGCAATAAATTCTTTGGCATTGGTCTTAGTAATATTTTTTTGGATATGTCTCCTCAGGCAAGGGAAATAAAAGCAAAAATAACTAAATGGGACTACATCAAACTAAAAAGCTTTTGCATGGTGAAGGAAACTATCAACAAAACGAAAAGGCCACCTGCTGAATGGGAGAAGATATTTGCAAATGATTTATCCAATAAAGGGTTGATATCCAAAATATACAAAGAACTCATACAACTCAACATCGAAAAACAACAACAACAAAAACAATTTAAAAATGGGCAGAGGATCTGAATAGACATTTTTCCAAAGAAAACATACAGATGGCCAACAGGCATGTAAAAAGATGCTTATCACCACTAATCATTAGGGAAATGCAAGTCAGAACCACAGTGAGATATCATCTCACACCTGTCAGAATGGCTGTTATCCAAGAGACAACAAATAAGTGTTGGCGAGGATGTGGAGAAAGGGGGACCCTCATGCATTGATGGTGGGAATGTAAAGTGGTACAGCCACTATGGAAAACAGTATGGAGATTCCTTTAAAAATTAAAAATAGGTCTACCATACAATCCAGTAATTCGTGGAATCCACGAATTCCACTTCATTATCTGAAGAAAACGAAAACCAATTAGAAAAGATATATGTACCCCTGTGTTCATTGCAGCATTATTTACAATTGCCAAGATATGGAAGCAACCTAAGTGCCCATCACTAGATGAATGGATAAAGAAGATGTGGTGTATATATACAATGGAATATTATTCAGCCATAAAAAAAGAATGAAATCTCATCATATGCAACAACATGGATGGACCTAGAGGGTATTATGCTAAAGGTAAGTCAGACAGAGAAAGACAGATAATGTGTGATTGTACTTACATATGGAATCTAAAAAAAAAAAAAAAAAAGAACAAACAAAACAAACAAATTCATAGATACAGAGAACAAACAAGTTGTCAGAGGGCAGGGAAGAGGGGGGAGGAGAAAAATAGCATGAAATGAAAGTACAGTGTGGGGAATATAGTCAATAATTATGTAATATCTTTGTATGGTGCCAGATCATAACTTATCATGGTGATCATTTTGTAATGTTTAGAAATATCTAATCGCTATGTTGTGTAATGGGAACTAACAGTGTTGTAGGTCAATTATACTTCAAAAACAAACCAACAAACAAACTCATAAAAAGAGATCAGATTTATGGTTACCGGAAGTAAGTGGGGAGGTGGGGGGAGGAATTAGATGAAGATAGTCAAAAGGTACAAACTTCCAGCTATAAGATACATAAGTACTAGGGATGTGATGTACAACATGATAAATATAATTAGCATTGTTGTATGTTACATATGAAAGTTGTTAAGAGAGTAAATCCTGAGAGTTCTTATCACAAGGAAAAAAATATTCTTTTTCTCTTTTATTTTGTGTCTATATGAAGTGATGGATGTTCACTACACTTATTGTGATCACCATTTCACATTGTATGTAAGTCAAATCATTATGCTGTACATCTTAAACTTATACAGTGCTGTATGTCAATTATATCTCAATTAAACTGGGGGAAAAAAGAAATTAGAGAATAAGTTCAAGGACTGTCAAGGTTGTATACTGCTAACCTTTGAAGGCAATGCAATACGGTGCAGAATACAGCCATCTTTTTCCACAAAGAGATTCTGGTGTCCTTTGAGAGACACTACTAGGGTGAAAAGACCACAGTTCACATGTTTTGTGGTACAAATTATGTTTTTATTTTGGAGGACAAGATTCTTGAGCCAGAATGATTTCATCTTAACTCCACTATTTGCTAGCTATATGATGGTAGATAAATGATTTAACCTCTCTGAAACTAAATTTGCTCTTCTAAAAGATGGGACAGTAACACCTACATTGCAGTGCTGATATAAGGAATGAATGACATGACGTGATATATATAAAGTATTTGGTGTAGTAAGTCCCCATTAAATGGAACGTATCATTATTATTGTTATAATCAGTATAAAGAAAGAGTATTTTATCAGCTTTCATTCCTATTTTTTGTTTGTTTTACATGATAAAACTGGTTTGATTTTCTTGACTAGGTGATTTAATAAAAATATTCAAATCAGTTAATATGAATACACAAAACCCACATATGGGCAGCTACTATACCAAGTATTTGAAATTACTTAACTTAGAAGTCTTAGCTCACCTGAGCTTATACAAATATAGCAAAAAGTATCACTTGTGGGTAGTTAGGACTTTTCTCACCCAACTGATGCTTGGTTCTATTCTCTGCCTCTAAGGAGACATCTTGTCCCATCTCAGTGTTTACCATGGCAAGTGTGTATTTTTTGTCAAGAGATAAGGAAGCAGTTCTTTATTGCTACTAATGTTCCTGAATTATCTTGATAAGAAAAAATGGTAGTTTATTACTTCCTACAGGGACAAACAATATTTAACATTTCATGAAATTTAATATTCTTATATTTTTTTACTCATTCTAAACTTCAAAGACATTAATAAATTTATGGTTTGTTTTAGGACATTAGCAACTTCTGCTTACTCCCTTCCGAAAGGAAGTAGCTAAGGTCCTGAAATTTAGATTGCATAACTTGAAATGAGGTGTGTAATTTGCAGTTATCTTCTTCACCTTTTTTATTACTTAAGTAATATTTCCCAAACCTGAGTAATTGTCAGACTAAATTGAACTTAAAACACATGTAGAGACCCCTTATGTTAGAATCTCTGGGGATACGGCTTCAGGATCTATATTTTTAAAACCTCTTCCAGTATATATTGATGATCATCCAGGTTTGGGAAATTTTGCCTTATAGATTTAGTATATATTTTGCACATGGTAGATACATAGTACAGATTTACTGAGCTCAATCGTTATGCAGTAGAATAAGATATATCACTCAGGAGATAGCCGTTCTACTGTTTTTGGTTCTCAAGTCCATTTATGTTACCATATTATTAATTATTTGGGCCAATAAAAAACCCTGTGGTTTATAGATTTAGAAGTTTCTCTTTGGATTCAGCAAAGCTTTACTGAATACTTAGTTTGTGCAAAGCACCATGCTCAGAACGTGGAATGAAGATGGGAAAGAAAAAGATGAGTGGTGCTTACTCTTAAAGATTTACTACTGCCTAGTAGGGATGAAAGACATAGACCCAAATAATACAAGCCTTAGTACAATGAAAGTTGGGAAAATATTAATTTTAAACCTAGCCACTGGATTCCCTACTGGATCATGGGGTCAGTGGTCTGGGTGGGGTCACTTTTTTTTTTTTTTTTTTTTTTTTTTTTTATTTATTTGGTTGCGCCAGGTCTTAGTTGCGACAGGCGGGCTCTTAGTTGTGGAATGTGTGCTCCTTAGTTGCAGCAGGCAGGCTCCTTAGTTGTGACTCGCTGGCTCCTTAGTTGAGGCATGTGAACTCTTAGTTGTGGCACGCATGTGGGATCTAGTTCCCCAAGCAGGGATTGAATCCAGGTCCGCTGTCCTGGGAGCGTGGAGTCTTAACCACTGCGCCACCAGGGAAGTCCCTGGAGTCACTTTTAAATCTCGTCCCATAAGGCTCATAGAATATCCTCCTAGGGGTAAAACAGCAAGCAGAAAAATTGAGGTGCTTTAACAAAATAGGTAAAGTCTGCTTCCTTCTCCGTACTGACATCGCATTTTGAACACCTGTTTGTGCTTACCACCTTTTTTGTTTGTTTGTTTTCGTTATTTGTATGATCTTTCCAAACATCAGTTTTTCCTATCTATAAAATGAAAGTGCTGGAACCTAATTTTGTTTTTAGTTTAGTTCTATGAGCGCATGAATTTTAATAGTGAAGGGAAATCAAACTGGATCACTGAAGTCCCCAAATAAAATTTTCTTTTAATAAGAAAAATATGTAAAATATTAGATTGAGAGAGAAACTGTCTAGGCCCATTTTACAGACATGTCTCTTGGGCCTAGAAAGAATTGAGAAAAATATCCAAATCATGCAGTTGGTTTACTGACAGAGCCGGGA
The DNA here is from genome assembly GCF_028021215.1 of Eschrichtius robustus. NCBI lineage: Eukaryota > Metazoa > Chordata > Mammalia > Artiodactyla > Eschrichtiidae > Eschrichtius > Eschrichtius robustus. The sequence goes on along the minus strand of NC_090831.1, from coordinate 98,087,927 downwards.
CTGGAAGAAAAATATATCTTTTAATTCTCATTTCAATGTGCTTTTAACAATGGTGTATGTGTGTGTGTGTGTGTGTGTGTGTGTATGTATGTATGTATGTATATATACAGGCACACTCACACTTTGTGTGGCTGTTAAATCAAGCTAAGGAATGTGGATAATAATTTATACTATCTTTAAAGTAATACCTTTACTGAGAAGTTAATTTTCAGTCTATTTATGGAACATCTGCATTAGAAGTCATAAATTCAAATGCTGCTCTGGTCCTGTAAATAACTGTAATGTGTTCTTTGGGCTAGATGTAATAGAATAGGAAATGGTGAGGGGTGTGACATACCAAAAGGGTATATTCTTAAGTTTCCTGCAGATTTTTCCATGTGGAACTGTAGCCCCAGGATTGATAGATAACCCAAGTTTTCAGGAGAAGCCAGAAATATGGATTTTTGTGTGAAATCTCCCAATTTTTAAATGCTTTTCAAAAAAAAATGTTTAACAATGTATGGGCTGAACAAAACACATTTGTAGGTTGAATCCAGCCTCTTAGCTGTCATCAAGGCTTCTTGTCCACACAAAAATAAACATATTCACTGTAATTTCCAAGTTTTAAAATGAGTCACTAACCAAATATTCATGGCTCTGGCCATGGAAGTGACTCCTGCTTTTGATTACCATTTATTTGGACAACATAGTAGGAATTTTATATATCAAACTTGCTGAGACGAATGAGATCATTCTTTTTTTAAATTTTTCACTGAAGTATAGTTGAATTACAATCTTGTATTAATTACTGCTGTACAGCAAAGTGACTCAGTTTTATATATATTATATATATACACACACACACACCTTCTTTTTCGTATTCTTTTTCATTATGGTTTATCACAGGATATTGAATATAGTTCCCTGTGCTATAGAGTAGGACCTTGTTGTTTATCCCTTCTATATATGCCGGTTTGCATCTGCTAATCCCAAACTCCCTCTCCTCCTCTCTCCCACCCCCTCCCCTTGGCAACCACCAGTCTGTTCTCTATGTCCCTAATTTTGTTTTTGTTTCATAGACAGGTTCATTTGTGTCATATTTTAAATTCTACATGCAAGTGATATCATATGGTATTTGTCTTTCTCTTTCTGACTTATTTCACTTAATATGATGATCTCTAGTTGCATCCAGATTGTTGCAAATGGCATTATTTCATTCTCTTTTATGGCTGAGTAATATTCCGTTACATATATGTACCACATCTTCTTTGTCCATTCATCTGTCGATGGACATTTAGGCTGTTTCCATATCTTAGCTATTGTGAATAGTTCCGCTATGAACACAGGGGTGCATGTATCTTTTTGAATTATAGTTTTGTCTGGATATACGCCCAGGAGTTGGATTGCTGGATCATAAGGTAATTCTATTTTTAGTTTTCTGAGGAACCTCCATACTGTTTTCCACAGTGGCTGCACCAACTTACATTAATGGGATCAGTCTAAGAATAACTTTCCCTAATCTCTTGCTACAGTTGAGCTAAAGCTAATGGTCTTGCTTTTGTTATATTTAATTCTGTGAATAGTCTAGGCATATCATATCTAAATGCATACAGTTATTAAAGTTTACTTACAAATCTCCCAAGGAAATGCATTTCCATGTAAATAGTATAGTAACTACATATAACACAATATATGTAAGGTGAGCTGGGCCAGAAGACTCAAGGATTCATCCTTAGTGCTTTATTTTGGTCTTACCGCTTGTCCACACATTCTACTTCTAAGCTGGCTCTATGGAGATTTTTTTTTCCAATAAAATAATCCAGGTAAAAATTATATCCTGCAAGGGAGAGATACATTTTGAAGAAGAAGAAGAAAAAAAGCCAGATAATGCACTTTTGCATCTAACATCTAAGATCAAGGTGTATAAAATTGTATTTGAGCACTGGTTTTTTGGCTGCCTCGTCCCTGATATTTTTCCTGTTTCTGTTTTATCTGCCTCCTTTATCCTGTTTCAAATTTATCCTCTAGTTCAAAGGAACTGTCTAAGGGATAAAAGTTCCCAATGAAAGAAACTTTGTAATCCTCAACTCTATTTTGGAAAGCCCTAAACAAGTATTTCTGGCAGAAAAAAAGGGGGCATATTTTCACAGCAGGAGTGAAGAGATTTCCCAGGTAGAGTACGAAGACAATTAAGTCCCAAAGACTGTGGATCCCTGGCTAAGAAATGATGACATTCCTGGCCTTTTGCCTGTGACTTAATGAGGAGCCAGAGGGTGATCAGGGCTGTGACCAAGGCCTAGGTAATCTTCATCCCCTGCCTGGGCAACTGAAATCCTCCGTCTGGGGCTGATTTCACTGTGTGTTACTGTTTTAGGAATATATGCAGCAGCGTGACACAGGCAGCAATTCAGAGAACTCGCCCAGGGCAGGCAAGCTAATGAACACATTTCAGCATGGCACCTCTCCATGACTCCTAAAGGCTTTGCCCACTTGGGCAGAAGATGAAACAGAAGGCCAAGCCAGATCTGATGGTGTTTTCTCTGGCAAGAGACATAAGTAATCTGACACCAAAGATGGGCACTCATTTTCTTGTAAAGGGTAGGGGTAAAGTTAATTTGCATTTGGGGCCCAACTAATATCCATGGTCCAAAATATATCTGAAAATCATTTGCATGAATATGCCAGGACACAGTTTGTCAAAATTACTTCATAAGGGTTCGTACAGTATAGTCACTGGCAGTATTATTTGAGAATGATTTAGTTGGATCTGTGCCAATATTTTGTGTAGAAAGGGTTCAGAAATGCTGTTTTTCATAGCTCAGTTGTACAAGATGACACATTTACAGGAAAATATCACTAAAATCTGTGAATTGGTAAAAAGTTACCCTGAGCTGAAATGTTAAAAGGAAGATTTTTGTCTCTTAAATTTATGCAGCCAGGCTATTTTGCTGAGATCTTAGGTTACGTTATCAAATAGAAAAGCCTAGTGTACAGTGAATATGCTAGTTCCCTGATGATAAATTCTCCTAATGTGCTTAAAACAGTATTTTCCCCCCACTGGTTTAATCATTCTCCCTATAATCTTCTCCATGCTATTAATTTATTTAGCATCTTCTTCCTTTATAACACAAAATAACTTAGACCTAACTGATATGCAATTTTCACAAAATTTGAATTAGTTTAGGTTAATAAGTTTTTTTGTCCTTTTCTTTGCATTAGTTCACAATTATTTCTGTCATCGCTCTCCTCTACTCCATTTATCTCAGTCTGCTCTCTTCCTTACCACCTAGTGACTATAATAATGGCTAATGTTAAGTGAACACAGTCAGTCAAGCACTGAGCTAAATTCTTTTCATGAATTATCTTATTTCATTCTTATAACATCCCCATGAAGTAGGTACTGTTGTTATCCCATTTGCAGTGGATCAGAAGCCTGAACTGTCCATGATGACAGAGCCAGTAAGAAGTGGAGCCGATAGCTCCACTTTTGACCCTTCCCCATCTTCCTGGGGCCCCACAAGAGGGGAAAACATTTCCACAGTGATTTTTCTCCTCATGTCACTTCTCTGGGGACTGCACACCAACTATGAGCTTGTGCAAAGTGCCGGTGAGGGGCCAGAGACAATGAGGAGAGACTGTGTCCTGAGCTTGAATCATTTGATGGTGATTAAATCCTTACGACAGTTTTAAGACTTACCGCTCTGCAAAGAAACAGCTCTGCAAAGAAACAGGAGGAACCAATTGGTGTCCAAGTAGCAAGTTATATTTTCTTTTCATTTAATTAAAATGGCCATTGGTCACTCTTTGAGGCTGAAACATACTTGGGAGAGAAAAACAAACACTTCCAAGGCTCACTTTTTCTTTCTCTGCTCTCTTTGTTCCCAATACTCTCCCCTGAGTGAGTGGTTCTGGAAGGAAAGGCTCTTCCCCCACACCCAACCCCCCACCAGCTGCTCATTTTCCTTGATTTTGTCACCAAATTCTAATCCCAAGTTTGACAGCTCACAATGTGCCATAATGGAACAGATAAACTTGTTTAATTTCTTGCACAAGTCAATTTAAATGAAATTAGCCAGCAGGTAAGGCCCTTTACACTTTGCAAAGCTCTTTTTCACGTGCATTATCTCATTAAACTGTCAAAAAATTAATTAGGATAAAATGACTGACAGAAAAGAATTGAATCTTTGTTTAAAGCACAGATGCCCCCTGATAAATCAGTACCAGAAATTATTGCAAAAGAAAAATTATAGTATTTATGTGAACCGGGAATGGATTGAGGATGTTGGTTGTTGCTAACCTCCATCATATCAAAGTTTTCATTTGACTTTCCCTTCAGTGTATAAGCGGGACAGCCAATCTAAACTCACCTACCCACAATAAAAACACTTCATTTATTGCAGTTTCAGAAATAATTGGCTATCTGTTCCTTTTACTCATTGTGCCATGATAAATAATAATGGATCCTAGAACAACTTTGCCTTTTTTCTCTCATTTCAGGTAAATCCTGTGGATTGATAAAATCTAGCTGTTGCTGTAACAGCTATACCACAGTACTAGTTTCAGAAAATACTGGGGTACATTTTCCCTTAATCCTTCTCATCTGATGCTATTTTTTTTCCTAATTGCTGATTCATTTTGATTGTGTTTGATGTGACAGCGGGTATTGTTTGAACCCTATGAAGTGATTCCTATTTCGAATATCAACACCCCCCCAGACATACTTGCTTGGCCATTCTGTATTTACTCAGGGTCAACCTCAGTAACAGTTGACAATTATGATGTTCTTACTACATACCAGACACTGTGCTGGGAACTTTAAGTGCATTATCTCATTCAGTCCCTGTATCATCTCACAAATTTGGACATCTTATTATCCCCATCCAGTAGAGGACAGCCCTGAGGTTGAGGTAAAGTGAATTGGTATGTTGGTGCTAGGATTCCAATCGAGGTCCACGTACTCCAAGAACTGAACTCCTAAACTATCACACTCTTCACAGATGATGAATGAGTTTAATGATCATCATCACTTAACTGGTTTAAAGTATGGAAGAGCTAGGAAGTTAGAGTATATCAGTCAATTTTTGTTATATAATAATGCTGCATAACAAACCAGTGGCTTAAAATAACAATAATTATTCTTGCTCGTATACATATCAGTTGCTTTAAGCTTAGCTGATTGAAGCTTGGCTTGGCTGGGCTTAGTCCCAACCTGCAGCATGGGACCGGGTCTGCTCCACAATTCTTTCATCCTGTCCTCCATGATCAGTGGGCTGCCTGGAGCTTGTTCATCTCACGGTATTAACAAAAGCGAAGAAGAGGCAAGCGGAAACACACAATGCCTCTTAAGGTCTAGTTTTGGAGCTGGCATGCTATTTCCACTCATGTGCCATGGGCAAAATAAGCCACATGGTAGAGCTCACCATGAACGAGATTGGGGAAATATACTCCACCTTTAGTGGGAAGGACTACAACGTCACACGGCAAAGAGTGTGGACAAAGGGAGACAGGGAGGAATGGGCAGTGACAATATGAATACACTCTACCATGGGAGACAAATGGTTTAAAAAATGAGTTCTGCATTGATCGTGTGGATGTATGTTCATATGGAGAAGAAAGAGGAAGAAGACTTGACCTCAGCTGAACAGAGAAATAGAGTCTAATGTTCTATTCCTAATTCTTGTATATAGAAGTGAGAGAGAAGGTCCAAAAGGTCTCAGGGACCATTGGCTACAAATGAACCTGATAAGCAGTGATTTTAAGGCTAAGCAGATCAGCAAAGAATGCTGTTACAGCATTTATGCTTCTGAGATAGAACTGGCTGACAAGTTAGAGAATAATATTTATGAGAATGAAAACAGTTGGAATTGGGAATACATGGAAAACTCAGGATTTACAGAACCCATAGTCTGAAGAATACTTTAAATGATCTTAAACCTCACTAACCTAGCATAGAACTCTAGACTCCCAAGTCGAAAGGTCTCTTAAAAGTCCTTAAGTCTAATAATACCCAATGCTTGAATTTTCTCTGTAACATGCAGCCTCTATTTAAACATTTCCTGTGACCATCCTTTCCAAATCCTTTTCGAATAGCTGTCTTCCTTGTTCTTGTCATTATAATGTATCCCATGTATCCACACTGCCTTTGGGTGAGCTAGCAAGTAAAAGCCACCCAAAGATGATAAACCCAGGAATGCTCCTTCCCTTCCTGCTGATGAACCATTCCTGCGCAGGGCCGGCTTCACAGGGTCTTGTGCTTAGCAGGGTCCCAAGCCTGACTTAATACTCTACAGATGCCATCTTGAAATTCTTAATAATTTTTTAACAAGTGACTCTGCATTTTCATTTTGTTTTTAAATGTATTTCTTTCTTTATTTATTTATGGCTGAGTTGGGTCTTCGTTGCTGCGCGTGGGGTTTCTCTAGTTGCGGTGCGCGGGCTTCTCATTGCAGTGGCTTCTCTTGTTTGCAGAGCACGGGCTCTAGGCGTGCAGGCTTCAATAGTTGTGGCTCGCGGGCCCTAGAGCACAGGCTCAGTAGTTGTGGCGCACCGGCCTAGTTGCTCCGCGGCATGTGGGATCTTCCCAGACCAGGGATCGAACCCGTGTCCCCTGTGTTGGCAGGTGGTTTCCCAACCACTGTGCCACCAGGGAAGCCCCAGGGCTTAAAATGTTAAGTTCTATACTGTTTTAATAAACACTGGGGTATTTTGGATCCTTTTTTTATACTTTTCAGTTAAGACTAGGGGTTTTGATTTTAAAGGGTTCAGTTCAGAAGGGAAGATTCTTATCTTCTTTAATGAGTTGCAGAAACATGCCAAATAACATCCTGAGGCTATTGAAATTAAAGTTTCTAAGCCTGAAAGGGTCAAAAAAAAACCCAGGAGTATTTTGATTTAGCTGAGATTTTTTTGTTTGATGTTGCCCGGAGTTACACATTTTATAACTAAATGCCCTTTCTTTCCCTCCTAAGCTTTTCATCTTCAAAGATTCAGCAGCATGTAATTATTCCAGTACTAATTTTTCTGTCTGCCAGTAAAGAGCTGTTCATTTAAAAATATATTTTAAAAGGACCTGAATCCATTGTGAATTTAGTGACCATACTTTAATCGTATAACTGCAGATGATAAATCTGTATTCAGAGAAGGAGTCCTGTGACTGATAAGATAGAAACTAGTAACACAGGTCCCATGAATATTGTTATTCTCTCTCTCTCTCTCTCTCTCTCTCTGTCACACACACACACACACACACACACACGCACACACACACACACACACACACACAGTACAGAGTGCATTTCAAACTCGTTCCTGGAATATTTTCTAAGCCTGCATTCACAAGCACCCTTCAAAGAGTTAGATGTGTTGATTTCATTTAGTGAAAGTGAGAAGCGACTTAACATTTGTAGAGCCCATCTATATTCCAAAATCTGTTGAGCTTTGTTGGTTTTTTATTTTGTTTTTGTTTTGGGGGTTTTTAACTAACTTTACATTGTTCTTCAAATTTGACTCAAAGATGGGTATGATACAAGTGGTCTACAGTAGACCATTGGCAGTACATGAATTTGTGAGTTCTAGTGATCCTTAGGGTAACCATAAAGTAAACAAAAACAAAAGTAAAACTCAAAATTTCTGGACACTAATTTCTGTATTCATGTTTTATTCTATCAGGTTCTATGAAAAATAGAAAATTGAAACATGTGACAGATACATTCTCTAATCTTGATACTGAGCCTCAAGTTCTTCTTTCCTCCCTATCCTTTCTTGCATTCTTAATGTAGATTTCTTCGATAAAATGAGAGGTGACAATAAACTGCTTTCCTCAATGTCTCTAAGGTAATTCATTAAAACTTTCGTGCTTATTTGCTAAGTGCACACTCCCAACCTATAGTTACAGATTGTCATTTTGACCTCATGCAGCCATGAAATGAGGAATCCATATTTGTCATTATATATTTTTGACTAATTTTTACCCAAGATACTACAGCCAGTGTATCCAGGTTTTGCAGAGTCTGAGTCATTCATGAAATGCCTTTATAATATTGGGTACTTACTCAAAACATCTCTAGACCTCATTTTGTGGAAGTTAGCTTGGTGTTTTAGCACACAGGTCTGGTCCCATGTATACCTGGCTTTGAATCTGAACCTTTCTCTTATGTCATTTTGGGCAAGTTTCTTTGCTTCTCTACTCACATTTTTTAAGTGGAAACAAAAATAGTACATAAATTATTTGATGGCTATGAGGATTAAGTGAAATAATGCAGGCAAAGCACATGGTGCTGATTAAAATATTAGTTCCTATTCTTATTACATCATTCCAGATCAGTTTATGAGCAAGAAGGTGAGCTCATTACTTCATAGCCATATTTTATTTTGATCTTACAATGATATTCCCCAACTTATCAGCCACTTTAATTATGAGAATTGTATTTAAATGACTTCTGACTATGTTTGAAAAGCAAATTTACTCTTAATGGTAACTACTTCCTTACATTAAAAAATATAGAAAACAAAATGTTGTGAATTTTAATGGACTCGACATAGGCATTTTGAGGAATGATTCAAATACACTCTTCAAGTCCAAGCATCTTTAAGAAAGAAATAATTGTGATATTCAGGAGGCAGGAAGTAGATGTCTCCTTTAGTGAATTAAATCCTGCAGACGTTCACTAAGCATCTGTGTTTTGGCCAGATCCCCAACTTCCTACAGCAGCATGCAAAATCCTGGAAGGTGGAGTCCAGGTCTTTTTCAGCATTTCATCCCCAGCATTTAGATATGGAGAAGAGAACGTAAGGACTTGATTTAAAGGTATTTTTCTATTTGGACAGAAAGAGAAAGCACCAGCAGTTACTTAGAGATCTGATGGGGTGATAAAGGAAACTGGAACAAAGGAGCAATGTCTCTGACCTACTGTCAGCAGAGCCTACCTTCCAGGGGTGCACCCGGCAGTGGTGATGAACTTCAAAGTTTATTGTAACAGTGGCTTAAATCTTGGGTGGGCCGGCCATGTGAGAAGTGTGGGATATGTTTGACAGACTGGCTTAAAGGAGTAATGAACTCACAGAGTTGACATCATTTGAACCATGCATCAAGCTAACCACTTTCTATCAACCCAGAAAGTTTTACTGAGCACGTACTAATTGCCCAGCACTGTACATGACCCTATGAGAGATAGAAAAGAAGTATAACTCATGGCCATCACCTTCAGCAGTGCACAGTTTTTTGCCTTTATTATCTTCTCTATCAGGGAACTGTACTTTCTCCCCACTAACAGGCTGTTGTCAAGTGCGATGAGGATATTTCTAGCCCACTCACTCGCAGTTGAAAGGACTTTTCTCTGAAGGTCCCTATCCTTTCACTCAGTTGTCCTTAACTTCCCAGCTTCACAGCTGCAAAATACCCCTGAGACTTCAGTGACTTCCCATAGGGACCAACTAAACTAACTAATAGGAAAGATGAAAAGTGGGAATGGGAGAAGACATACCACACGTACCATGCATTAATCTGAAAGTGTTTTATAATCCAACTCTCTTTGACTTTAGATATTCCATCTGTGCTTTACAATAAATGTTTATAAACATAAAATTAATACTATAAAGTTAATGAACATTAACATTCAAGAGAATGCTAAGCCCGTGGAGAAATCTGAGTTAGATTGAGCTGTGCCACCATTAAAGAACATTAAAAGCACTTGGGTTGCTTTCCATGTAGTAGCTGTAATTGAAATACTGCTTCCAATCTGTAGTACTTTTCAGTCCCCAAGTGAAAATAAACATGGCACAAGGAAAAATAAGATCACTAGCATAGCAAAAGAAATTAGAGTGATTATTAGTATATTAATTGAATACCAGATGGAAAAGCAAAACAAACAATAGCCTGCCAGGCTCCACAGGAAATATCTTCTAAATATTTTAGAAGAAAATTTAAAACAACATGTGGTGGTGAGGTATATGGATAATATATTTTCTGCTACCCTGAGCTTGATAGTGACCAAAATAGACCATGAATTATACCACTAGGAGATGTGAAGTTAGAAATTGTAGAGAAGTCCACCAGCAATTTAATTGGGAGTGACCTTTACAGGTAACAAAATACATACTAAGTTTTGGGGTAAGTGTTGTTAGTTTAATTATCTGGGAAGAGAGTGTGTATGTGTATGCATGCTTGTTAACTTCTGTTGTCTTTCTAGCCATGTGTAAAGGCCATACACTGTGGCCCCAGTGGCCCTGGGTGAAGATCAATGCAGTTCCAGTGGCTCAGAAGCCTGTGGGTAGATTTGCCCTTGGCTGGCGTGGTGGGAGACTTCAGGGTGCTTCCTGTGAGCTGTCTGTATTAAAGCCACTCACATTTGAAGCCTATGAAATGCAAGGTGTGTAACAACTCACAATTTAGCACCTATCATGAACATTGCTTGAGTCAGCTGGGTGCTAGAAAATGTGTCCAAATACATGAAAGCATTTGTTCCCTTGTTCATTTCCGTAGGGAACAATTCTTTTCTGATTTCCTCATGTATTATTGTCTAAAATGTAAAAACATTTCTGTATAATGAACACTCCAGAATGTGTTATGTCCCTACAGATGTCTTACTTATTTTAAAATGGGCCTTCAAATGTCCAAGTTGACATATTTATTCTTTGTTAAATACAGTTATTCATCAAACTCTCTTGAACACATGCTATGTGTCAGGTGTGGTTGGGCACAAAGATGGATAAAGGTCTCTTCTCTGCCTTGATGGAGCTCCTGGCTGAGAGGGACCTTCATCAATCACTGTGTTACAGTAGGGTAGGAGTAGTAATACAGGTATGGAAGATGTGCTGTGGGGCCATAGGTGAGAGAACATTTAACTCTGCCTGAGAAGGTCAGGGAAAGCCTCAAGGAATGACCTTGAAGGCCAAGTAAGAATTCTCTTGGGAAAGAGAAAATTTCTTTCAAAAGAGAGAAACTAGTTGGTACATTCTTTTGCGTAGTATACGTTCATCCTTCGGACCGTGTCTTTCCTAGTTGTGTGCTGGAAATCCATCCCTTACCTGAGGCTTCCAAGCTGGACTAGTTTTTCTCCTAGGCTACCTTTTAACCATTAGTCATAGCTCTCATCACTGTTTTAATTATTTGCTTTTCCATACCCCTTCTAGATATTACTGTTCGAGTGTCAAAATTCATCATTGTGGAATCCCTAGCCCGATGTCTGGCATATAGCAGGCACTCCCAGAATATTAAATAAAACAATGAATATCTGGGATAATCTAACATGACATCAATGTAGGGGACATGGTAGTCTGAGCCAGGTTGCAGTGGGTCTTAAGGGTGCTTCTAAGTGAGGTTACAGATGTCATCATGTGCCGGGCAGCAGGGATTCAGTGACTGCTTTGAGCAGTGGAATGACATGGTGCCTCTGGTGGCAGGTGGGATGTGGATTGTATGGGAGTGACTGGCAGCTGGGAGACGCGTCCCTGATCTGCTTCCCAGAGTGGAACAGACGAGGTGGGTAGAGATTGGAGTGCACTGCCCTGCAGTCTGGTTATGGCCTGGGGGGTGGAAGTGGTGGGGGCAGTAGGGGCCGAATTCTGAAGAGTGACATCCTATGGGATTTCCAAGTTAGTCACCAAGCTGGCATCTGAATCTAGGTTCCTGGGTTCCAGAGCGTGGAGTGGAGCATAGGAAGGCCAGGAACAGGAGGGGACCTGAAAGAATCCGCTGTGCTGAGCAGCATGCAGCCCCCATGGACATTTACTGGATGCCACCAGCCATTAAGGGTGGTGGAAGATGGGTGGGTCCAGAGAAAAGGGAGAACTCAAAAAAGACTGGTTTGGGTAACGTGGTGAGTGCTGATGACTGAACACGTTACAGAGGGAAAGGGGAGGAGCAGAGCTTGCAGAGCAGCAATCAGAATGTACAGCTGTTGGGGGTGGGTTGGAACAGGTGGCAGGTAATAAACGGATTTTGTTGAGTTCCAGTTGGGGCACTTAGAGGAAAATCAAGATTTTGCATTGTGTTTTAAAGCTATCTGTGAGAATCATTTTATTTTACTTGTAAAAGTAACTTTTTATGAGCAGGAGTGCCTTATTTGTGTTCCTAGTTTTAAGAGAGTTTGTTCAAACATTTTATACCAATTTAGTTAATTAGAACCAGACCAGGGAGGTCTGAGCCAGTGGTGTGAGAATTTTCAGGTTGGTAAGTAAGATCAGCGTCCTAGGGCAAATGATTTATATATTTAAGTAAACGTTTCTCTACAATAAATATTTTCTATGTAATTTCCTGGCAGTCATAGTCTCACGATTATAAATCAGCAGAACTTGGAACCACCTACACAAACTGTTCAGTTTAAGAAGAAAGAAAATAGATTGGAACCTAATCTTATAATGATAAGTTATAGAGTAGGTATAACTTTAAGATACATTTTATGGTAACTGGTACATATTCTCAGATCTTCTCTCTTATCTGTGCAAAGAAAGGTTAATTGTTAAGCCAGTGCTTTGAGTTTTCAAAGTTATGTGCATCAAGAGCTTTGTAAACTATCTCTTAATGTTTTTGCCAAAATAATAATGGCCTATGGATTTGAATTGGATTTTTTACTGTTTTGATCATTAGCTAGTCAAAGATATTTGGGGCCGATCATACTCTACCCTTACTGAATGAAATATTCTGTTATTCTATTTCTTTTTTCTTGTGGTGGTTTTTTTTTTTTTGTTTTGTTTTGTTTTTTCCTTGGCTTAAAATAGGAGTACTCGTTCTTGTGCCAAAGAGTATGAAAAGTCCCAGGAAGAATTTGGCATTTTTTCCTAGAGTATACATTTTACTTGAGGAACTTGTCAGTTGTGAAATGGGGGAGGCTAATTAATTTAACACATTTTTGTATTAAAATAAATATGCTATATTATGCTAGAATAAAAAAACATGAGAATTTATACATATTAAAAAAGAACAACACACAAAACTTCAAATAGCTATTGAGCTGGCTGCCAGCATTTTCAACTTCTCACTCCATCTCTGCGTGAGGTTTCATACTTTCTAAAGCTGGTCTTGCAGATGGGGGCATTTATACCCATCATTCTGGGTGCTGTTTTAAACAGACTTCAAGAAGATGTCATAACAGAATCAAGAGCCCAGAAATAAACCCATGCATGTATGGTCAGCTAATATTTGGCAAAGGAGCCAAGAATACTCAATGGAGAAAAGACAGTCTCTTCAATAAATGATGATGGGAAAATCGGATATTCACATGCAAAAGAATGAAACTAGACCCCTATCTTACACCACTCACAAAAACTAACTCAAAATGGATTAAACACTTAAATGTAAGACCTAAAACCATAATACTCCTAGAAGAAAATGTATAGAAACAGCTTATTGACATGGGTCTTGGCAATGACTTTTTGGATATAATATCTAAAGCACAAGCAGCAAAATAAAAAATAAACAAGTAGAACTATATCAAAGTAAAAAGCTTCTGCATCACAGAAGAAACAATCAAAAAATGAAATGGCGTCCTATGGAACAGGAGAAAATATTTGCAAAGCATGCTCATAAGGAGTTAATATCCAAAATATATGACACTCATTCAATTCAATACTAAAAAACACAAATAATCCAATTGAAAAATGGGCAAAGACCTGAATAGATAATTTCCAGTGAAGATATTCAAGTGCCCAACAGGTACATGAAAAGGTATTCAACATCACTAATCATCAAGAAAATGCAAATCAAAACCACAGTGAGATATCACCTCACACCTGTTAGAATATCTGTCATCAAAAAGACAAGAGATAACAAGTATTGGTGGAGAAGAGGGAACCCTTGTGCTTTGTTGGGAGGAATGTGAGTTGGTATAGCCACCATGGGAGTTCCTTAAAAAAAAAAAAAAAAAAGTAGAACCATGTAATCCAGCAATTCCACTTTTGGGTAAATATCCGAAGGAAACAAAAATCACTATCCTGAAGAGATATCTGCTTCCCTGTGTTCACTGCAGCATTATTTACAATAGCCAAGACATGGGAACAACCTAAGTGTTCATCGACAGATGTACGGATAAAGAAAATGTGGTGTATATATACAATGGAATATTATTCAGCCTCAAAAAAAGAAGAAAATCCTGCCATTTTTACAACATAGATGGACCTTGAGAGCATTGTGCTAAGTGAAAAAATTCAAGCAGAGAAAGACAAATACTATATGATCTCACTTATATGTGGAATCTAAAAAAAACCAAATTCATAGAAGCAGAGATCAAACCAGTGATTGCCAGAGGTGGTGCTCAGTCGGGGGGTCGTGGGGGGCAGGATTGTGGGGGAATGAGTAAAGGTGGCCAAAAGGGACAAACTTCCAGTTATAGGTTCTGAGATGTAATGTAAAGCATGATGAGTATGATTAAAATACTGTATTATTTTTTTGAAAATTGCTAATGGTGAATCTTAAAAGTTCTCATTACAAGGAAAACAAATCTGTGACTATGTGAGGTAATGGATATTAACCAAACTTGTGGTAATCATTTTGCAATATATACATTTATCAAATCATTTTGTTATACACCTTAAACATACAATTTTGTTTATCATTATATCTCATTAAAACTAGAAATAAAGATGTCAAACAGCCCAAAGTAGTGCTTTTTACTATGTTCACCATCTCACCCCTATCACACCCTCCTCATAGGATCTGAGCACCTATAAAATGACTGTTTACTTCACCACATAACAATTATTTCATGTCTCTCCAAAGTGTGAGTGCCCTGAGAGCAGGCTTCTCTCCCTAATTATTTCTATATCCACAGCTCCTAGCTCCTGTCATAGAGTATTTGATGTATGTGTTGAAGGAATGAACGCATGAATGAGTTTTAGGGACTCTCCAGGACAGACCATAATTCATACACTCATACACACAGCACTCTGACAGTGACCCTGGGGTTACCCTCATGGTTAGTCTGGGGTGGAACTTATCATTACCATGAGGTGATACACTAGGCTTCAGAGTTACAAGAGAACAGCTCTTGTCATGGGGCAGGAACAAGGAGAGCCTCCTGGAAAATCAAATCTTCAATAACTGAAGGAACTAGATTTGTTGCATTAAAGGAGTGTATGAACTGCAGACTCACTGGAAGGAGAGACCCAGTCCATGATCATCCACCCTCTGGCAGCTAAGACCAAGGGCAGAAAAATAGTACAGTGAAAATAATGTGCTTCAGAGGCTCTGTCTACTGACCACAACTGAATTAACCTCCTGCAGTCAGCACATTGTCATTATTCCAGTAACTCGTTAGGACCAAAGACACTGCATCATTCAGATCATAAGAATATTAGTCCATCTTTGCCACAGCGCATTTTATCCAGCATCCAGGCATGGTCTGAAAATTAGTGCATTTTTTTTAACTGGTGAAGAATGAATTGACAATGAAAATAAAGTGAGTTTTGCACATGGAAGATCAACCTAACCTGCCACCTACGGGGCAGGTGACTATGTCTAAGCTTGAAAGAGGAGAGGATTCATCCATTCAACAAACACTGAAGTGCTATGTATGTGCCAAGCACTGTTCCAAGCAAAAAAAAAAAAAAAAAAAAAAAAGCCAAATGAAACGTGAGTAATATACCAAATAAATATCAAAATATTTGCTTTCCAATAACATGTCTATTTAAGAAATTCAAAGTCTGAACAACTTTATACTTTGTCATTTGCTCCTTTATAATAGATATTATATGGTAGGTGTTCAGTAAGTGATGTGGTAGTCTATATCTCCCTGAAGAGTGAAGGGGAACTATCTATTCTGTACTTGTCTGATGAAAGATCTGAGGCATCAGTGCAGTAATAGAATGGTAACTTTCACATTCCTACTGCAAACTTAAGTTTCAGGCAATGTGAGGATGGACCATGGGCTTGGTATGCCCCTGTTAGTACCCTATTTCTACCACTTACCACTGGTATGACCCTTGGGCAATGTACTTCAGCTCTCGGTGACTTAGTTTCCTCGTTAGTAAGCAGAAATAATCTGTTTATTATCGCACCTACCGTCCTACAATCATTACGATGAAGTGAGATGATCTGTATACAATGTTTAGAGCAGTACTTGGCACCCGAGTTATAAAGGCAAACTATCATGTGCCTGTAATCATAGTAGACACCAGAAACATAAGACTAAATAGATTTTTTAAAAATACCTTTCTTGGAAGTGGATTTATAAAAACTAACAAATAGACAATATTTTGGGATGGGACGTTAAGTCCAGAATGGTTGATCAAAGAGCTAAAATCCACAAACATTATTGGGCATTCACCATGTCCTCAGAACTGTGCTAGATGCTAAGGAGGATAGAAATGGCCCCGAAGCTCATTTCTGTCCTGCAGAAATTTACATTTTATTTAGGGCATCAAGGCTGTAACAGATGGAAATAATTAAATAGTAAAAGACTGATAAAACCGTTTAAGGCCACGATAAAAGAAATGTCACAATATAGTATTATATTAAAATAAATAATTAAAATATATTCGTATTTTAGGACTTCCCTGGTGGCACAGTGGTTAAGAATCCACCTGCCAATGCAGGGGACACGGGTTCGAGTCCTGGTCCGTGACGATCCCACATGCCACAGAGCAACTAAGCCCATGTGCCACAACCACTGAGCCTGTGCTCTAGAGCCTGGGAGCCACAACTACTGAGCCCATGTGCCACAACTACTAAGCCTGTGTGCCTAGAGCCCATGCTCTTTAACAAGAGAAGCCACCGCAATGAGAAGCCCCCACACCACAACAAAGAGTAGCCCCGGCTCGCCGCAACTAGAGAAAGCCCGTGTGCAGCAACAAAAACCCAATGCAGCCAAAAATAAAACTAAATAAATTTATTTTAAAAAAAAAAAGAATTTATGTTTTCTCCCCTGTGGTACAATTAGGCAGTGGCTCTGGCTGATTCATAAGCAGCTCATTTTAGGGAAAACTGTGTGTTCAAGGGAATATTCCTGATGTGACAAGAAAGATTTAGTCTTTATTGGACTCACTAGCCTTGAAATGCCCTTGTTATTGACCAAATGAGAAAATGTTTGCTTCCCGACTGCAGATCCTAATGGTCCTTCACTATATTTATTTCCCACTTCTCTAACATATGTTGAAAGTTTTGAAGCCAGTAAGAACACTAGTATACAATGTATTTACAATTCAGAATTCTTAAACTAAAAGGATATAACTGCTGAATAACTATAGAAGGTAGCTTACAAGATGTTAGTTATGAACTGAATTATGCCTCCCCCTCAGTTCATATGTTGAACCCCCAGTGTGACCATATCTGGAGATAGAGTCTTTATGAGGTGATTAAAGTTAACTGAGATCATAAGGGTGGAGCCCTAATCTCATAGGATTGGTGGCTTTACAAGAAGAGGAAGATCTCTCTCTCTCTCTCTCTCTCTCCCACCGCCCCTTCCTCCCCCTGTTCCACTCTCCCCCTCTCCCTCCCTCTCTCTGTCTCTCCTTGCCATGTGAGGACAAAGCAAGAAGGCAGAAGGCAGCCATCTGCAAGCCAAGAAGAGAGAGCCTTCACTAGAAACTCACTATGTTGGCGCTCTGATCTTGTATTTCCAGCCTCCAGAACTGTGAGAAATAAATGTCTGTTGCCTAAGCCACCCAAGCTATGATATTTCATTATGGCAGCCTGAACTGGCTAATACAGTGTTAAACAAAATTACTTCTGACCTGCACTATTTTCTCTCATTTTCATTTTTTTGATACATTCTTTTGTCTAGTAACAAGGCCTCTCAGCTGAGAGTATGGACGGTGGTATGAGAATTTTTCTGGTTTGGTTTTATTCCAGACTGTCTTAAGGAAGGCAAGAAGCTACATTTCAATTGACCTCTAGAATGTTATTTGCAGTACAATTTCTAGGCTGCATAAACCTGTATTCACTGGTGAAACCTGATTCTTGTTTCTGGCAACATTTGCAAAATTGCTCCAGGTGCCGGGCGAGTTCTTTCATCCAAGGAGAAGAGGAATTTCACAGGTTTCATTTTACATGTGAAACTTAATTCATGCCTCTAAAAACTATAAAATACGGAGACTAAAGATAGTCCGTCAAGGGTATGAAATGTGAATGAACTGCAGCAGAAACCAAATTTGTAAAAGAAGAGAAAATGGGCTGAACCAGAAGCCTTCAGCTTATTTAAATTCTCTGTATTACATTCCCAGACATCTGCCTGGACAACAGAATGAAATTCATGATTATGGAAATGGGAAGGATGCGAGTGTGGGGCATGCTCTTCTGGGTGCTTTCAGCGAGGAGTTGTCACAGGTTTAATTGACCTTTTCTCTGGCTGTGGACTGTCACAGCACTGTCAGAGTGACTTCTGACGGGAAGCCACAGGAACCTTTGTGGAGGAGGGGCAGGGCTCTGTCCAAAGATAAACAGCCCTGAGGCTGCAGGCCTTGCCCACCCTCACCTTTAACACGTTTCAATTCACTTCATTACACACAATTTGATCGACACAGGGTGACTTTTCAAGTTTGGATTTAGGTTGTTTCTGAAATTTACAACAGGTCGATAGTGTGTTATTTCCATCCTTGAAAAGCAGAGCAGAGCAGAGCAAAGAGACGCAACAGGGCTCTGGCTTCCAGCCCAGGGAGGTGTTCCTGATGGAGGGTTTTAGGTTAAGGTCAATCAGGATGTGACAAAAGGTGGGTGTTTTTCCAGTTATGAAATTTAGTCCATCAATGAAGCTCCCATTGTACCACGAGATTGAAACAGTCCCTTACACTGAGGTTGTATCTAATTCTGGGCCCTTATTTAGTGTTAAAGCATAATCTGAGGGGCTTGTATCTGATAAAGGTGGTCCTTTACAGGTAGTCTTTTATTAGTGTTTAGGTTTATCTTTCCCACCGGATTTTCAGTAGAGGCCATTCAGGAACCCATTCTGAGGTCTGGGTTTCCCTAGTTTCATCATCATGACCGGCTCAAGGGCACAGGTCTCGCTTCTGTGCTGTGCCCGTGAAGCGTGAGGCTGTGCAAAGCTTGGTGGCCCTTTGTAGCCCTTCATCACCTCCCCTCTGCGCCTAGGCACACAGGAACTATTCCCCTGCTCCACGGACGGGGCTGTGCAGGCCTGTGTGCCAAGGGTATTTGTACTCAGAGGTCTTGCTGCTTCTCTGATTCTACATTGAAAGGCATTGGTCCCCTGTGAATTCAGATCACCCCGAACCAACGCAGTATGTCTTCTCACTCTGCCTTATCTCTGGATTTACAGTTCATAATCCCACTCCTAATTCTCATCCCCAGCTCCCCAGGATACCTATTCATTATGTGCTTCCTCTCTGACTATCTTCCTTCCCCGCAGTTCTGCAAAACAACCAGTCTTAATACCCATGGTTTTTCTATTTGCTGAATCTTTTCAGGGTCGAGTCCCCTTTGTCAAAGGCTTTTCCTCTATATTTTGTAAAAGCACCCTTCCCTACAGCATAGATGCCTCATGATTTAGCTGATAAATTATTGCCTTGCTTCATTATCCTGCTTTATGTTCATTATTTCAAACAGATAATTCTGATGCCACCTACCATAGTAACTGCAATCAATTTTCCAAGTTTCCTCTAAAATGCCACTCCATTTTCTGGGAAAAGAACAAAACAAGGGCTGGGCCTCAGCACAACTGTGACATCGATTACGTTCATCTTCAGTATTCCTAATCTGTCTCCTGTACTCTCTCCCTCTCCATTAAATTTCCCAAGTGCTCATTAAGATCCGGGTCCCTCTCCTCTTGTGGTTCCTCTCCTCTTCCCACCAGTGGGTCAGTAGACAGGGAAACGCCTCCTTTATCCAGAGCCCTTGGGTAGTGATGTGCTTCACATAAGCATAAATTTTCCAGGCTATTGAAGCTTAACTTAGGTGGAAAATTTCCTGTAATGGCTTTGAATAGACAGTTTCTCAACCTCCTTTACATTGTTTCCTATCTTTGAAAACATGAATTCAAATTCTTGTCTCTTTCTCATGCGGTATCTTGAATCAATAATCATTCATTCAACAAGCATATATAGAGCATCCATCATTACGTGAGAGGCTCAGAGATACAAAGATGAAGGCAGTAGTAATGCTCTTGCCGTTTCAAGAGCTTAAGGTCAAATTAGGATGAGGATACGGAAGACAAATTGCTACAGTCCAGAGCAAAAGAGACTGTATGAGGGAAGTGAACAGGGCATGGATGGGGCATCGAGGGGACACAGAGGAATAGCAGCAACTCTGCCAAAACGGATGATGAGGTGCCAGGATAGGCTTCTGAGAGGGCTAGTAATCTATTGTTAAGGACTCTGCCCTCCTCAGAGAGTCCAGGCTGGTCTGCATTTTGAGTTCTCCTGTCTGGCTGTTAAGGGGGTTCCGTTTCTCCTACTGCAGCTAGACTGTCAGCTGTCACATCTTGCTCCTAGCCGACTCTTCCCGTCTTAATTTGCATTTCTAATCATCTGTGAGCTGGGAAGCCTTATAACCAAGCCCCTTAAAACCAGGGCTCCCTTGGAGTAAATAGGCTCTCAGCAAGGCTCCCGGGGGCTCTGTCAGGATAATGGGCAAGAGGGTTGTTTGACTGCTTGTTTTGATTAGACTATTTTGATTGCTTTGTGCTTCTTTCCTGGTTCTGGTTGGCTTGGAGGTTTGGTAGATAAGTAACCTCTAAATAAAATGAGTCATTATGGATTCATGTCAGGAGGAGAAGGGATTTTAATATAAAGGAATTATTAATATCTCTCTATAATGGGCATCTACCATGTGCCAGATTCTTTACCTTTATTATTTATTTAACCCTCACAATAGCCCTGCAATATAAGTAAAATGATCCCCATTTTATGAAAAAAGAAACTAATACTCAGAGACTACACAATTTACTGCCCTTTGTGATGTTAGACAAATTTCCTGGTCTCGCTGTCCCTCATATCCTTCGCCTGTAAAATGGGAACAGTACTACTGTGTATCTCTAAGAGTTGTGAGGGTTAAAGAGGTGAATAAGTGTAATTATAACTAAAGTGCCTGATATATAGTAGAATTCAGTGGTAGCTGCTGTTATGTCATGTTGTTGTTATTAAAGTCATATAGGCATTGTACTTAGAAGCAGAACCAAATTCTAAAGTCCATCCCACAGCAGGTTCTCTGATACCAGGGAGAATTACTTTATAGCAGTGATTTTGCTCAGCATGGCTCAGACTACATTTGGAGGCTGCCACGTGCCCTGTCTCTGAGCCATAGGAGGACAGGGACGGGGTTATACTCTTACCCTGGCTGTCCTTATCACTGACTCCCCGAGACCCACTCCAAGGGCAATGAATTGTGACATTTTAAGAGAAGGTTGTAAGGAATGACTTCATGCTACTTTTGAAGTCTGTCTCAAGGTCAAGTTTTGTTTTGAAAAAGCAGAAGAAGTACCAAAGCCTCGATCACCACAGCTTTTCCCCTCTTAGGGAGATATTGTCCCAGAGATTTCTTATACTACTTTGGAACTTAAAGATGCATCATTCCAAGCAGAAAATTTCTTCATGTTGGCCCCTTTTATTAGAAAATAACCTCCCACCATGATGTGCTAACTGATCACATTCATGACTGAGACTGACAGATTAAGAACAAACAGCATGTTTCCAGTCATCTCAAATTTCTCTCTTTAGAACTGACTGTTTACGGTATGGACAGAACTTGGAATAATCATTTGCATGGATTTTACTTGGTTGTTCACTTTCATTTCTTGAAACTTAAAAAAGGAATGTTAGCATGAAATACACCATTCCACGAGGAGAATGCTTTCTTCCACTGTGTTGTTTTCCAATGTAAAAAAAAAAAAAAAAAAAAAAAGAAGAGTGTCTAGAAGTTCTTTGAAACATAGTCATTTGAAATTTCAATAAAATCCTGATTTGAGATGGGAGAACGATGATTACTTTCTCCTCTCTTTTCAAAAACTCCCGTAACAAAAATTAAAGGTCTCTCAATATGATATAAAATATGATTCTCATCAAAGAGCACTTATTAGCTATAATAATTCTTGCATGATTCTATGCAAAGATGTTACCGTGCATATAGCCCTTGACAAGTATTCATTAAATTGAATTAAATCTTGTTACCCTGCCCTATCTATCTCTGCTTTCTAGAAACCTGGTATAAATTAAGGAAACTCTGAATACAGCTAACAAACATGACATGAATATCAACATTTACATTATGAATTTAACATGGAGTCAGTGTGTTCCCACAGCACTGAGTTGCAGAGATTCATGGAATTTGTCTTATTTAAGCATTCAGTAATATCACTCCCCCCCCACCTTTTTTTTATAGTCTGTGAGGAATTCTAAGATGAAATGGGACTTAAAGCCATACCTGAATGAAGCAAGGAACGCCCCTTGGCAAACAGGATGAAAGGCAAGTGTTGGAGGTAAAGAAAGCTGGGCTGTCAATACAAATCAAAAAAACCCTTTGTATGTTTTATCCTTCTCACTACAAATACCAATTTTATCTGGGGGCGGGGGGGGGGGGGTGGTTGGTGAATCGGTATGTTATTTGGTGGGCAAGGACCAAAGTAATTTTCACAAGGATTCAGCCACCTGTAGAAGACAACTGACTATTCCTAAAGGTCCGGGGAAGTAGAATCTGACCTTTCTGATGGGCTACTTTGATACGTGGCCACACACTTTTTTTCTGGGTTATGGGACTGCTTGATGTTAGATGCCGGTAGACTTGGGAGGTAAGAGAATATAGGGCAGAGGAAGCAAAGAGGCGTTTTGCGTTGGAGAATGCCTTATGCCAAACTTTAGGAGTCCATTTCCCTGCAGCATTTGCTGCAGAAGGAAGGATGCTTCCGTGGAGGGAGATGCCGCCAAGAAAGGGGTGCCCCAGGCTGCACCTCTGCCAGTCACTTCCGCGGCAGCTTGAGCCGTGATAGGGAACTGGTTGGGGGTGGGGTGGGGCCAGGAACGCCTCAAAGCCAGCCAAGAGGAAGAAACTTAAAGCAGGGTGTGTTTTTTTCAGTTTCCTGCTAATCACCTGCTTTGTTGAAGGCAAGCTGGGCTGGGGACCCAGTTCTGCAGATTTGTGATTTAGTGAGTAGAACAGTATCATTAGCGTAGCTGAGGAATGGTGCCTCTTGCACTAACTCGAAACATTAGTCAGCAAACACCAAGAGCTTAGGAACATGAGATGAAACCAGGTCCCTTTCACCTTAAATAACACCAGGCTGAGCAGGCAGAAACGTGGGGATCTCTGGACCGAAGGGACGGTTGCTGGAGGCAGCAGAAGTGATCAGGTAAAGAAGAGCAGATGATGGACAGTCGGCTCCCTTTGTTAGTCGCTGATCTTCTCACTGCCTGATCTGTGTGACCGGATGACCTGGGTACACAGCGCTGCCCCCTAAGCCCCATCAGGACCCTGCCTTTGTAATGACTCATCAGAAACATCACCCTCAGCCAAATTATTTAGAGTGCAAGGAACCACTTTTGTACAGGTGAGAAATCCCAAGGTATCCTACTGCCAACCGGTCAGCGCGTTACAGGTTCAGGTCGGCACTGTTAGATGATAGCGTGGTTATTTTTAGCCCATTGTGCTCTTCTGCCCTTGAGCAATCATTCTGAGCTTGAGAATGTGAGGAAAGCAGACTTTCTGCCGGCACGTTCTCCTGGGTGGCAGGCTTTAGCTGTCTTCCCAGTCCTTCTCCAGCAACTTAGGTTGGATGCTCGCCTGGTCCTCATGCCCTCAAGTCTCTAGATACAGTTTCTTTTCTAGGAACTGAACTTAATTCAGCTTTGTAATCTAGTCACTTCCAACTCCTGCTTTAATCAACTCAGTACTCTTCCTTCTGCACTCATTAGTCTCCTTTCATCATCCACTTCTTTTTTCTGATCTGTTTCACTTTTGGCCTCATGGTTTCATTTCCCTCCCAAAACCTTTCTTGTTCCCAAAAAAAAAGAGCACACCCATGACACACATGACATTGGAGGGGTGGAGTGGTCATCACAGTGACAGCGGCGGGTAAGAGGAATAAACAAGTTCTTGGTATTTGAGTGTTAAGCATTGTGAGAGAGATGTTAACAGAATCCAAGAACTACAAAACTGGAAAAGACTTTTTTAACCACAGTCAAATATTTGACTTGTTATTTTGAACATCTCCCAAAGATCGTTTAGCTTGTGCTTAAACCTCTTACGTGACTGGGAATTCATTACCTTTAATAAGTTTATGTGATATTTGGGAGCTTTGGCAAAATAGTCTTTCATAGAGAGAGCTGAAACTTGTCTCCTTGTGGCTCCCGTTTTTTGATCTTTGAAGGTTAAGTAAGTGTGGGATCCTAAAGAGGGGACAGGATTTCTTTCCCTACTAATTGGGTACAGAAGTTAGAACCTTCTTTGGGAAAAATATAGGAAAAAATAAATAAGGGCCAACTTGTGAGGAAAGGAACTGAGGGGCTCTTGGTAATCTAGCCCAGGTTCCTAATATAGGCTACCTGTTACCGTAGGTACATGCTATTAAAATTGCTGCTGCAATGAATGTTTGTGTCCCCCCAGATTCATATGTTGACACTTTAATCCCCAATGTGATGGTATTTGGAAATCTATATTAGAGATGGATTTCTCTCATGCAGCAAAAGCCCAGAGGTGATGCAGGTATACGTTGCTGGCATTGGTACTGCGGCCCATGGATGTCAGGGCAACGTCTCTGCTACTCTTCTGGCCTTTCCATGATGGTCTCAAGATGGATGCTGAAGCTCCAGCTGCTTCTTCTGTGTTTCAGGCAGAAAAGAAACAAAAGGGGAGTGCTGCTTACATAGGGAAGCAGAGTTTCCTCAGATACCCTTGGCCGACATCCTTTGGACTAGAATTATGTCCACAGCCATGCTGAGTTGCAGAAGAAGCTAGGAAATGAATTTTTTAGCTGGAGCCATTGCTATCCTCTAAAAATAGGGTCTGTTAATGAGAAAGAGAAGAAAAGGCTATTGGGTAGGCAACTAGCAGTGTTTGCCAAAGTGTATCAACAGATCTGTGTCCTCCCTGGTTAAAACCCCATGCAGTGTTAACTACAAATGTCAGGACTCTTGCAGCCAACAGAATTTGGCTCTGGCTAGTTTAAGCAGAGAAGGGTTTATTAAAGGATGCTAGGTAGCTCACAGACTTCTCTGGGAGGGCCAGAAAAACAAGCTTGTATATAATCAGCCACCCATGTAACAAGTATGAAAAATGCACAATGGCCTCATAGGATTGTTTTTTTGCTAAAAGGACCGTGTGGCCTAACCCACTAGGACCAGACACCAGAAACTCTACCATGGCTGTCACAAAAGAACCAGGCCCCCTTGTCCCTGCCTGCTTAGAGAGCACTCTTTCCACACTCACGTCCACATCCAGGTCTCTCCCACCTGGGACTGCATGGGGATCTGGTGGTTACATGGCTGCATCCTCGCCACTGAGCATCTGGGAAACATAGGTCCAAACTTTCCAGCCTCTCTAGTACAGGAAGACTAACTAGTAATGGGTTGGATGGGTGTTGAGTGAGATAATCTCTAGTATCTATCACTGTTTTTGAAATAGAGGCAGGTAGGAATCACATGGTCACTAATTGACCAATAGTTTCCCATGGCTTTGAAGGGAGATTTGATCGGGGAAAAAAAAAAACAAAACGGCATTGTCTGGTTCCAAAAAAGACTGGCTTCCTGTGAAAGAAAGAGAATGACACAATCTTTTAATTTCTGTTTTTTCTCTGCATTTCACGGTACGTTTTTGTAAAGATAACAGATGGGATTCCTATATACATTAAGGAGAAAAAAAAGAACTCTTCATCTGCTAGTGTTTTAAATAAGGGAAATACATAGTATTTACTGCTACCCTTTGAAGACCCTTTGAAGATTTTAATTAGCACTGAACGTTTTATTCCATCTACTTAAATGAGTAGGCCACATGGTCACAAGGCCTCTCATTTCAGTCTGGTGAACCAATTCATTGGGTCTCCTTGGTTGGAACTAGTAGAAAAATCCTCAACTCAAAAGACCCCATAAATTACCCAAAAGTTATCTTCACTTTAAAAAGATTTATAATAAAAGAGCATATATGTATATACATGTGTAGATTCAAAAATTCAAAAGAAGCGATTCAATACTGTCTGTTTGACTTCAACCCAATCTCCCACAGTGCAGTGATTCCTGATATGTCTGTTTTTTTGAAATTTTATGGCACTTTATATCTCATAGAACACTTTCACATATTGTTTTATGATTCTCTCTACCCTGTGAGATAAAACAGAGTAGATCATATTTTCTTTAATTAAAGATAAGAAAATGAAGGCACAGAGAGCTCCAATGATTTGCCCCAGGTCACAAAGTTCCAAAGAGACTTGCCTGACCCTGTAATCTAAATCTTTTCGTTTCTATCCTGGTACTCTAGCCAGCAATGAAAGCTTAATTATCAAAGGGAGACTCTTTCCTTCTTTAGGAAGATTATTTTGTATCAGTTGGGCTTTACAGAGGATAGATCTGAAATGTAATGCATGTTACAAAAGCAACTTCAGTAATATGGCAGTATGACGGGATGCTTCTGACCATTGGGAGGAGACAGATGTGGGAATGAATTCCACATCAGCTTCCTTTTAGCTGAGTGATCTTGAGCAAGTAACTACTTAATCTCTATGAGGATGAATATTCTCCTCCAAGTAGGATATAAATAAAACTTACTCATATATATACGCAGCACACATTCTATGTTCCCTGGAAAATCAAATCACTCTATTATTGGACTCTTTGAATAAATTGAGGTCCATTTGTTTATTTTAAGAATATTAAACATCTACCCTGAGAGGACTACTGTTCTAGACACTGGAGATACAAAGATTAATAAAACCAATTCCTGCCTTTATGGCACCAAAAAGGTGTGGTGGGGACAGGGGAGGCTAGAATGTCTCTGTAGGTGATTTATTCCTTGAGCTAAGTCTTGAAAACTTGACTACATAAGTCTCCGTGGGCCAGAGTTCTGGAGCCATTATCTTATCTAGGTCAGTTTACAGGATAAAGGAAAAACTGAAACATAAAGCCGCCTGATAAAAATATTAAAATGACTTTTCATTTGGGTTGAGTTAGACTTTTAACTACTTCAAAAGTATTTTTGGTCTATCATGTTGTTTGTAGTACACACTTAGGGAAGTCGGATATTAATTCCATTATATTGATGAAGGAACTGAAGAAGTTAAGGCTTCTTCAAAGTTATTCGAATACTTCAAGGTAAGAGTCAGTTCAAGCACTGAGCTAGATGCTCAGGACGTAAATGTAAACATGACAAAATCCCTACTTCTATAGAGCTTTGGATTTCACCATTGGACTCACAGGTAGACATGTTGATTAACCAGATTTGTTATAATTTAGGGGCAGTTAATTCATATATAACTGATTATGTATATCAGTGGTCATTTAAAATTTTTCCAATTTTAATGTCAAATACATTGGAAGAACCAAAGTACATTTTATTTCTTAGGCCTTTAAAGTACTTTCTTGAGAATGCAGATTATTGGTTTGCATTTTTGACCTTCATCTTTATTGAGGTATAATTTATCTATAGTAAAAGACACTGATCTCAAGTGTTCGTTCAATGCATTTTGACAAATCTATGTACCTGGATTGAAATCACCCAAATCAAGGTACAGGACACTTCCTGCACCCCAAAAAGTTTCCTCATGGTCCTTTCCAATCACTGCCCCATCCATATCCCTGTCCTGAGACCATCACCGTTCAGATTTCTAGCTAAGGATCATATATTAGTTTTGCCTCTTTTTGAATTTCACTTAAATGGAACCATAGAATATGAATTCTTTTGTTCAACATAATGTCTATGAGATTCAGCCATGTTATTGCTCATATCAGTAATTCCTTTTTAATGCTGAGTCACGTTCTGTTACATGAATATGTACCTTACATCTATTGTCTTGTTGATGAGCATTTGGGTTGTTTCCAGTTTGGAGTTGTTATGAATGAGGCAGCCATGAACATTCTCATACAAGTCTCTTTTGTTGAAATATGTATCCATTTCTTTTGGAGATATATATATATATATATATATATATATATATATATATATGCTGGGTCTAATGTGGTTTAAATAAAAGGAGTATTGCTAATAATACTATCATATAGCTGGCTCTCAATTAGCTGTACTAATATGCTTATATATATCAAAGAGTATTGTAGGTAGTCCAAAGCAGCCAAAAAATAATTCTAGATTTGAGTCTGGAATTTTCTCATTGTGTTTGTGTTCTCTAACCGCGCCCAAGCTTCGACGTCATCTTGCATTTTATTTCGTTTGAAAATAAGTTGGCCCAAGATCAAAATTTGTCAAGGATAATATATATAGATGCATGAGAGTTGGCTATCATTTCATTTATCCCAAATAACTAATAACTATCTGCTACACTACCTAAATTTTCTGTTTGTACACTAGAAAAGAGAAGTTATCAGATTTTAATTTAGCTAAAATGGAAAGATTTATCCCAATCAGACTTTTAACAAGATAGTACCCATCTTTTTTTCCTCCCAAGGAGAGAAGTATAGTGTTTTTAGCTTGAAATGTTTATTTACTTGTTTCTACCCTTTTCTACATTTTGTCTATAGACACCCTATGTTTTCCAACCCAAACTGATCCTTTCATCCTATATTCAACAAGTAACTTTTGAGCATTTACTATGAGCAAGGCTCTGTAGAACATCCTGAAAATAAAGCATTGATGTAAGATGGCTCAAATCTCTTCCATCATGGAGCTTGCAATCTAATGGAAATAGGTGTTAAACAACTAATTACACAATCATTTATCAAAATAAAATTGTAATGGGCTTTAAAAAATATATGGTGTAAAAGAGCATGTAACAGGGCTGTGAAATAAGACCTAAGACTTGGGCAGGAGTCACCTTTCATGTCTTCATCCTCACGTAATGAGAAGCCACTGAAGTAATCGGAGGAACGGCATGATTGGAATCGAATTTGAAAAGTTTACTCTGACTGCAGGGCAAAAACTATGAAGTAGATGGTGACTTTCATTCCCTTTCTGGACATCACGCTTTCCTTGCCACAGTCTACCACACCCAAGACCAGGCACGATTATCTTCATGCTGCTATCTGGGCTTGCCCTTCCAGACCTACCCTGATTATTCTGCATCAGAGCCCGTCCAGGTGAAGGGACCTAAAGTAATAAACAGCTTTAAGCTAAGGCTCCAGTGGCAGAGAGTAGGTTACGATGTTACCACTATCCCCTCCCTCTTTCCTCTGCTCCAAATATGGAACATCTTATGGAAAAACCCAAACGAACTTTTTGGCCAACCCAATATAATAGGAACCTTCTTTTCTAAGTACAAAGGAGTGAAGAAACGGGAAGTTTTAGTCATCCAGGTCAGCTCAGGTGGAAAGATAATTTGACTATGGGTGGTCAGGATGTTCATCATGCCATATATTCTATCAGAATAACTAGATAAGTCATTTAATCTGCATTCTATGATCCTGGAATATGTTTCTTTCTCATTTCAAGAAGGTTCTAGTGGCAGGATCAGTTTCCATAGTGGATTCTCATCGTAGCAGCTGGCTACCCACTTTTTTTACCACATCCAAAGCATGCGGTACATTTCAGAGCATGTACAAACTCCATCTGTCATGCAGCGTAAGGGTATCTGCTTTCCCTCATTCCTGGAGTGGGGTGAGCAGAGCCCATGATTTTTTTTATTTATTTATTTATTTTATTTATTTATTTTTGGCTGTGATGGGTCTTCATTACTGCGCGCGGGCTTTCTCTAGTTGCAGCGAGCGGGGGCTACTCTTCGTTGCTGTGCGCGGGCTTCTCATTGCAGTGGCTTCTCTTCTTGCGGAGCACAGGCTCTAGGCATGCGGACTTCAGTAGTTGTGGTGCATGGGCTCAGTGGTTGTGGCCCACGGGCTTAGTTGCTCCACAGCATGTGGGATCTTCCTGGACCAGGGATCGAACCCATGTCCCCTGCATTGGCAGGCGGATTCTTAACCACTGAGCCACCAGGGAAGCCCAGAGCCCATGATTTTATTTGCAGTCTCATTTTCTGTCTGGATTTTTTTTTTTTTTTTTTTGTCTTCAAGAATTTTGCAATGATTTATCTAGTTAAGCTAATCCTTAGTAATCTTGGAAAGATGAAGACTAAGTAAGCAGAGAGAGAGATGGTCAGTGAGAAATCTACCCCAACAGTGCCACAATCCTGCCTTTTAAAAGAGTGACAACGGCTGAGAATTTCAGCCACCAAGGACCAAGAGGGAGAAGGGAGGGAATCTTTGTTGAGCAAGTCCTTG
The DNA here is from genome assembly GCF_028021215.1 of Eschrichtius robustus. Classification (NCBI taxonomy): domain Eukaryota; kingdom Metazoa; phylum Chordata; class Mammalia; order Artiodactyla; family Eschrichtiidae; genus Eschrichtius; species Eschrichtius robustus. Next base: position 98,057,705 of record NC_090831.1, on the reverse strand, counting down.
CACTGCCCTTCAAAGCTGCTGCTGCCACCCCTACAGGAAAGCCATTGAGATGTGCACCAATTAGGCCCCTGTGATCTGGGAGGAAAGCTCTCCAGCGCACCCCTGGCAGGAGAGGATATTGCAGGCACAGCCCTTTAGGCCAATATAGAGCCGTAGCCTCATTTCTCCCTGGGGCCTGGGAGAGTGATGCATTCTAGAGAATGATGCCAGAAACAGGCCGGAGCTAGAGAAGTAGCATCCACCTCCAGCAGCAGCTTTTGGCTTATTTGTTAGAGACCCTATCCAAGGGGAGGCATGATTCACTTCTGAGCAGCTTGAACTAATATCACTGTTTCTCTCTAGCTTATATATCAACTTCACGTTAGAATTAGAGGAGATGATCTTTCCTTCTTTCTCTAGCAAGCCAATCACAACAGTCCTGCCAGTGCCTGGGCATTCTCAGCATGATAAAATGTCTAAGAATGGAGAGGATGCACCTTGCATTCTGAGAAGTTGTGAAGTTTCCAGATGGTGCTGGGGAGGAGGTGCAGAGAATAGCAACCCTTGGCTTCTAGCAGGAGACTGTTCACCTGCAGTACATGGAACATCATCCAGGAAAAGGCAGGCATCCCCTAATTGGATTGAGCAGGCCATTAGTGACCCACTCACTGGTAAATTAAAGGAAAACAAATGTACGTGCTAATCTGTTACCAATGAAATTTAATAAATAGCCTCTCCACTTTACCACCTTTGAATTAGAGGTGGAAGTCACAGAAGTGAAAATAGCACACTTGTCAAAACACCCAGTGATTTAGTGTTTGGAGCAATATAAATGAGGCTGAGAAAGGAAATTGCTAGGGCAGCAGTTCAGAAAATCACACTATTTGCTGCTCTTCTATCCCTGATATAACAAACTTTCTTAGCAAGGGCTAGTAGAATAGATTTATCCTTAGGTCTTAGTAGAGGGAAGTATGTTGGCATCAGATCACCTGCATTTAATTCTATAAGAGAAAACCATTCATACATTATATAATTTATTATTTAATTTATTCATGTATTGACTATGATTATTATTGATTAGTCACTTGTTGATTCAAGTATCTGTTATGCTTACTAGACACTATGCAGTATCTGGATACAAGGATTAACCCTCATGGACTTTCTACTAGGTAGCAGTTCTTAAACTTTAACCTGCATCAGAATCACTTGGAGAGATTCTAATTGAGTAGGCCTATGGTGGGGCCTGAGAATTTGCATTTCTAACAAATTCACAAGTGATGCTGCTATTGTTGATTGGGAATCACACTTTGAGAAGCACTGGTGCAGAGTGCTGGGCTGCCCATTAAAATCACCCAGGGAGCAATTAAAAATCTTGATACTCAGGCTTCACCCCAGACAACACAAACCAAAATATCTTGAGTGGGACCCAAGCATCCAAATTTAAAGGCTCTCTAAACCAACAGTCTTGTGGGAGAGACAAACAAACGAGAAAACCAACCATAAGTTATAGAGGAATCAAAGAGAAGGCAGTGGTAGAGAATGGAAATGGGAGCCTCAGATGATGAGGAAAGACCATTCTGATGACCTGAAGAAAAAGAAAACAAAAATGTAATGAACCATAGAATGAATATTTCAGGTGGAAGAACTAGCATGTGCAAAGGCCCTAAGACTGGAGAAAGTTTGTACATTTAATGGATTAAGAAAGAGCTAGCATGGGGTTGGATCATATTGAGTGAATGGTAGAGTTGTCAAGTTGTAGTTGTAAAGCAGTAATGTAGAGACTTGTAGGCCAAGACCAAGCTTTTAGGAAGAATAAGAAGCTATTACCTAATCAGATTTGCATTTAAAAGGTCACTCTAGCTACTGAAAATAGATTGAAAGGGGATGAGAGGAAGGAGGGAGACTAATTAGGACTTTATGAAAGTTCACCAGGCACAAGGTGACGCTGGCCTGGATAGGGTGGCAGTAGAGATGGAGAATGGGTAGATTATAATTTATGTTAGGGATAGAATGAATAGAATTTGCTAAGAGACAGAAAGTAGAGAATGAGAGTTAAAATAAGAATGATTGACAGATTTCTTGGTTTGGCAGCTGAGAAAATGGTGATACCATTTATTTGTATGGGGATGGGATATATTTTAGGGGAAAAACCAAATTTTCTCTTTTGAACATATTAAATATGTTTCCTGAGAGATAATCAGCTGGAAGTATTAAATAAGCATTCTTCTATCTGAGCCTGGAACAGAGAGGGGAGTTTGAAAATGGAAAAAAAAATTGTAAGTCTTCTGTTGTTATAGCCATGGGATTGGGTGATAGAGAGTAGAGAAGGGGGGTGGGGTGAGGCTAAACCCTGTGGGATCCATTTTATTAATGGGTGAACAGAGGAAAAGGAGTCAGTCAAGGAGACTGAAAAGGAGAAGCATGATGGCTAAGAGGTAAACCAGGCAAACATGGAATCAGAAACCAAGATAAGCCATGTATCCAGAAATAAGGACATGATCAGCTTGTCAGATGCTGGTAAGAAGTCAAGGAAGAGGAGGAGAGAAAAGTGCCCGTTGGATTTTACAACATGGAGATCACTGGTGCTTTTGATAAATTTTTTCAGTGGTAGAATGCAGGGAAAAGGAGAATTGTAATGGGTTGAAGAGTTACTTGAAGGTGGGGAAATGGAAACAGCATGAACAGGCCTTTAAAAAAATTCTGTTTGGGGAATTCCCTGGCAGTCCAGTGGTTAGGACTCCAGGCTTTCATTGCCGAGGGCCCGGGTTCAATCCCTGGTCAAGGAACTAAGGTCCTACAAGCTGCGCGGTGCAGCAAAAAAAAAAGTAAATAAAATAAAATAAAAATTCTGTCTGTAAAGAATAAAGATCTGGGTTGTCAGCTAGAGAGGAACATAAGTTAGTTTACAATTTTGTTTCAGATGGTAGATGCAAGAGAATTTATGTACTTATGGGGAAGATGCAGTTAACCAGGAGAAATTAGTGATGCTGGAGAGAGGAATAACAGAGTAAAAAAGTTTAAGAAAGCAAAGGAGGAGGGACTCAGAGAACATGATGATCTTTTAGTTTTTGTGAGCAGAGAAACTTTTTCATCATAATAGGAAAAAAGGGAGGCAAAGATCAATGCCAACCTGGGTAAGTTTATTAAACTGATCATGGGAAGATAAGGGAGCTTCCTTGTGAGGGCTCCTGTTTTTCTCAATGGAAGTATGAAAAAAGTGAGGTATTAGAGAAAGATGTGAAATAATAAACTCCAAGTATGGGAAAGATGCTTACATTGAGGGTGAACAAAATTCCTATTGTAAGGTGAGAAACATAGTCATCAAACTCCTCTTAGAGCACTGTATTTGGTAGAAAATGCTTGGGGAACAGAATGAGCTCTTCAAAAACTGAATGCTACAGGGCTATGCATTAGAAAAAGGGAGAATTTTATGTGGTTCCAGAGAAGGGAAGAATGGAAAGAGAGACTGCAGCCAAGATGAGGGCAGAAGGCTGTTTGTGCTGTGTGAACTGTTCCTGTGATTCCTAACCCCCTACCCTACCCTAAAGCTCTAGTAGAGACTGTTGAACTCATGTGTATGGGTTCCTTCTGGAGACAGAAGAGCCTGAGGCAGCCAATTCCTTAAAAATATGAGTTCTCAGGGATGAACATAAATTGTGGGGAGAATTTGGACATCTCTAGGAATAGATGGGGTTTAAAACAATCTTTTCTAGATCTCCATATCTTGATATCAGATGATATTTATGTTTCAAACCAAGGATGCAAGAAGGAAGGACGAGTGAAAGTCATACCCTGGATGGAGTGTAAAGTGAAGTGCATCTCCCACACTGGGTCTTGGGAATACTTTCAATCTTTTCTCCTATTTCTGAGTTCTGAAATCCACCATGGAGTGCCTCTTCTACCTTCACCTTCAACGCCAGTAAGATTTCTGCCAAGTTCTGAAGGAAGCATTATTACCCAAAAAACTTCCTTTCATTTTGTGGGATTCTGAACTTCTCATCTTAGATTTACTGGAGAAGCCTCAGAATATAGAAATGATGTCAATAGGATGAGAAACTTACAAGGAGAAAAACAAGGGAACTCAACCTGCCAACCACCAAAAAGTCACACCCAAATCAATGGTGTGAATGGGTCCCATTCATATTCCATTTTGGATATCCAGGCAAAACCAATGTATAAATATACTAAGTGAAATGGGTCAAATGAATTATTCAATATCCTAGTACTTGCCTGTTCAGGGTTTTTAAGACAGCAGATCATTTTGTTGATACAGACAGTAGGAAAAGGAAAACTTTCAATAATTACTTGCCCTTTGCTGGCAATGAAGTACCTAGAATTTTCTACTGCTGTGAATGCTCCCTTTTTTTTTTTTCCTCATCCGAGCTTTCCACTTCTCTACTCTACTGGTATGATAACTATTCCTTTCAGATTTGGAGTCAAGACCTAAATGTGATCTCAGCTGTTTGTTTTATTCAGTTGCTTGACCCACAAGGAATAAAACTCCACAAATGACTCCAATAGTCACATAGCTTTATCTACATCCTCACACAAACCCCATATTCCAGCCATACTGAAACACTGGCTATTTCCTAAACATAAAAGGAGTAGGACATGAAAGGGATTCCTCCCCACCTCCCCGTCTTGCCCCCTGCCACCTTCCATGATCACTCTTATTTGTCCTTTAGACATGGTTCGTGGCTCAGATTCTCCTAGTTACCTTCCCTTGTCCTCTTATACCCCTTCCAGTTAGATTATCCTTTGTATTTCTATAATATCTTATAGTGTCTATGACAGCATTTCTTCCACTGTTAAAAGACATTATTTTCCATATCTTCTACTAGACTATGTACTCTTTGAAAGCAGATACTATGGATTGTTCATTTTTTCACAAATCTACTCCCTGGTATATACTCTATATGCAAATATCACAATAAATAAATAAGAACCATGAATTAGCTAGGATAGTGAATAAGGAAAATTGATTTGTATATTATTAGAACATGCCAATAGCAAGCTTTTTCAGTATGTTCTTAGCCTAGAATTAAATGCTCAGATACTGTAATTAACTAGTACTCTTCTTCAAGAAAAGAAGGGATATAGTTACTTTCATGGAAAACAGATGCCTGGCATGTAAAGGTAACAAATGTCTTCTATAGACCCTTATTGTCTTCCAGGTAAAGATCTCAGTGGGGCAGTCAATGACATCTAAAATCTGGTTCTTACTTGCTTCTCTATTATTTTCTTATTACTCTCTTGTTTCCTCTGCCTGGACAACCCTTCCTTCATTCTTCAACTAACTCCTATTTGTCCTTCAAGACAACTCAGGAAATCTTCCTGGATAGCGTGAGCTCTGTGACGCCCTATGTGCTCCCCATAAACTATGAGTGTACCTCATAAGCATAGCCCTTATCACACTTGCTTAGGAGCAATATTAAACCCAATGATAACTCTCATAGCCAATTTTAGTAATTGTGCTGAAGGAAACATGTAAACTTGATATCATAAGCAAAACAGAATATTAGCTATTTTTGTAAGCCTTGTTTCCATGGAAATAACCATCAACATGGCAGGAGGGATTCATTATGACTATATTTGATATAGTTCAACAAACTGGTATTTCTCTCCCATTTCTTTCTCTGAAAAGATTCAGGATTTACTTAGCAATCGACTCCTTACATGATAATTGATAGAATTATTACTTGACCTTGATGGAATGAGAAACTATTGCTGCCCATGGATACAGTAGCTTTCATTTTCTGCCATGACTCCTAGACACAATTGCTATTTACTTTAGACTGTAATTTAAGAAAAAAAACTCTAATGTTAATATTGAGGTGCTGATTAGATATTACTTCAATCCCTGCTGCTTAGAAAAGAATATCTTAGGTCAGAAAAGGGATGTTTAAGTCTGGTTCCTGTTTCCTAATATAAATTGATCTGCTTCATGTCAGTAAAACCTCTTGACATTTTATAGTCATGGCACTAAATCACTAACGCATCAATGTCAAATGAAAAAGCTACTGAAAGTAATGCTATTAAATGATGATTTTTAGGTCCTGTCACCAACTTTGACATGTATTCTTGATAAGGCATTGGATTTATATGGTAATGGCTGTATTTCACCAGTCCCACCTAATACATCTGCTGCAGTCTATAGCGGAAAGTTATTAAACCTCCAAGGACCCTTTGACTGAGAGAAGTTTTGAAATAAATCGGTGAAAATGAGCGCAGCCTACTTTCTGAGTGTGGCGCATCATGGCTCTTTGACAGAATGAGCACAGCGTTTGCTTGTTTTTAACCCAATAATATCCTTTAATTTGTTCTGCAGGTTGTGGAAAGCAGTTTGATAGACCACAGGAAATCTACTCAGCTATTTCATGCACAGAACAGGCATGAAAGTGCTAAAAGGGAACAAGGGCATCTTCACGAGTCCATTGCCCTTCTTTTTCAAAAATGAGGCTTTCCTTTTTCCCTTTTAACACCAAATCTAGATTTCTCTAAGGAGTTTTACATAACATCAGTGCCAATTAGTCTGATGTGACTGTCCTTATACATATTTGTTCTATATTATTATTATTACTGAACTCATAAATCAAAAAATGTTTAAAATTCAAGGATGTGAATGAATAAGTAGCTATATTTTGTCCCACCAGCTCTGAAGTACTTCTAAAGAACACAAGTAATTCTTTACGAAGTTATTCAACCCTGGGACCTAAAGATAGCTGGAGCTAATTCACCTCCTCTTACGGTACCCTGCCTTTCCTCCGCCCCCAAGCTTGGCCTACATGCTGCACTCAGTAGCTGTACCTCTTTGCTCTGTACCTCTGCTTCAGGAGAGCACAACTTGACCCGGGCTAAGACACAACTTCCTCAGACTCTTGATAATTATTTTGATGTTGAAATGCTTTGTAAAGTCACAAAAGGAGGGTTTTACAATGTTTTTCTCTGTGGAGATTTCAAAAAAGGATCGTCACAGGACTGTCTTTGTGGTTCCTTGCCTGAGAAAGGAAGGGCCTAAACGCAGATGCAGATTTTTTTTTTTTTTTTTTTTTTTTTTACAATTTCTGACACTTCTAGTAGTACACTGGTAAAAACTTTGTAGCCTTTGCTTGTTTATCCAGAGACATCCTGCTAGAAAGTCACACTCTCGTCATCCTTTGTAAGTCATCTCAAAATGTAGAGCAACATTCCCTTCGATGTGAAGAAGGAGCTCTTCCCCAGAAGAGTGGATTATTTTAGGTTCAGGGTCACAAACAGTAACAAACAGTAACTCGATTAAATTCATTTTCTTATTCCCCATGACATGATAGAAAATATACTTAATTCTTGGTTTAGAGTTACGTGCCTGAGTTCAAAGAATTTCAATGCCATAGGTAGATTCTTAGTTCAAAAGTAGTTTAGCCAAGGGTCAGGTTTCCTGAGGTTACAACACAGACACTATTAAGATGTGAAGGAAACCAGTTTAGCAAAACACGAACATAATTTGAAGCATGGTTTATGAAAGCAGCTTTGCTGGAGAGCTCTATCTGGTGTGGGTAGAAGCTGGATGCCTGTAAACAGGTGGCTGGAAGTTTCTGTGGGTGATCCATGAATCAGGCAGGGATCACGGTGGGGATGGCCAGTCTGGAAAGAAGGCTCAGCAGCCTCAGGAAGAACGAGGCTTTGCAAGGGAGCCCCGAGTCAAGGCAGGACTCATCAAGCTGTAAAAGAGGTTATTTTAGGAACAAGCAAAACTTAGTTATTTGGAAACAGGCAGAGCCTCCTCAGACTGAAAGCACCAGGCTTGAGACATCCACTGCTGTCCCCAGTGGCATAGCTGCAACCTCCACCCAGGACACTTTGTCCCACTGCATGGGGTGAGGGCTTCCTGGAGCAGTGGCAGGTTACAGTTTATTCTGTTTCCCCCACCTGGAGTTCCACAGTCCTCAAGCTCTGGGTTTAAATACAGAAACTCTAGTTCAGGCAGAGAGTGAAATGTGAATGAAGCTCTGGTAGCAGTTATGACATGGGGGTCCTGGAGATGGCTGGGAAGTTGGGCACCAGGGACCATAGTGCAAGGGGAGCCTAGAGACAAAGATGGGGGTTGGGCCCCACATGCAGGGTTGACAGATAAAATACAGGACACCCAGTTAAACTTGAATTTTAGAGAAACAATGAATAATTTTTAAGTATAAGTATATCCCAAATATTGGACAGAACATACTTATGTCTTTAAAAAGTCCATTGTTTAAAATTCACATTTAATTGGGAGTCCTGTACATGTTTTTATTTGCTAAATCTGGCAACCCTACTCATATGCCATACTAGGGAATGGACCTATCCTATAGGTAGTGAAGCATTAGTGCATTTTATTTTATATTTTATTTTTATTTTTTGGCCACACCACACAGCACGTGGGATCTTAGTTCCCTGACCAGGGATCTAACCCACGCCCCCTGCAGTGGAAGCATCGAGTCTTAACCACTGGACCGCACTTAACCACTTCCCACTAATGTGGCCGCACCATGTCCCACGTTAGTGGATATTAAACATGGGTATATCATGATGAAATCTGTGTCATATACAGAGCTTTCTGTCACTAGGGTGGAAGGTGGACTCATGTTAACATAGAGGGTCTTGGAGCGGGGAAGGGGAGTGAAGGACTTTGTCACAAAAACATAAACCAAAAAATATGCATTTTGGATCAGACCAGTCATCTACTCAGTCCAGCATTCTGTCTGCCAGTAGCACCAAGCAGTGGTTTGTAAAAAAGAATGACGTGGTTAAAAAAAACATCAGTCTCAAGTCTGGAGACCTAGCTCTCAGCCTTTATGGAGGCCACTTGACTTGTACAGATTACTTAACCTCCAAGCATCTGAGAGACTTCTATATACAGGTCTGATTCTATTCTCAAATATTAGGGATATTTCCCCAAAGCCCCTAACACATTACAGTTTCGTGGTCTAAAGACACAAATGAGATAAGGCTAGAAGAAAATTATTTATCTTCACTCTCAGAATCCTCTTTGTCTCCAAAATCAAATCTCTTCTTCTCTCTTCTTTGCTTTTATTCTGACTCTGCACCCAGTGTCTGTGTCTCCCCGTCTCCCCTCTCTGCTTCATAATTGATTCCCTTCTCTTTGCTCCTGCATTGGAAGTCCATTTTCTCTTTACTTCATGTAACTTAAGACTCTGTATATGCTTTTTCCCTACTGAAAATGCCATTTTACTCCTCCTTCTCCACCAAAGCTGCTCGGTCTCTTTGTTCTGCTTAAAACTCATTTTTTGTACAAAGTGTTTCTTAACCATCCTCACCTGGTTATAATATTGGTCTGCTCACATACTCATCTCAGGATGTGATGTCCCTCACACAGCATGTAACTGTGAATCCCTCTAGGTGACTGCATTTTCTTCAATAGCTATTACTTGTGTCTTCATGTATCTTTGTCCCTTGCAGGCCAAATGGTCCTCCTCTCCCCAGCCACTGGGTAGGGGCTCATGTGCTCCTTCCTGTTTGCCTTCCCATAATACGTGTTACAGAGCTGTAGACTGTGGGCACCGAATAAACATTGCTGAGCCCCTAAGAGCAATGGTTCGTTTACTGCATAAAAAAATGTACCTGCTTGAATGGGTTAAACAAATCCTAATGTAGTCCAAAGCACAGTTTTCCTTTGATGCTGACTTGGAAAGAGGACATATTAGCAAAATGAGAAAGAGAAGCTTAGGCCAAAGATGAAATGGCCGAGAACAAAAGCATGACAATAAGCTGAAACATTGGGAAAATGAAATATCAATTTTTGTTTCTCCTAAAGAGGATTTAAAAAGCTTGCATAAAATTTCAATGCTTCAGACATAGTGTTGAGAGAGAGAGAGAGCTATATGAGAAACATTAAACTGTAGGTGGAAAAATGAAACTTGTTCTGAGGTGATTTTAATTTCAAATTCAAGGGATTCAACAAACAAATGATGTTAGTATATTTTTTAAGTGGTACTCTTAGATTTTTTTCTCTGGCCATAAATAATATATCTAGAAGAAACAAAAAAATATCATTGCATTATTTGGGTTTTTCTGAATATCCAGAATGTCTGCTGTGATCGAACCAGGAAGACAGAAACCACTTTGAATATTTAGAACAGATGAAATTAAATACAGGGAATTGGTTACACAGAGGATAAGACTGAAAGGGACCAGTGAGGCAACCTAGGGCTTAATGACCTCAGGAAGGCTCTCACCCCTAGACTGAAGGGACAAAGGGAAGTCACAGTGTTAGCAGAGCCCAGGGCTGGCACTATCCAGAGGACACTGGGACTGTGAGGGCCTGTCCAGTGGGAACCGGGGCCATGAAACCAAAGTGGCATCTGTCCAACCTGTACTCAAAGCAGAGTGGGGAGGGTGGAGAAATGCTCTGGCTTCTTCCTTCCTCTTGCCCTCCAACCTCCTGCCGGATTCTCTATTGCCCTAACCCATCTGTAAATCAGCAGACACAGAAGCCTAGCTAATGTTTCCGTATCTGGGACACAGAGCTGAGCAGGAAATGGTGGGAAATTGATCTGAGAACAAACAGGTCTTGAACTGACATACAGGTTTCTTGTGTAGTCTCTCTTGATTCATGACTAATTTGTTTATTAATTTACTTCATTTCTTGTTTCTCAGAGGATTAGAGACAGAATCATCAACTATTATTTTTCCCCTATTTTCATATGGCATCACAGAGACACACCTTAAAATCATAAAGGGAAATAAAGAAAAGAAACAGAAATGCAGTCATTTATAAGTAAAGCACAATGACCTTGAAAGTAAAGCTTCTTTGCATAAAGGAAGCTTCAGCATGTGTTAGCTTGAGTATAGGCAGTTACTTCCAGTTGAAGATATAGCTGTAGATCTTTCATCCTCTAGCCGTTTCTATACAGAATGTTTAGAATGTTTCATTTCTCTGAGTTTGTGTGAGTGCATGTGTATCAAGAGAGGGGTGGAAAAGCATCTGGCTTTCAAAAACAAGGGAAAAATGAATTTCTGGGGAGACATGAACAATTTGATATAAGTGTGACTTTGTTGATAAGATTTTTTATGCTGTTTTCATTAAACATCAATAAAGCATGAAGTCCCCAAAAGAAAACCTTCTGGTTAAGTACATTTCCATTTTACACTGGAGAAAAGAAAACCTATCATGTATGAGACTTGAGACCTCACGTAAGAGAGGGGGCCTCTGTAATTAGGGCCTACAAAGGTCTATTCACATCATGTTGTGGTTTACAATTGTGCCTTTAACTGCTCTGCACAGATCATTAGAAAAAGTCACATTGCCAACTGAGGATGCGGTGTTGAGCAGGAGAGCCTCCCTAAGTGCCGCAGGAGTTGATTCCCAGTGTCCAGACTAGCATACAGTGGGGAGGAGAAAGAACAGAGCAGAAGCTAAAGTCAAGTTTTAATCACTTGTTGGAACCATTTTCATGAAGAATTCCACATAAAAAATATTCATTTATTCCTAAGATGGTGAAAGTTGACATTATTGGGGAAAAATATTCTGCAAATGTTCATTAAACCAAGACATTGTTTAATGCACAATAGCTACTCAATAAATGGTGCTGATTAATATTGCAGACAGAGAGATCAGGAATAATGAGAAATAATAGTATAGCACCAAATTTATTGATTAGGACACCAAACACTTCACCAGTGTGTGTAGGGAAGAGGAGCAGGGTGCAATCTAAGATTTCAAGGAGGGAATAGATGGTACGATGATAGACTGGAGGCCATTTGTTCTAAAAGTGTGTTTAGGTAAGGAAGGAGAAAAGAGAACAGTAGTCAAATGCTAGTAGCAGGATCAAGAGATGTTTTTCTTTTCCCTTTAGCTTGGGAAACCAGTGCATATTTGAAGGCAGAGTTGAAAGATCCCACAGAAAAAGAGAGAATGAGAGAGTGAATAATTGAAAGATCAAAACCCTGGGTAAGCTAAAAGAGGTGGTATCAGAGAGGATTAAAGACACAGGTTTCAAGGATTCTAAGAGTTGGCCTTGGAAAGATGTGAAAGCACTTTTTTTTTTCTGATAGTGATGAAAAGGGAAAAGAATAAGCTTATAGCAGATAACGTTTCAGAACAGAGCTCATCACCTTGGTGAGACTTGGCCTCATCAAGAGATTGGAGATTGGACATAATGATCAGGAGATGGCAGGGCTGTGGGTCAGAACCAGGTACAGAGAGAGGGATGAAGTCTATACAGGACAGTAGAGCATGGTACCCAACTGATGGTGACAAAAAGAAGGTAACGGTCCAGCACACGGCTACTGTAAGGGATGTAGCAAGGGAGAGAAGATTGGAATTCAGGTATATAGAGAACACTAGTGGAGAGTCTGGGGGCAGGTGCACATGGCAATGTACTTGCCAGCATTGGGGTGTCTAGACAAGGTTTTAGCAATGGGATGGTGGTTTAGACAGAGCTTTAATAATCAGGGCTAGTAAGGAGGAGAAGTGATTGCTGAGTAAGACAGTGTCCACCATGGACAGAAGGACAAAGCAGAAGTTCAATTAGTCAAACTAGCCATAAAGTCAGAGTGGGATCAACAGCACATTCATTTACCTTGGTGCACTGTTGCTTGAGCGACAGCCTCTGACTTGATTTGGGATCTATTCCAGAGCCTCAGGTAGGGCTGAGCTGGGATCACATGAACTTTCATGAGCGTAGAGGGGAAGACAGAGTCAGAAGAAGCAGGAGTAGAAGGCTTTCCTTCGGTCAGAAAAGCAAGAGTAGATGCCAACTGTCAAGACCTAGAGAGGTGGTGGGATTCAATTTTGAGACCAGATAAGATCTAGAAAATCTCTTTCAGTGAGAGAGCACAAGCAGTCTCTCAGAGAGGCCTGAAAGGATTGTCAAATAGCAGAGACAGTTGGCATAAGATGCATGAATTTATAGTGGGCCAAACTCACCCTCCTTTCATGGAATAAAATAAATCATTTTATCCTCATAAAGCCTCCCCTCATAATCTTTTTAAGAAATTTATTGGCGTCAGTTTAAACCCTTTAGTTAGCTTTGCATCTACTTTGATTCAATATTAAGAAATATTTCAGTCCTGGAATGATTCTTCTAATATTCTCGGTACAATGCGTCATGTCACTGAACAACAAAAACCAAACTGTTTAGATTTTCATTTTGTAAACAAGTGAAATGTATCCTTATTTCCTAATATTCAGGTTCTCAACCTAAAGTATGCTCTTTTTTTCTTTCAAAAACTAAATTCCATTTGGGAAAGGGCAAGAGCTTGATGCCTAAAAACAAAGCATAAAGAGTAATGTGCTAACATGGAAATAGAGTGGAAAGAAATTAGTGTAAAAGAAATCAGATGTTAAATAAGAGAAGAATGCTGAGTGCTCGCAGCCTCACAGTTTGAGGAACAGTTGGCTGGAGTGTGTCTTCTAGCTGATTGATTTGAATGTCACAGGAATGGAATTAAATTATTTGCAGGCTCAATGGCTCATCACTCAGTTGTAGCAAGAAATAAAATTGGTTGGGTATGAATTCTTCACAAAGTTGTGCCAGTTATTACAATAGGACATGATCTTATGATCATTTCCTTTCCAGCAGACAGTGGTATTGTGCTCAACCAGTTTGGCCTTCACGGAAATCAAGCAATTTGATCTTATTATTTTAGTTAATTGATGACAAAAACTAGTGACTGCTATGCCACTAATTGGCTAATATTTATTAAAAACAAAACCAAAGCAGACAGGAAAATAACTAACTCAGTCATGTTGAATGTTATATACATCCATCCTACATCTTAATTTCCTTGTCATTAAATAAGTGAATTGACACTTTGTCAAAACATCAGTGAAGTCCTTTAAAATCTTTTTGTAAAAGTCTGTGTAAAAATGCCAAAAATTGTTGTTAGGAGAAACCCACAGTTTTGACTCTCCTTCAGAGTTTTCAATAACAACGCTTTGTACTTAGGTCAAAATTTTCTTCTAAGGAATTGAAGAGCTGATGAATAACAATTTGCCTATTTCACAGAGAAGAATGAACATATGAAGTTACTTCTTTCTCATACCAACCCAATTAACTAGATTTATTGTTTGAGAAATAAACCAAGGGAATATTAAGAATAAAGATGAGTATTAAATTTAATTTAAGCTCTCATTCTGTGGTAAATGTCAGTTATTCCTTTTTAAGGGACATCAACAGACAGATAATGGAAGCCAGTATGTCACCAAAGGCCTTTTTGTCCCACTCATTAAATGCTCTAAAGATATATATTTTCCAGACTGCAAGTTTTAGTGATTAATATGTTTACATTAAAAACAGGCCTATTTTGTTGCAGAAATAATATATACATCATAGAACGACTGACTATGTGAGTAGGAAATATTAACTTGAATATAATTCTGACAATTTTAAGTTGGTTTTGGTATTGTTCCTATCTCTGGCTTCTCTGAAAGGTAGTTATACTTTATTTTTTTAATATGATATGAACATTCTGTTCCATTACTTAAATACCTTTATGGTTTCCTCTTACCTATCAGACAAAGTCTAAAAATATTTAACTTTAGATTCTTCATGGTCTGTCTACCACCTACCTTTCTAGCATCGATTCATGCCACTACCCTCCACAGACACTGTGGTTGTTTCCAATATCCATTCTCCCCTTCTCCATTATTAATAGAACCTTGAGTTCTAGCTGGCACCACCTAGCCATCTTCCAATCATAGCAGCTAAACCTATATCTTAACTAATATAGATATCACATTTTTAAGACAGAAAAGGTGTACATAGAGAAAAAAGCCCTGAATTTTTAACCCAAAACTTACCCACATCCTCCTTATTACCTTGCCCCAGGATCAGATTGTAGTCTTGTTTCTTTCCCACCAAAACTCAAGAAGCCATTAGACTTCTTCTTGTTATAACAATACATGGACAGTATTTCAAAATAAAGTGATTCATGAGTGTGAGGCAGCTGCACGTTAGTTCACCTCCAGCACATACACAATATATGAAGTAACAAAGTCAACAGAATCGCTAGAACTTTGGCTTATAGTCAATGGAGACTAAAATTGGATCCATTACTGACATAAAGACTGCAAGTCCTCAGAAACTAAAATATCCACTAGTGTGGATCAGCAGTGTTAAAAGGGAAAAAATCAGTGGGCACCACGGAATTGTCATTACAACTGAAGACTTTTTCAGCCACTCCTGGTAAAAATTCACCAATACCATAGCACCGTGGGATTATTCTCTAGCTTTATCTGCATATTTTTCAGTTGTCTGTACATATGTTTATATTTAAGGTAAACATTTAGAAAAATTTTTATAGTTCTTAACCAATCTTCTTATATTTATCAAGTCCAGAACTGAAAGACCCTCCCCCATTAGATGACATTAAGAAAATGTACCTGGCAGTCTCCCAAGGCAATAGAAACAAAAGCAAAAATAAACGAATGAACCTAATCAAACTTATAAGCTTTTGCACAGCAAAGGAAACCATGAACAAAACAAAGTGTACCAGAGTTTGCAATGCCTCCATATGCTTAGTAGAAGCAAAGCAAATTCTTTCCAGAAGAATGCCTCCTCAATCCAGACCTTAAAGTATTCCCATGTATAATATTACAGTGAATAGAACTCATAGTAAAAAACAAAGTTCTAAAACATAATAGCACCATGATTAAGAATTAGCAAAAAAAGAACATCAGAACTAAACATTTTTAGACTTCAGATATTAAAATTATTGGACAAAGCACATAAAATAAGTGTATTTAATATGCTTAAGACATAATAGAGAACTGAAACTGTAAGCTTATTTTTTTTTAAAAAGCAGTCATTTGAAGAAATCAAATATAACTTTTCAAAATGAAATACAAAGTCATCAAAATTGTAAAACGTGATGGACAATTACAGTAAATATGACTTAGCTATAATGGCAAATTACAAACCAGATGATAGATCCTAAAAATTTTCCTAGAATGCAGCACAGAGAGAGAGAGAGGGATTAAAAACTATGAAGGAGAAGTTGAAACATGGAGGACAACTGCCTAAAATATCTCCTATTGGAGCTCTAATAGGAGAGAGTAAAAAACGAGGAAGAGAAAATATTTTAAAACATAATGATTGAGCACTTTGCAGAATTGAAAATGCATCTATCTTTAGATTGTATAAACCTAATGAATTCAAAACAGGGCAAATAAAAAGAAATTCCATTTCAAAACATATCACAGTGAAATCCAAAGAGAAAATAAAAGATCTTACCAACAGAGAGAAAAGACATGCTAGCTAAAAGGAAATAATTAACCTAATGGCCTGCCTTCTCGATAGCAAAAATGGAAGGCAAAAGACAAGGGAATTAGTAGCATTAATTTGCTGAGAGAAAATAACTCTTAATTTAGAACTGTATACTCAAACACTCAAAAAGTAGAGTTAAAGAAACACATTTTTAGAAGAACAAAAACTGAGAGTTTAATACCAGTAGAATCTCAGTAAAGCAAAAATCTAAAGGATGGATTTTATAAAGATAAAAATATTTTCCCAGAGAAAAGGTCTCAGATGCAAGGACTAATAAAGAAAAAGCTTTAAATGAGAATAAATCTAAACAAATACTGAACAAAGCAAAAATAGTTATGTTCAATTTGGAGAATAAAAATAATTGAAAGTTGCAAAGAACCATGAATTGTCAAACTGGATTTAAGAAAATAGTCCAGCTCTAGCTGTATATAAGAGCCATACCTAAAACATAAAGGCACAGACAAGTTGGAAAGGATGAAAAAAAGATATACCTGAAAAATGCTAATTAAATGAAAGCTGGTGAAGTTGATTTATACTACACAAATACAAGTTAAGGCAAAAAGCATTACTAGAGATAGAGAAGTTCACTGTATAATGATCAAACTTTCAGTTCACCAGAAAGATATAACACTTCCAAGCTTTTAGGCACTAATAATATTGATAATATATCTTGAATTCTATTATGAAACTAGTAAAATAATTATACCACTAATAAAATAAAATTATAAAAATAACTTGTCACTCAAAAAATCAGTGGATTAATATTCATAAATAAGACTGTCCCTAAGTGCCTTTTCACAGGTTATCCATATCTGCTTTGGTCCTCAAAGTTATTGAGCCTCACAAGATGAGTTGTGGACTGTTGTCTCTTTTTCTATGCCAGGATTAGAATGCTCTCCCTCAAATGTTTGCTAGAATTTATCTCTAAAACTCTCTGTACGTGGCATCTTCCTTCTGTGAAGATTTTTTAAACTATTTAATGGTTTTAATAGTTATAGAGGTACTCACAATTTCTGTTTTGTCTTGAGCCAATTTAGATAAATTGTATTATTTTATGAAAAGAACCATTTCTTCAGAGTTTTCAAAATTTGGGGAATCAGAACATTTTAAAAAATCTCTGCAGTATCTGCAGTTTTCATCCTTTAAAGTGTTTCTTTGAACCCTATCTCTTGTTTTCTTGATCAGACTGTCCAGAGAGCTGTCAATTTTTTGATCTCTTCAAAAACCAATTTTTAGCTTTCATGTCTTTTTCTAGTTCATTATTTTTACTTTATTTTTACTCTTTTCTTCTACTTTCTTTGAATTTATTCTGTTATTCTTTACCAGCTTTTTAAGATAGATGCCTAGTTCATTAATCTTTTCTCATAAAAAATTTCAATCTAAAAATTTCCCACTGCATACCACACACCGATATTTCCAAAGTTTCAAGTTATAATATTTTCTTTATTATGCAATTCTAAGTAACTTTTAATTTCCAATTTGTTTTTTTCTTTAAAACGTGAGCTATTAAAATGTTTTTTTAATTTCCCAAATTATCTTTGTTTTGTTCTGTATGTACATATGTGATTGTGAAATTTATTTTTCTTTTTTCATTTCAGTTTAATTGTGGTCAGAGGTGGAATTTCATGTGAAATCAATTCTTTGGAAATTACTCTAACTTCCTATATGGCCAAAGCATTGTTGTATTTTGGTAAATGTTCCTTGTAGCTTGAAAAGAACTAGGTTCAGGATTTTCTATGTATTCATTAGATCAGTGTTTACCAAACTTCCTGTATGATAAGAGTCATCTGAGGCTCTTTTTAAAAATACAACTTTCTGAGTCTCTCTTCTGGAAATTCTCATTCAGTAGGTTTGATCAGAGAGGTTTGGGAAATCCTACAGTAAGCCAAGCAATTTTGTTGTTCCATTCAAATTTTTCTTATTTGTACTGATCTATGTCAATTTGATCTATCACTTATTGAGAGAGCTGTGTTCAAATATGTCAGTATGATGGTGGTTTTTTTTATTTTTACTTTTAATTTTGTCAATTTTAAATATACACTTTACACACACACACACACACACACACACACACACACACGCACACACACACACACCCCTTCTGTAGGTCTATTAAATTCTCTTCAGCTTCTATGTCCTCAGTTTGTAAAATACAGAAGCAGAAATAGTAATTATTTGAAAGAATCTTAGGACAAATAAATGGAAAATGCATGTAAACAAAGTGCCTGGTCTGCTCCTGTAACTGCTATTAGTTCATGGCAGTTACTTTCTATCAGGTTGCTTTCAACACTAGAATTATCTGCCAGGTATGTTCATTTAGTCCATATTACAGACAGTCTGTTTTATCCTGAGATCAAACCACCCATCAAAACTCCACGTGCGTGGACTATATTACCTTCCCTTCCCACAAACATGTCAATAACTATTTTCCCTGAATTAAGATGAGAGATTATGCTGTTGGCTTCCCTTAGGACACACTCCCGGGCAAGGCTTACTGTGCTTGTCCTGAGGACGTTGTCCACATCTTCCACCAGTGGCCCCAACACAAAGACCCCAGAGAGAATACTTTAGGAGCTGTTAAGCAGAATCTGTGATCCTCCTGAGGACCCTTGGTGCCTTTTTCTTGACCTTCAGGTATACTGAAAACAATTTAACTGTCTCTGTTTACATTATTATTTTGTCATTCCTAAAGCTCAGAACTAAGTTTGTGGCTTGGTGATAAGCAGCTAAGTGGAAATTTGTAAACTACTTAGGCATAATATAGTCTCCCTAACACTTTCCCCAGTCCGTTTAAATTTTTACGATAATTGAGATTTTTCCTGTCTTATTGCCTTACTTCTTAATTTTTGCTTTGCTAATTTGTTGCATGTATTTGCCATTAGCACCTAAAGTCTTTGTGGAATAAGCAGAGATATAAGCACATACACAGGTACATAAATGATAAATACACATAATGTGCAGATAGATGCATAACTGTGTACATATGTATGAATTTAATTTATAGACCAAATGGAGAAGATGGCTGGACCTGAGGCCTTCATGCCAGTATCAAAACCCTGTACTAGAAAAGACAAACCATAGAGCTGTTACATATAATATTTATATTATTCAAAGAGATAGAAAAGAAGTGCCTCCCTTAATTCAGTGGTATATTAATACAACTATAGTTTTTAGAGCAAGGTTAAAAACTTACAGGATTTATGAGTTTTCTTCTTCTATAGGTATTGCTTCTAGAGTCGTAGAAGGATTATGTCACTCTTTGTATTGAAGACTTACTTATGGCTCTGTGTTTAGCCAAAATGTCATTTTAAAAAGAAATGGCTTATTTTCAGAATAGTATCTTGTTTGCATAAATATATCTACTGGGAAAAAAGGAAGAAATCTTACGTGCTTCACTAGAGTCTGCATTATTCTGGCAGTTTCTCTAAATGCATTCTTGGAGAACCATGTAGCCTGCTTCTCTTATTCCAAGTCTAAGATACTCTCCTCTGAAACATCCTGTTGGTGATTATGTAGGCCCAGCTGTTTAGAGTGGTTTACTGGATATGTTTGTAAAACAATTGAAACTTTCATCATGCCTCCTAATCTCCTGTCTTCTTAACATTAAAACCACCCTTTGTAATTTCCTTGTTTTTCTCACATTGACTGGATCTGAAGGGAACATTTATTTATGCCATAGCAAACACAGCTTAACTGGTATTTTGGCTGACAGAACAGCTTTGTTTCTTTGCTCGTATAGCCTCTTCTTCTGACAGCAGAACTTGGGGAGCTAGCCTTCTTAGCAAACTGCCTTTGCAATGCCAGGGGAAGACAGAGACATCCTGTTATTACAGGAATACAAAATTGGTTGAGGGTTACTTCATTTTTCATTTATTGACTTAAGGAGAAAATGGCCCAATGTAATATTACTTCAGAAATCAATAGAGATTGCACTGTAGTCAGCTTTCAAAAAATAAAAATAAAATTCAAAAACCAATTCTTTCATCTGGTAGTGGTGGCTTTAGGGCACTATAAATTGTCTTCCAGGATCTTCATAGGGTCCACAAAGACTGAGAAGGGTAATGAAGCATGTCTGTCCAGAGGGAGGCTAGATAAACATGGTTTAAGATTAAATTGTTTCCTAGCAAAACAAGAGTTATTAGATCACCTCTTGCAGAATCAATCATTTTTATAAATACAAATACAGAACAGATAAAACGTTGGACGTTCTTCTTCAACTAGAAACAGTATGGTTTGCAATTTCTGTTGAAAAGGGTCTTGATTTTAAAACAAACAAAAAATTAAAACCCAACAACCAAATGAAAACTGTGAAGGCTCTTCTCCACTTAGATAATTCTGTTTCAGATACTTCTGGAGTATTTATGGGAAACAATATTCTGTTTTGAAAGTCCATTGTTGGGCTATTTTTCGTCTTGTTTATAACTCCCTCATGGCATTGTTCAGATTACTGTCCCTAGAACAAAAGAGATGTAACACCATTTTTAAAATGACAGTATCTCCCTAATTCCCTGTTATGCCCTTAACAATACACATCATTCTCTGTATTCTATAATTTTGAGCAGAAAATTATGATAAAGGAGTTAATGGTCTTTGTAGCACCTGACAAATATAAGTCTTAAGTGGCACTTGAAGCCAGTTAAACCCCCTTCAGTCTTCTTTGTAAGCTGTACCGTCCTGGCAAAATGAGGGGGAAGGGAAAATGAGACGAAGCCTCTGTGTCTTTCTAAAGAGTGTATGAGTCGACCTTACAGCCAGAGAGCAGAGCTGTGGGTTCGTTTAGTCCCTCTGTTCTCCCATAACTACACTGCAAGCTTGTTATCACATTTGTCATGTGGTTGATGAGTGTCTGTCTTTATACCAGAGGCACTTAATAGGTTTCTGTAGGAAGGCAAATCACTCGGGAGATGGATTACATTAATTTAGGGGTTTGCAAGCTTGGCCCTGTCCCGACTCTTTCCCTGTGTAATCTTGAGCCTCAAATTCTCCAAAGATAGGGAAACTAATCCTTACCAGCTGCTTATGAGGAGGGGAAGATCAAATGTATAAAGTAATTTGAGCTCCTCATTAACAAAAATCATCTATCAATGTATAATACTCATTATGAAAAAGAATTAGCCTGTCCACAATTTGCTTTCATTTTGCTTTCCATTAATTGTATCGTGTATAGTCGACCAGGACTCCACAAGGAAATGCAATTAGCATTGTCAATGTTAATGATGACTGAGGGTTGACAGGGAGCCAGATGTCTATAAGGAATTCAGAAAAAAAACCTCACTGACTCTAATAAACTTATGATCTAATTTAAAGAAAGTAACAATCGCTCAATTTCACTGAAATGTTAAACGTTAAAGAGCTGACTTATAATGTGATCAAAAACAAGAAGTCAAGATGATAAAGGAGTGAAAAATGTATACACAAGGCAAAGTTAAAGAAATCAAATATTTGACAGGAAAAGTGGAG
Source organism: Eschrichtius robustus (assembly GCF_028021215.1). Lineage (NCBI taxonomy): Eukaryota > Metazoa > Chordata > Mammalia > Artiodactyla > Eschrichtiidae > Eschrichtius > Eschrichtius robustus. Next base: position 98,036,022 of record NC_090831.1, on the reverse strand, counting down.
AACTGAGACTGAACTAGTAATAATGGTTTGCAGGCTTGTAATGAGTCCATGTTTTGGGGCCAAGTTAAGCAATTCTGGGCTTTTTTTCTCTTGGTTCTCTCTTCCCATGCTTACTCTTTTGAATAGGCCCAAGCCACTCCTTTCATTTATTCATTTATGTACTTCTTTCATATACTTTTTATTATCTACTATATATAAAAACTATGCTAGGTGTGTGGGTGATAGAAAAATACACATGACATAGTCACCTGTTCTCAAAGAAAACAGTGTCTCAGTAGGAAGAATAAGACATAAACACAAATCCCTCCTATTTAAGAAAGTATGAGAAAAACTAATGCAAGAGAGAAAGGAAAGGAAAAAAGTTCATTTCCAGCTAGTATGATCAGGGAAGCCTTTGAAGAAAGTTGTTTCCATCTGACGCATGCTTATTTCCCATCACTACTGAAAAACTCATTACTTCTTATACAGATAAATTGAGTAATGCCGAAATTAAGATAAATTGGTATGACAACACCAAGTTTCAGATTATCTCTATTTCTTCCAAGCAGCAAAAACATTCTGTCCTCTTGGCTGGTCTCTGTTTTGTGAAGTCAGTCTTCAGCTCCCCTAGACATGTCCTAATAAACAAGTGTCACTTCTTGCACACTGGCTTGGGTCGCTATCCTAATAGACCTGGATGCTTTAATGACTTCTTGCTCCCTACTGGATCTTGTTTGGGAATTAACATAGAAGGTTAATGTTACTGGCCACCTGCATTTATCATTTCTTAGGGTTGTGTTGGAAAACTAAATGACCAAGTCAGATTATGACAATGATGGTAAAACAAAGGAGATTATTTAGCCACTAAGCCTCTGGATGAGAGCAGGACTTGATAAAACAAAGACCCCCAAAGGATGGTGACTCAGACTGCATATCAAATATCTAGGGATTACAATTTTTTTCCCTTTTAAAAAGTCTGTCTTACTCTTTTTAACAGGAAGAAATGGTAAGTGAAATAAACCAGTACAATGATTTTTCCAGAATAACAATAACATGGTTTCTTTGGACCTTGTTCGTGACCTCACTGAACACTCATGTCAATAAACTGAGAGACAGAGTTTTCTCATAGAAAAAAGTATACAGTGTGCCCAGAAATAAACCCATGCATATGTAGTTAACTAATCTTTGACAAGAGCACCAAGAGTACACAATGGAGAAAAGATAGTTTCTTCAATAAACAGTGTTGGAAAAACTGGATATCTACATGCAAAAGAAGGAAATTGAACCCTTATCTTACATTATACACAAAAATCAATTCAAAATGAATTAAACCTTAAGTGTAGGACCTGAAACCATAAAACTCCTAGAAGAAAACATAAGGAAAAATCTCCTAGATAATGATTGTCTTAGGTATGATTTTTTTGGATATGCAAAAGTACAGGCAACAGAAACAAAAATCAACAAGTGGGACTACAACAAACTAAAAAGCTTCTGTACAGCAAAGGAAACAATCAGAAAAATGAAAAGACAACCTATGAAATAGGAGAAAACATCTACATACTATGTATCTGATAAGGGGTTAATATCTAAAATATACAAGAAACGCATACAGCTCAATAGCAAAAAAACAAATAGCCTGATTTAAAAATGGGAAAGGGACCTGAATAGACATCTTTCCAAAGAAGATATACAAATGGCCAATAGGGGCTTCCCTGGTGGTGCAGTGGTTGAGAATCTGCCTGCCAATGCAGGGGACACAGGTTCGAGCCCTGGTCTGGGAAGATTCCACATGCTGCGGAACAACTGGGCCCATGAGCCACAGCTACTGAGCCTGCGCTCCGCAACAAGAGAGGCCGCGACAGTGAGAGGCCCGCGCACCGCAATGAAGAGTGGCCCCCGCTCGCCACAACTAGAGAAAGCCCTCGCACAGAAACGAAGACCCAACACAGCCAAAACTAAATAAATAAATTTATTTTTTAAAAAAAAGAAATGGCCAATAGATAGATGAAAAAGTGCTCAATGTTGCTAATCATCAGGGAAATGTAAATCTAAACCACAGTGAGATATCACCTTACACCTGTTAGGATAGCTATTATCATAAGACATAAATGGTGGTGGTGGTGTGGAGAAAAGGAGAAATGTGTACACTGTTGGTGAGAATGTAAATTGGTACAGTAATTATGAAAAACAATCTGGAGGCTCCTCACCTCAAAAAATTAAAAATAGTTCTATCATTTGATCCAGCAATTTCACTTCTGGATATGTATCTGAAGGAAATGAGATCACTATCTCAAAGAGCTATCTGCACTCCTGTGTTCATTGCAGCATTATTCACAATAGCCAAGACATGGACACAGCCTAAATGTGTCAAAAGATGAATGGGTAAAGAAAATGTGGTATGTGTATACAATGGAATATTATTTAGCCATAAAAAGAAGAAAATCCTGCCATTGTGACCACATGGATGAACCTGGAGGGTATTATGCTAGATGAAATAAACCAGACACAAAAGGACAAATACTGTATTGATATTATCTCACTTATATGTGGAATCTAAAAAAGCTGAGCTCCAACATAGCAATTAGCAGAGACATGCAAATCAAAACTACAACGAGGGATCACCTGGCACTGGTGTGAATAACCATTATCAAAAATCAACAATGAAAAAATAGTGTAGAGGGCATGGAGAAAAGTAAACCCTTTTATGGTGATGGTGGGATGTAATGGTAACAGCCGTTACAGAGAACATTATGGAAGTGCGTTTAGCAGGTAAAAATAGAGCTACCATGTGATCTGGCAGTGCTACCCCAAGACTATATGCAGAGAATAGCGGAATTCATAATGACACATGCACCCAAGCGTGTACTGCAGCACCATTTACAGTACCCAAGATGTGGAGATATACATAATGTCCATGGAAAGATGAACAGATAAAAAAGATGTGATACATGTACACAATGTTATATGACACTGCCATGTAAATGAATGAAATAATGCCATTTGCAGGAACATAGAGGAAACTGGAGATAATCATACTAAGTAAAGTAAATCAGAATCAGAAAGACAAATATTATATGATATCACTTAGAGTTGGAATCTAAAAATATACACCACTGAAATAATTTAGAAAACATAAACAGATTCAGGGGCTTAAAAAGCAAACATATGGTTACTAAGTGGATAAAAGGGGATAAGGGATAAATTAGAAGGATGGGATTAACAAATAAAAACTATTTCATATAAAACATATTCAACTAGGATTTATGTATACCAAGGAAGGGCTATCAACACTCTCTAATAACCTATATGGGAAGAGAAGCGGGACATGCATAGATATATGTATATGTATAAATGAAAATGATTCTGTATACCTGCAACATACACAGCATTGTATATCCATGTTACTCCAATAAAAACTAAAAATTACTCTAAAAAAATAAATAAATAAATAAAAATAAATTAAAAAGCTGAACTCATAGAACTAGAGAGTAGAATGGTGGCTACCAAGGCCTGGGGTGGAGAAAATAGACAGATGTTGGTCGAAGGGTATAAACTTTCACTTATAAGATGAATAAGCTCTAAGGATCTAATGTATAGCATGGTGACTATAGTTAATAATACTATATTCTAGAGTTGAAATTTGCTGAGAGTAGATCTTAAGTATTCCCACAACAAAAAAAAAAAAAAGTTTTTTAAACGGTAGCTATGTGAGGTGATAGATGAGTTCTGTAACTTGATTGTGGTAATCATTTTACAATGTATATGCATATTAAATCATCATGTACACTTTAAAGTAAAGCACATTGTACAACCTAACCATATTTAATTTGTATTTGCCAATCATACCTCAATAAAGCTGGAAATAAAAAGAAAAAAATATACAATGTGATCTGAAAGGTGCTACCAAAAAAAGGCAGAAGGGCAGAGATAATCATGAAATAAGACAAATCACTCTATTTGAACAGGATTTTTTTCTATGGAAGAGTCATTCCTCTTCTTTCTGAAGTTGATATTTCTTCTCTTTGAAGAAAATGAGAAATTTTTGGTATGTTGAAGCTAAAGAGTTACTATTTATTGAGTGCCTACTTCATACTAAGCACTTTATATGCTTTATTTAATCCTTACATCTACTGTGCAGTATTATCTTCATTTTACAGGAGAGGAAATAGAGGCCCGAGAATGGGTGTCTTGAATCAGGGTATCATCTGATTAGTAAGTGCTTGAGGCACTATTCACACGCAGAACTATCTCACTTGAAATTTGTACATGTTCCTGTAGGTCATAGTGCCACAGAGACCCTTCAGGATAATGGCTGTACCTTAATACTTGGGAGTTAAATGTGATCATAGTGGAAGGTAAATTTAAAAATCAAAGAAAATCATGCAGTCCTCCAAAAGTAGAAATAAAACCAAGAGAATGGCTTGCTAGCATACAATTAAAATTTGATGGTTATTAGTACATTGCACATTATTTTTCTAAAGTCTGTTGAAAATGTCGAAGTATAGAGTTCACATCCTCCTATGCTCTTTCGTGGCCTTATGTATTTATTCTGGAGTCCTTCCAGGAACAGTCACTAAAAGAGCTCTGGTGTTTGTGACGTTTCTGAGGAGTTTGGCAAGGCTCGAGTTCATGAACTGTCTGTTTTTCAGCTGTCCTTGCTCTGCTGACCTATTCTTAACTGGCTTTCGACTTTCCTGCCTCAAGTTCCATTTTCTTCATGACACAGGCTTGACTTTACACAAATCACTTAACCTTTTACAATTTCCACTTCAAAAGAAAGAATGGAAATCATCTTCAAAGTTTCTGCAGCTCTAACATTTGGTAAATTAGAACTTAAAGTTCTCTTTATATTTTTATAGAACAGATATTTATGTGTTAATTTTGGTTGGCTAACCAGTTATTTTGAAAATTATCAGTGAAATTCCAGCAACCATGGAACAACTGTGAAGATTCTCAAATAGGTTATTCATCTATTGTGAAAAAAAAGAGATTATTCAATGGATGTAAACTCAGTTTATTATTTAAAAACTAGCTTGCATAACTATTGAATACATAATATTTGGTTAAAAATAAGCCACTGTTTAAGTCTATAGAGATTTAACTGAACACAAATCTATTTTTTGTGGATTAAAGACAGCACACTCCAAACTGCAGTATTATGTAATCTAAATATAAAACCAAGCAGTTAAGAAAAATAATATGAGAAAGTCTTTATAATCTTTATGTAAGGTTTTTGTTTTTCTTCCTTTCTTTTTTTTGTATTTTGCTTATCCTTCTCAATGAAATAAATATTAACAACATCTTATACGTGTATGGTCTCTATGGTTTGCAAAACACTTCCATATGCAGTGGAGTTATATCTTATGTGGGGATTATGTCCTGAAGTCATTTCATAAAGTAAAAATCACATATGGATAAAATTACCCATGAAAATCTTAGCCCATAAAGAATAGCATGCATGGTTTTATACTTTTAAAATATATATATGTATGAAGGTAATATCTATAGTGTGATTATACAGTAAAATATAGTATACACAATTCATTTCTCTAAGTATTAATTGCATAAAAGAGGCACATAGTTATGTATTTCAATTTCATGGGAGAATGAACATTATTTGTATAACATAAACTCAAACATGGCACTGCTCCACTGTATGAATTTCACAAGATGTGTAGCCCTTAGGTAAGCTACAGATTATTATACACCTATATAGAGGAAAATAAGGCTTGGAGTAGTTTTAAAGCTTGTCTAAAGCCTCAAAGCTAATAAGTGAAAGCTACAATTCAAATCTTTAAAACTTAGAAGCAGTTGTCTGTCTACTACCTCATAATTGGCTCCGTATTTATTTTACTTTCTGGCTGAAGTATACAAACTTTTTTTTCAGGTTTATAAACTGAATTTTTCATGTTTTTTTCACTACAATTTATTTTCTCAGAAAAAGTTCTCTTCTTCAAATCATCCATTTCACTGATAATTCAGGTTAAGAAAAGGTCAAAAAATGCTATTATATTTGATACGAAAAGTCTGTTAGTTAGATTTAATCTGGCTCACCTATGAACTGACATTCTAAGTTTGCTATTAGGCTACTTTATTATTTGTTTTAATTTTTATTTATTTATTTATATTTTTGGCTGCATTGGGTCTTTGTTGCTGCCGTGTGCGGGCTTCTCATTGCGGTGGCTTCTCTTGTTGCAGAGCACGAGCTCTAGGTGCGCGGGCTTCAGTAGTTGTGGCACGCGGGCTTAGTTGCTGCACGTATTAGGCTACTTTAAATGTGTGAGACTTTATTGGGGAAAATTTTTTGTCAGTTATATCTCCACTTCTGAGGCAAGAGTGGGTAAAGTAGATATTTAACTTCAAATAAAGAGGTCACTATTTCCTCTCCTCAGCTCTGGCCCAAAAGTGAATTTTAAAATTTCCAAGAAAATATGGGTCGGCTGATATGAATAACGGTGATTAACATCTTGATTCTTATCTGTTGATACATAAAGATTCATTTCAGGAGAAACTTTTTGTTTAAGCTTTATACTGAACCCCCTACAATGCCATTTGCTTTCTTGGTCATTTGCTTACTTCCATTGTTCTTTCTCTTGGAAATAACAGCAGTTTGTATGCTTTGGAGGTACACACTGAGATATGGCTTATGAGAACAACCAACTTTGGTCTGCCCAAAGGCTGAGACATAGAGTTATAAACTTTGACTGCAATTCGTATCAATTAATAGTCTGGATTCACAACTAAGTAAAGTCACACCCTAACCTCCTTAGTCATTATCTCCCGCATAGGAAATAGCATAGTGGCAGATTTGAAATGTAGACGAAATAGATAATGCAGTTGTGAATGTATTAAGGTGGAAGTTATAAATACATTTATTAATTGACTCTGTGTTGGAAATCAAGAAATTGTGTTTATGGAATTTTTCTTGTTCAAACATCTTGTATGTTGCTTTTCCAAAGCAGAGCAAACACCTTTTGGAAGTAAGCCCTTGCTATCCTTTCAGTTCTTTCTCTTTTTAAATGTTATCTTTCTGCACATTGAACCACACAGATATTTTTAGACTTAATAATTATCTCAGCCTATTATTTTTCAGAAGAGAAGCTGAGGTCTCTCAGTGGTAAATGACCTCTCCAGGAACATTCAGAATTGAGACTAGAATGAAATTATTATTAATTTATTGATTCATGAAAAGGTAATGAGAATCTACAGTGTGCCAGGAATTTTTGCTCTTTTTTTACCACACTGCTCCTAGGACAGTTAGGTAGGATTACAGTTTTATTGGAAATGTGAAATGATAAGTGAATGGTGTAATTTGAGCTAGTGTATGAGAGAGTTCAGGTTTTGATCAATGTGAGAGACTTGCTAAGGGTGATTCCCCAGAATAAAATTCCCAGGAGCTGCCTTTCACACGGCCTGGCTGAAACTGGGCAAGGATAGATGGTAAGAAAGGAGATCTGGGACAAGTAAACCTTAACTGTCTCACTGCGTATTTTCTTTGGAAGAAAAGAGACATTTTCCCCAAAAAAGTTGGCAAATAACAGAAAAAGAGAAAAACATACAATGAGGCACAGGAATTGTAGATTGTGTCCTGTTAGGGCCAGCTTCATGGACATGTGATTTGTGCAGCCTCACAGGACCTGGAATTTAGAAGGCCCCCGTGCATAATTTCATCTTGAAATTCTGCACGGGCCATCTTGAAATTCTCAATAATTTTTCAACAGGAGGTTCCAGATTTCCATTTTTACTGGGCCCAGCAAATTATGCAGCCTTCCCTGCTCTTATTTCTCTTTGCAGGGTCTGTTCTGCCTCACTCCTCCACAACTCTGGCGTTCCTCACCCTTTCCTGCTCTCTTTGACATGGGCTCCACTGCCAGGACCTGCTTCTTGTATCCAAACTCATCCCTAATTTAGATCAGGTTTGCATAATAAATTCTCCCTCTGGAATTCAACTTCAGGTAGACTCATTTGGAAAAATGGAATACTGAATATACAGCTGCCTTTTTCTATTTAATACTATTTTGAGGATATGTTTTTATATCAGTAAATACGTCTGTCCTGTTCTTTTTTTACACCAGTAAAATCCATATGTAACCCAGATGATGTGCCCATTGGGGGGTTCCCTAACCCCGAGAGATCTGGTTAAATTTGGTCCAAACCCCAATTCCACAGTCCTGTGAGAGAACTCCCATGGTTTCTTCTAGCTCCTGTGCATACTTCTTCAGGATCCTCATCTGCATATGTCTTTGTGCTGTATTAGTCCAGGACAAAGGTCTGGCTACTTTACCAGTTTCACAAGGTATCTGATAACATACATTTTGTGATTTGTGTGTGCATTTTGCTAAAGATTTGAGGAGACTAGGGCTGAGGGGTGAAGTTCTTGAAATGGAATAAACAGTTGTTTGCAATCTAGCTGTTCTTTGTTCTCCTTCTCTCTCATCTCCCTTCTTTCTCCAAAGTAACAAGTACATTTTTGCGCTTGCTTTACAATAAAAATATTCATCAGTATCAATATTCTGTTAAGGTCTTACATTCTACCTGAAGTACTTTCCCCATCAAACATAGTTCCCATCCTAAGAGAAATGTTTGTTAAAAACGTCTTATAAAAACACTTTAAATTGTTAGCAGTAGTTTTTCCAGAGAGGTGAAAATGCATTTTTCCTTATGACTTACATTTTATGATTTTTGGAATTTTTATACAAAATTGGCAAAAAATGACCTACATTTTTCAAACTGGGCATGAATATGTATTTCAGACGTTAACTGCCTTATTCTGAAGTCCTTTGTTTTCTTTTTTCTTTCTCTTCTAAAAATATTTGTTAGTTATGAAAGAAGCTTCTTTCTGTGGGTCACAGAGAGACTTATTCTTTATTTTCTCTTAAGAAAAGTGTAAATGAATTTCTGCATTTTTCAATATTAGACATTTGGTGGGAAAATATATTATAGTTCAAAGCAATATTAGAAAACCCTTAACCCGTCAGTTCCCATCAATAACATGTGTATTCATTAAATATTTTTCCTAAATACCATATTTTGAAGGGATGCTTTCATGAGTTGACAGTGTATTTTCAATTCACTGATCACCTTGGCACTGATTTATTTAGACCCTATCGATACATGCTACTTAATTACAAATATGCATTTGATAATGTATGGGTTTGATTTCATTATGCAAATAACTTTCCCAATGCAGTTGTTTATGAGAATCAAGCACTCTGTTGAGAGTCAGAAAGAATGATTTATAAACTGTTCCGCACTAACCAGTACTTCATGCATGGACAGTCATTTCCTTCTCTTAATTGGAAACTAACCAATTAGCCTACATATAATTAGTTTGCACGTCAAGCAAATGAGCTATTGAATAAAAACACCATATAATGTAGGACCAATTAAGGGTCAATCTGCTGGAGTAAACAAGCTCATAACCAGGCCCCTCCACTCCAAAGAAAAAGGAGAAATAAAATATTGTTTAAAATACAGTTATAAATTCATACTAGCCTTATGCCATATCTAAAAACTAACTTAAATCATAGGCTTAAAATTAGCAAGCTTTTTTTAAAAAGCATAAGAGAAAATCTTTGTGAACATGGGTTAGGCAAAGATTTTGTAGATATAACACAAAAAACACAAGCCACAAAAGAATATATTAAAAAATTGGAATTTGTCAAATATTTTTAAATTCTGCTCTTTGAAAGACAATGAAAAGATAAGCCATAGATTAGGAGAAAGTATTTGCAAATGATATAGTTGATAATGGAGTAGAATCTAGAATGTATAAAGAATCTAAAATCCCAACAATAAGAAAACAACCCAAATTTTAAATAATGGGCAAAAGTTTCAAGCAGATACTTCACAAGAAAACAGACAAACAAAACAAAACAAAAAAAAGAAAAAAGCATACAGAATGCAAATAAGCACATGAAAAGACGTTCAACCTCATGAGTCATTAGGAAATGCAAATTAAAACCACAGTGAGCTACTACTATATACCGTAAGAATGGTTATATCACTTATCTATGACCCAAGCAAAAATTATCAAGATAATTATAACTGGTGCTATACTGCAAGAGGGAGAAACATATAGAATTTTTCTACCCACATGAAATAGAACCTCCAAACCTCTAACCCAGAGTTTTTAATTAGGAACCTAAGTACCCCTACAGGATGAATGACTGGACTTTGAGAAGCCTATAAACGTCCTGAAGTTATAAATAAAATAGTATGTGCATACCTGTATATGTATTTTGAGGGGAAAGGAAACAAGGATATCATTAAGTTTTCAATGAGGTCATTTTAACAAAAATGGCAACAACAACCAAAAAGATTAAGAACTCACCCTAACCAATAGCCTAATTGAGCCAAACAACCCAGAGAGCTGAATGCGGCAACCACGAAACCACTGAAGAGGGAGAGGTGTTGATAAAAATAAGGTCCCTTGGAAGATAAACTCACAGTTGAAAATTATAAAGCACACAAGGAAATCCCTGCCATTTCAAATAGTCAAAAGATTCATACACTGGAAGGACTCACAAATGATAAAATGTAAGATACCATACTGCATTTAAAATAAGTATGTTCAAATTTCTCAGAGAGATATAGAAGTGAGTAGCATCCTGGAAACAAGAATATAAAGTTATAAAACAAGAGCATGAATATATGAAAAAAGACCAACTATAAATAATAGAAATAGAAAAAAAAATGGTTACTGAAAGTAAAACAGGATCTTAGATAAAATAAAAAGTAAACTAGACATAGGAAAATAAAAGTAGGCCTTAAAAGATAGGACAGAAGGAATCTCTCAGAATACAACATAGGAAGAGAAGGAGATGGAAAATATGAGACATTAAAGAAAACGGAGGATAGATTGAGAAGTTCCAAAATACAGGTAAGAATACAAGAGAAGAGATAATGGAATGAAAAAATATCTGCAAAAATGATATCTGAAATTTTTTCAAGAATTAAGGAAAGGCATGAATCCTCAGATTGAAAGAAATCTTATCAAATGTTGAACAAGGTAAATAAATTTTTTCAAAAATACACTACTAGACATATCACAGTGAAATTTCAAACTATCAAGTAAATATAAAATGAAAATATGGGGCTTCCCTGGTGGCGCAGTGGTTAAGAATCCGCCTGCCAATGCAGGGGACACGGGTTCGTGCCCCGGTCCGGGAAGATCCCACATGCCGCGGAGCGGCAAGGCCCGTGAGCCACAACTACTGAGCCTGCGCATCTGGAGCCTGTGCTCCACAACGGGAAAGGGCGTGACACTGAGAGGCCCGTGCACCGTGATGAAGAGTGGCCCCCGCTCTCCGCAACTGGAGAAAGCCCTCTCACAGAAACAAAGACCCAACACAGCCATAAATTAATTAATTAATTAATTAAAATGAAAATATGAAATTTAAATATGAAAAGCTACTAGAGAGAAATTATAGACTACCTATAATGCAATGACACTAGACTGAACACAGGCTTCTTATTAGCAGAAATAAATAAACGTCCAAAGATAACGAAATAATATACTCAAAGTGCTAAGGGAGACTAATTCTTATTCAAGACCAAGTGCAAAATAAATACATTTTCAGGCACATAAAGACTAAGACCTCTCACTGGAAGAATTAGTAGCAAAAATAACAACAACAACAAAATGAATTCAAAAAGAAGATGCAAAGAGCAACAGTGGACAAAGAAATTATTTAAAGATGTAAATTCAAATAAATATTAACCAGGAAAAAATATACTGACAATAATTTATGAAGGATGAAAATGGGCCTTAACTGCAATTCTAGGTTACCCTCACGCCAGTTGCGAGGAGGTAGTTTTGTAGGACACTAGAATTCCTTGTCTTGTTTTGCAGAAGGCTAGAAATACTTATTAACTTGAGGCTTTTTTACAAAACAAGGGAGTAGCTCACATTACACTCATGTAATTTGTGAATACTTGATTTGAGGAAGAATTTTTTGTACAGTGATTTCTAAAAATGCCTTTATTTTTTCCTTTAGAAAATAGTAATCTCTTTCCAAGTGAAAGAAACAGTTGATCTATGGAAAGTAAGATATTAGTTGAGGTACACACACAGAATATGTCATTTCAGTTATCTTCTGGATTTTCCAAGTGCACAGGATGGTGTTGTTTTCAATATTTATTAAATGAGCTGTCTCCTAGCATTAAATAGAAGTTACTTAATCAGAATATATATGGATTAATCACCAAAATGCTATTAAAAGTCATTTCCAGGGCTTCCCTTCTGGAGCAGTGGTTAAGAATCTGCCTGCCAATGCAGGGGACACGGGTTCAAGCCCTGGTCCGAGAAGATCCCACATGCTGCAGAGCAACTAAGCCCATGCGCCACAACTACCGAGCCTGTGCTCTAGAGCCCGCATGCCACAACTACTGAAGCCCGCGTGCCTGGAGCCCGTGCTCCGCAACAAGAGAAACCACCGCAATGAGAAGCCCGCACACCGCAACAAAGAGTAGCCCCCGCTCGCCGCAACTAGAGAAAGCCCGTGTGCAGCAATGAAGACCCAATGCAGCCATAAATAAATAAATAAATAAAAACATATTAAAAACAATCATTTCCAGATACAAAAATTAGTTTTAATGGTTTGTTTACATAAATAGGAAACAGTAAATAATTCTGCATGAAAGTTCTGCACTGTAAATTATTACCATGATCTGTGGTCAGTGTTGCTAGGTACATAAAGAATGCTATGGCAGCATAGCCCACATGGGACAGGGTTGGGGAGATTCCTGGATATGAGGACATGTGGACCTGGTGCTGAACCATATAGGAAAGCAGAAGCCAGGCCTGGGGAGAGGGGAGTTGTTCTGTGAAAGAGGAAAAATATATCAAAATAGGTTTAAGTGGAAATTCCCAGGGCATTACTGAGGAGAGGGAGCAATTGTCTTCCATCATTTTACTCTTAACAGAAGGGAAATTGACCCTTTCTGGAACTTGTTTGCATGTCAGGGAAGCATTACTAACCTCTTACTTTTAACCTTGCTTTGCTCCTAGTGGTTTCCTCCTCTCCCATCCTCACTTCCACTTAAAGCAACTTAACCAACTTGTGATTTATAACTGACATCTCACAACTTACCTGCTTTGTATAGAGCTTTGGACTAATTAACTGATCAGGGAGAAGAAAGGAAAAAATAAAAACACAACTGTGATTCCTAGTATAACTTCTAGGGAAAAAAAACTATCTGTCTTTGTCCTGTATTGATTATCTATCAAAGGGAATATGCCTGACCAGAGTTTAGAACTGTGTATCCCTGAGAACCTAACTTTTATACCACGTGCTCTATCCCTAGAATTCAATGGTTGTAGTGAAAAAGCAAAATAAATACGACTGTCCTTTAAACTTCTTTGGATAGAATGGGCACCATCCCAGGTATAAAAGATAATTTTTTTATAAACCAGGATGGTTTTAGTAATTAAAAAATGGAAAATAAAATCTTTACCCATGTGTATAAAAAAGCACAATGATAACCTCCCTAGTCTATTTTGGAATCCAATAAGAAATGTAACACTTTTTTTCATGTGCAGACAGTAGAAGACAAATCATTAAGCTGATGGTTGGATGCCACTCAAAATGCATTTTGGTTTCTGTGGGATGACAAGAAGACTGGCATCCAGGGAGGGACTGTTAACTATATACGAGTCCACCGTCTAATACGTGAAGCCCTTGGGACCGGATGTGTTTTGAAATGTGGAGTTTTGTCAATATTAGAAAGGTAAAATGGGCAGATAGCAGACACTGTTACCAAACTTGGGTCTGCTTGCCCACCATACAGCAAAGGTAACCTACTGACACCAGGTTGTGGTGAAGGAAAGTACAGCATTTATTTGCAGGGCATCAAGCAAGGAGAAAGGGCAACTCATGCTCAAAATATCCAAACTCCCCTATGGCTTTCAAGGGAAGGTTTTTAAAGGCAACATTTGCATTGAGTGTTGCAGCTCATGGACTTTCTTCTCATTGGTTGGTGTTGAGGTAACAGAGTGATGTTTTGGTAACCTTAACCATCAACCTTCTGGTTCCACCCGGTCTAGAGTCTGTGTGCTTGTGGTCAGCATGTGGTCAGGATCCTCCATCTGAATGGGGGGTCTTAGTTCCTGCAGAAAAACTCAAAGATATGCATCAGATTGTTACATATATTCCTTGAGGAGGAACTAGGACTCTGTTTCATTGCTGAACTGTTGTTTAGACTAACATTACTTTTCTTGCTTAACTGCTTTGCGTTCCCTCACTTCCCTTATTAGTAATTGCTTGAGTCTGCTATTTGGAACTCAGGGAAGGCCTAAAAGACTAAAGTCATTTTCTACAAACAAGAAATGGGGGGAAATGAAGGGGCTTTTATATCCGGGAGGGCCCCACAGGGCCCTGCTCAGTTTCAATCCCCCCTTTCCTTTGACACGCCTCAATCTTGAGGGGAACAAGGACATAACAAGAAAAGGAATGAAGTTTTGGATAAAGAGGTTAATCATAAAGTCGGCAGAGGAACTCGGTTTTAGGAAGACAGTTTCAACACCTTCTTCCAAATCAAGAGTGGCACCCCCAAATTAAACATATTCATATTTCTGCTAAGAAATATATAGATAATTCACACTGAGTGGAATAATTTAAGACTATAAACAGCTTTGTATCCATTCAGAGCTGATTTTGCTCCCCAAAGAGTTCGGATCAGATATTGCCACCAATATGAAAAACTTTTGATTTCCAAAATTGTGGATAAAGAATTGTGCACTTGTATTACCTTCAGGGAAGCAGAACAATGAGTAGAGTTTACACATTCTTCAGTTTGAGAAAAATTGGTATTTGAACCTACTGTCATAGAATAGTCACTTCTTATCCTAAAATAAGCCCTCAATGTATTCTGAATGGGCTTTAGTGGAAGTCTAAAAGTCAACCAATAGTTTAATAATGGTATTTTTTGTCTACTTTATTATTATTATTATTATTGTTTAGCCATGAATCACATGTTAGTTCTTACTGGCTTGTAATAAATCAAATAAAACAAAATTAAATGTTGATATCAATCTGCCTTTTTCACTAGGCTACAGATTCAGTTGTTTGCATTATTTATGTGTGCTCTTCAGCCTGTTTCCCATGTTGGTTTTCCTCTCTTGAGGAGGAGGAACACCAAGGAGCACATTCTGTCCCAGCTAGACTCCACTGGCTCCTCATCACTTCTCTGGGCACAACAAAGTGTCAGACAGACACGGCTGTAGCATATTATACTCAGGTCTCCACTCCTGGTTTAGAAGGCAGTGCGAATACCCGGCCAGACCTGCCTCAGTCCAGTCCTACCTGCAGTAGAGGGATCTCCCATTGGCCAAGCTTTGCTCTCAAGAACAGCATAAGGTCAAGTGGATCCTTTTCACGGGATAAGTTTTGAGTCATCTCTCTGTGACCCTCCTGTAGATCCTAGATAAACTTAAGCCATCTGGTACTGTGAGCACCCTTAAATTCCAAAATGCTTACAGCAGGGTATATACATTTCTTCCAGCTAGACATTGTACTATCAGAGGGGAATGACAATTAGGTACTTGACACTTTGTGACAAATCACATTGGGCTACGCACAATAACATAAATTTATTTTTATCATGAAATTTTTTATTGTATTACCTTTGTATGTATTTCTTGCCTTGCTGGTTGAAGGCCTTAGAGAAAAATTAAGAGGATTAAGAGTTGTCAGATTAGGACAACTCTCCCCTAAGAAGAATTAGGAACGTTTTAAATACCAGATACACTTAAAAGGGTTTTCCTCACATTTCAGCTTTTCTTGGTAAAATATTTATAAGATAAATGAGTGTCTTTATTGCATTAAGTCTTATAGGAAATGACCCATAGAAGAATAAAACATTGTTATATCCTTCAGGGACAGTTCAATCTAAAGATGGCAAAGGACACATCGATAACTTATTAGAATGTTCCTACTTAAGGGCTAGAATGGTAGGGCTAGAAGGATGAAATATATTCCCTAGGTATGGAAGGGAAGGAAGGGCAGTAGGAAGAGCACAGGCGAAGCACGGTAAAGTGCTGCAGGACTTCAGGTATGGCTGGAACATGGAGTGTTGGAAGGCTGCAGACGAGTTTGAAGCTGCAGATGAAGAATAAATGAGTCAATAAAATAGGCACACAGAGTAACCCCCAGCAGTCCAAAGTAAAGTAGTGCTGTTAGGAACCAGCAACTTCACTGCAAATGTCTTTCAGACTCGTAAATGAGTGAAAAGCTGATTGAGGTGCTTTGGGTTGAGCCAATCATTTTTAGTGATCTTTTTAAACAAATAAGCACACGGTTAACCAAGACTGGGAAGTAAGGAGCATGTGCAGTTTATGGCTTTAACTGGTAACTGAACAGCATTGTGGCTATGGGTATGTACTCCTGAGCCAGGCTGCTTGAGTTCAAGCCCTGGCCCCAAAATGTACTTACTGTGTGACCCAAGATATTTATTTAACTTTTTTGCATATCAGTTTGTTCATCTATAAAATGAGGATAGCAAATATACCTTTCTCAGGGTTGTTATGAGGATTAAATTATAAAATATATATAGTCCTTAGCACTGTGCCTGGTATATAGCAAGCATGAGATGGGGGGAAAGGGAGGAGGGAAAGGGGGAAAGGGAGAAAGCCAATGCCTTAGTTAGGAGAAAAATTAAGTATTCCCTGTGAGTGATCAGATAGTTGGGCCTAAGGGATCACTTCTTTCTCCAAGTAATACCTGAATTATGACTATGCTACAATGACAGTATCCAGGCTCCCCATAGACAGTGTAACTGGCCAGCATAAGCCAATTAATCTCAACCACCACAGGCAAAGAGCTCGGGATGCTCACTGTGACCTGCTTCCATCTCCTGAAGCATCTGCACTGCTTGTGTTTGCCCTGGGTCAGTATTTCAGTGAGACTGCGCCCTCCCCATTGGTGTTGCTGTTTTTGGAAGTTTTATAGCTTGGCATTAAAAAGAAAAGAAAAGAAAAGAAAGGAAAAGAAAACTGTGCAGGCCTGTAGTGGTTGGTTTTTTGTTTGTTTGTCTGTTTTGTTTTGTTTTAGAGCTGGAAAGAACCTTGAATACCCAGGAGCCAAATGCCCTCATTTTACACCAGGAGATCCTGGGGTGGGAAGACTTTGGTGCCTCTGACCCAGGCAGTGAGGACATTGGGAAATGTGTCTTTCCTGAATGTTTCTGCTCCCTTTTATGTCAAAGTTTTATTGATTCAAACAGAAAGTTAAGCTTTTATGAACTTGGGGCAAGCCATTGTTCTATCATCTTTGATGTTTTTAGCTCACTTAAAATGAAAAGGAAGTGGAAACAGCATATTAACATGAAAATATGATTTCCTTTTTCTTGGCTTGGGTAATCTTTAACTGCTTCACTTCTGGAGTCAGTGTGATGCTGTTGTACGAACATGATATTTAGGGTCAGAAATCAGGGCTTGATTCCAGGAACTACTAATTATTAATCTGGCCTTGTCCAGGGTACTAAACTTCTTAATTATAGTTGTAATGATATCTACCTCCTAGGATTTTGTGAAGATTAATCAGTTAATTAGAGGAAATAATAAGTGTGAAATCCATAGAACATAATAGGAATTCAGTAAAGGTAAGTCTCCACCCAAGCCTTTCCTTTCCTAAGAGACAAAGTTTTAATGAGGACATCACTTAATTTTAACATGAATACAGTCACTTCTTTGTTAATCATTTCCTCCTAAATCAAAAGCTGACACAGAGCTCATTTTCCCTCTCTCGATCTGCTTCCTAATTTATAAAGTGAAGTGGTTGGATTAGATTTCACCTCCAATGTCCTTCAATATCTGGGCTTCTGTGGCTTCTTCCTAGCCTTCCTCTGGCCTAGCAGAATCCACTGTATCCCAGCCATCAAATTGTCCCCTTTGCTAAAAGAGAATAAGTTGAAATGCTGTGGGTGACTAGAAAGAAAATGTCTCACAGTTTCTCCTCTATGAAAGCATATTTTTTCCATTTTTGTTAGCTGTAGAGCACTATGCAATCCCACAATTTATTATTATTAATATACTATTATTATTTTTGCCACTCTCACTTTTTCCTTCCTCTCCTACAGATAAGAGAAGTAAATACTTTGTAATAAGATAAATATATAACTAGGTCCATCCGAAAAAAAAAAAAAGATATATGTGTATATACATCCCCACCAATGGGACTGATCATTGTTTATGTTCCATTGCGCCTCTGTTCAGCCCTATCTACTCAGTCACTTGCTCTCCCTTCTGACTGGAGCGGTACTATTGATGGCTCACGGCATGCCTGTGGTCAGAAATTCTGGCTGCTGTTGCTACCACCACTACAGAATTGGGAGCCTCCTGTGAACTCCTGACTGACAAGGAGAACTCTGTACCTAAGCACGGGCTGGATTGAACAAGAGAAGGATCTGGCTCCCCCAGTTGTCACCTGGAGTGGCTGAGGGACTCAACTTAGAAGTATGGAGATGTTGTCGCCCAATGGGGCAGACTTTGGCCAGTGGGAGAGAGGATGGAGCCAGGAGATAAAGTGCTCTGTCTTCCTCACCTTATCCCCATGGACAGTTTTGGGAGGCAGTCCCTTCATACAGTCTCTCTGGAGATGACCTGTGAAATCTGAGCAACCAGACATATTTGGGGACTGATGTGGTCACCTTGGTAATGCACACCCTTGTATTTGCTCTCTGTCACTGATCGGATTCCCTGAGAAGCAGACTCTAAGGCAAAGTTTGGTGATCTACATTTGGTAATACTCTTGTGATCAATGTCTGTAGAAGGGAAGGAAGAAGCAGTTTGAGCAGAGAAAGAAATTGAGTTGTGATATAGTCTCAAGGAAGACATCAGCCACACCTACAGATAGTTTTGAAGCTTTGATGACCCTCCAGAATTATCCCAGATTGGTACAAGGGGACTGGTCGCTTTTACTCATACATCAAGCAACCATTGGATGTGGGCTGTCCTGGGAAAACTGTGTGACCTTGAGAGAGGCAAATGCTGAAGAGGTGGACAGTTGAGAGTGCACTCCCAGCAGCTAAGGGAACGAGTCCACCGTTCCTGAAGGAGGATCTGGGGATGCATCACGGCATCTATTTCAATGCACCCCTGTACTGTTCAGATCCTATTATTTGTGTAAGTACTAGGAACAGCTCCTTTAGGACTCTGGGGGCCTCTTTTTCTGGGAGAAACTTATAAGAGGAAGGTTAATGGGGTTAACTGTAGCCACCACTGCTGCAGCTGGTCTCAGGACCTCAACTTATACTCATCATCTCCCTCCTCTATCGTCCATCCTAGGTTCCTCTCACCCTCCGCTAGCACCTCTGCTGTTCTCAGTGGCTAACTCAGCGGCATAGCTCAGTCCCTTAACCCTGAGTCATCAGAGCCTCTTGAGCACCTTGCCTTTTGCAGACTCTGGTTACTGCTCAAAGAGACATTCAAGTGGATCACTTGGAAGTCAAATGTATTTCTTCCTGTCCTCCTTGTGTAGCATTAGCCCAACCTCAGTTTCATAATCCTAACAGGATGGTGACTCCAAAGTGCCCAGGCAGCAGTCATCACTTAGGGTTCAGCGTGACTCTTGGTGTGTCCTCTGGTGGAAATATTTCTTTTTTGGAACTAAAACCTCTAGACACACAGAGTTTAGAGTTGTGAGGATGGGAAATACAAAATTCCTCCACCGGGTCCTTGGGAGTGAATGGTAAACAGGCAACTCCTGCTTCCACTCCTTGGGTCCTGGATCCATGTATTCTACCTACCGGGGACACAACATCATAAACAATTCTTAATTTTGGGTGCATGCTGTATCCTGGAGGAAGGTTTTCCATCGTGGCAAGATATCACTTCTGAGCTGGTGCTTCCACTGGGCCTTTGTCAGGACGATCCATGTCTCTCTGAAGCCAGCACCTTCTGAGTGGTGAAGTACACGATATGGGCATGCGCCCATTCTTGTGCCTCTTTTGGTATAAAGTAGGTTTCTTGGTCTGATGCAATATTGTGTGGGATTACATGCTAGTGGACCAAATCCACTCTGTAAGACCTGGGGTAGGTCCTGTGGGCAGGTATTTCATGCCAGGAATATGTGTCTATTCCTGTTGAATGAATTGCTGAACCATCCAGACTGAAGGAGACTAATGTAGTCAATTTGCCAACAACTAGCTTGTTCAACGATGATGCTGTGTCAGGGACATAGAGTTGGTCTCTGTTGATGGCAGGCTGGACATTTGGCAATGGTAATAGTAGATCAGTCAAGGTAAGCGGAAGCAGTTGCTGTTGGGCTCGTATTGTTGGGCCCTGCTACCAGGGCTACTCCACTCATGTGCTCCTTATGCCAGGACTAAGTGGCCAATGACAGAAGGTGATTGATGTCAACTGTCTGAATTGTTTTCTCTACATGGTTGTTTAGTGCCTCTTCTGTGATAGGTGCTCTCCAGTGGATATTGCACGTGATACAAAAATCTTCATACATTGTGTCCACTCCCATATACTCAACCACATGCCTCCTTGTCTCCTTACAATCTTTCTCCTTCAGGACCCCTTATCAGCTGGCCAAGACATTTCCCACTGCCCATGCATATGGATATATTATAACCTTGGACAAGTTCTCTTTGTTCATAAAGTCGATTAACCATGTGCTACCCACTGACCACACTCAAGTCAGGCTGTAAAACAGCCACCATCCACTTTTGACTTACATACCAAGCCATTCCATCTATGAACCAAGCCTGAGGTCTTTCCTCCATCAGCTGGTCATGAGATTCCCCTCTGCAGCTATAAGAGTGAACTCATGGAGAGGCCCTGGAGCAACAGTGGTGGATGATATGAGGGGTCTGGGCCACCTGTTGCATGGCTTGCTTGTATGCTCTGGTGTTGCTTGGGCTTAACTTGGGATGTACCACTTCTACCTTATGATGGATTACAGCTGGACCCTCTTGAACCTATGGCTTAGTAGGTTTGACCAAGCCCAGCACATGATGGCAATTCTGGTCACTTAATATCCCATGATCAGGTATTCCATCTCTACCTAGCAGTATGACAGAAACTCTTTTTTGATAAGTGTATAATTCTTCTCTGCACATGGCATGGCCTTAGGGGTCTTCATTATCATTCCCATTGGGACTTACCATAGATTCCCTATGGCATCTTTCCCACCATTGATGCCTTTAATACCATAGGGTTAATTAATTTGTGTGGCCAAAATAGCAGGCCACTTGCCTGTACCAGCTGAAGAGCCCTTTCTTATTCTGGGCCTCTCTCAGAGCCTCTCATGTCACCTGGTATACAAGTCAGAGCAGTATTCCCAGGTGTGCAATATGCTGCCTCAGAATCTGAGGAGGTCTGTCAGACACAGTGATTCTTTTCTTGTAGTAGGGGGTGAAAGACAATAATTTCTCCTTTATTTGGATGGGATGTCTTAGGTCACTGGACCCCCAAAAGGACATCGATGTGATAGATCCTTGAGTCTTGTAGGGGTTATCTCCCACCTGCTAGGGCACATGTGTCTTACAAAAGCATCCAAAATATTTACCACTTCTCATTCTTATGGTCCAGTTGGCATGATGTCCTCAATATAATGAGCCAGTATAATGTTCTGCAGGATGTTCAGATGATCCAGAGCTCTTTGGACTATATTAGGAGAGTTAACATAGCCCTAGTACAAGATGTAAACGTGTATTTTTGTAAGATGGGTTCCCTGGGAAGTAGACTAAGACAGAGATAAACATGCAGAAAGCTTATTAGGAAGTGATATCGGGAAGGGGTGGAAACAGGTGGGCCAAGGGGAAAGCTGGGCTGTAATGAGCCACTACGAAGACCTCATTTGACTCCATGAGGGATCATGGAACTAAAATGGCCCTTCAAAGTTGCCTCGAATTGAGGCAAGAGGGCCAGGCCTTGATGCTGCTGCATTGATTATGATCTGCTCTGGAAAGAGGCTACTGCATCTCTCTTCAGCCAAGGCAATTCCTGAAGAGGCCTGACAGCTAAGGATTGTCCCCCAGCACCAGTTCCAGGAGCTGGGGGAATAATCCCATCATTCCTGAAGTGAGATCTGATGGTGTATCACAGCATGCACTAAACTTTTCTTCCTTCCCTGCCTCATTTCCTTCTTTCTTTTACTTCCTAGGATACTCCCCTAATAAAGTATTAATACCTAAGTGTTTGCCTCAGGCTCTGTTTTCTAGAGAGCTGGGGCTAAAAGACCAAAAAGCTATATATGTTTGTTTTGGCTTCTATTTCATAGCCCTTAGTGAACTGCTCCAAAATGGGACTCTCTACTACAAAAGAACATATAGAGTTAATACCAGGAAAAAAAGGCTTAGAACAAGATGGATTAAGGGGCAGGACACTTGACTTCTAGTGAAGCTCAACTGTTCACTTGTGAATATTAAGAATGTAGCTAGGTCTCTCAGATTTAGTTTCCAATTTGACGTAGTTGACACAATGTCTGATTTTTCCAGCCCCATAATGATGTCAAGAATCTGAAAGAATATACAGGCATACCTGGGAGATATTGCAAGTGTGGTTCCAGATCACCACAATAAAGCAAGTCACACACATTTTTTAGTTTTACAGTTCATATAAAGTTATGTTTACACTATACTGTAGTCTATTGCGTGTGCAACAGCATTATGTCTAAAAGAACAGTATACATACCTTAGTTAAAAATACTTTATTGCTAAAAAATGCTAACCATCGGGGCTTCCCTGGTGGTGCAGTGGTTGAGAGTCTGCCTGCCAATGCAGGGGACACGGGTTCGAGCCCTGGTCTGGGAAGATCCCACATGCCGCGGAACAACTAGGCCCGTGAGCCACAACTACTGAGCCTGCGCGTCTGGAGCCTGTGCTCCGCAACAAGAGAGGCCGCGATAGTGAGAGGCCCGCGCACCGCGATGAAGAGTGGCCCCCACTTGCTGCAACTAGAGAAAGCCCTCGCACAGAAACGAAGACCCAACACAGCGAAAAATAAATAATAAATAAATAATAAATAAAAATAAAAAATAAAAAAATGCTAACCATCATCTGAGCCTTCAGCAAGTCATAATCTTATTACACTGGTAACAATGAAGATCACTGATCACAGATCACCAAAACAAATATAATGATGATTTTAAAAGTTTGAAATATTGCAAGAATTACCAAAATGCAATACAAAGACATGAAGTGAGAAAATGCTGTGGGAAAAATGGTACCGATAGACTTGCTTGATGTAGTCTTGCCACAAACCTTCAATTTGTAAGAAACGCAATATCTGCAAAGCTCAACAAAGTAAAGCACGATAAAGCGAGGTATGCCTGTAATGCATGTCAAGCACTTTCTAGATATCACAAGATCTCTAGTAGTAAATTCTTGTCCTTTCCCTTCATGTTCTCTAGAAAATATGCTGAGCAATGCAGCAGTGATACCATCCTTCGAGATTCATTGCCAGGGCTGTATGGTGCACAATCCCTTACAAGCGCAGTGATACTAGAACACTAGGAAGCTACCAGTTCAAATGTCTCTCTTGTCCCCTGCCAGGTTTCCTGATGCTTCACCACTGGAGAGTGACTTTCTTCTGCCTTAAAGCTTTTAGATCCTTCAGTGAAAGCAATAGGGCCATAGTATTGCCCAACCCCAGGCACCATTGCCAGTTGAACTTCTAAGTGGGGCCTCCTGGGGTTATGCTGTGTCATGGCCTTGTTGATAGGTACCTGAGAGGAAGAAAGGCACCTTATCTGTAGTAAGAAGAGAAGAATGGAAGGAAAAACATTGGGAGTCAGGGCAATGAAAGGGGGAACTAAGATGTGAAGTCAAAGGAAAAAGATTTCTCCTACTTGATTTCAATACGTTTAGCCCTGGTTAATTATATAGTCTAGGTCTACACCAAGGACTATAAGAGTAACACACCACACGCCATAAGATAGCTAACATCAGAGCAGTATCACTCCTGCTTATGACCTCTTGCTATTCTACTTTCCTTTCCATCTTCTTCCCTCTGAAATCATTGGTGGCTTCCCTTAGTGGAATTTGTTTCTCTTTTTACCTATGTATGAGAGGGTGATGTTGATAATTATTAGAATAAAAGTTTTAGTCCCCTAACTTAAGACTTATGATTAAAAAGACCTTCATTCTGACTAAGAATGGGAAATTAGAACATGGCCTACTCTTACTTAATTAGGCCCCTCTTTTTCTGCCAAGATTTAATACTCCAAGTCTTTTGAAATGCAACACGTTAGAAATGAAATAACACAGAGTCCTCAAGCACTCTCAGGGGAGGGATGAGTAAAAGTCTTTTTTAAAAAAGTAAAAAGTAATGGGAAAATAATTAAAGGAAACATCTCTGACATATTAAAACTAAAACAAACCATATGCTGTGGCAGAAAATTATTTCCTGTAGCCCTGAGTGAAGGCTGAATAGGGCAATCTTCCTTTCCCTTTTGAAGACTGTGCTTTGGCTAGCCCCTCTAGGCATCACAAGGCCTGATTCCCTCTGACCTCAGGGTTCTGGGTGGCTGTCCTGCCCCTCAGTATCTGCCACTGAGCCTGCCGCAGAGCCAACAGCAATTACTGGGATGTCGGGCAATGACCTACTTTCCAGTTTTGTGAACCAGTAAAACTAATTTAGTGCTCTCTTTTCCAAAGCACGAACTTCATCGATTTTTCAACAGATCAATGCCAGCCACCCTAGACCAAGGCAGCATTGAACAGTCCCTAAGCAGTTCTCCTGTGATGAACTGAATTGCATAGACAACTAAATATATCCATCTACAGTGTATTCTTTATTGGATCTGTGCATTCACTCTGAAATGAAATATTTGTAGGTTAATCAACAGAGAGTTCCATTTCTAATCCATCAATTGAAAGGAAATGGCAAGTTGCCAAGGAACCAACCCTAGGGATTTGTCAGTGCTGGCTGAAGAGGTGGTTGCAGATGTGAGCTAATCTGAAGAACACCCAAATATTCATTCTGCATAAAATAGAAAATCATAAAATGTCATAGATGGAAGGGGCCATAGAAACGATCTAGTTCAGTGGTCTTCAGCTGGTGGGTAGGATGTAGAGTTGGGGGTGGGGAGGCTGATTATCACTGGGGAGCTTTTTCAAAGTATATACTCAGGTTATGTAGAATCTTCCAACTCAGCCTGAGAGTATATTAGAGTCTGAGACGGTGGTGAGGTGGTCTCAAAAATATTTTTAAATTCTGATAAATGACTACTCATCTCCCTAGAGAAACCACTGCTTTAGAAAAAAAGAAATTGAGTCCCAGAGAGGTATGCTTTATCAAAAACCACGAAGCTAATGTAGAACTGGGAGTACCTACCCACATGTTCTGATTCCAAATTCAGAACTCTATAAATTTCCTTCATTCTTCTTGGAATATGATCAATCTATTGAGAAATTTAGAGACAATGTGCTATGATCCTTTGTATCTCTTCATTTCAGGGCCTAGCTGAACTCCTTATAGGTGGTATGAACTGACTAACTGTTAATTGAAACCACAGATACGAAGTTTCTTCAAATGTTAAGATTTTATATGCACAAATCATCAATGGCTTCCCTCAGTGGGATTTGTACAAGTATCTCATTTGACATATTATGAGAGGGTTACCAATGTACAAGTGGGTTTCTTAAAAACAGCATATAGTTGGATCTTCTTTTAAATGCAATCTGACAACCTCTACCTTATAACTGGAATGATTAGACTATTTAAATTTTATGTAATAATCAATATGGTTGGGCTACCTATTTTGTGCTTCCTATTTTGTTTCTTTTTTCCTCTCTCCCTGCCTTTGTTGGGGAACAAGGAGATTAGTGAAGTAATTTACGTGTAATTCTATTTTTCTCCACTCATTTTATTAGCTGTGTCTCTTTGTTATCATTGTTGTTATTGCTTTTTAGTGGTTACTCTAGGGCTTACAGTAGACATTGTTATTATTTTGCTTTAGGTATCAGTTATCTTTTAAAGCAAAATATTTAGTTAGAAAAAAGTATTTTCTTTTTACCCGTATATTTTACACTTCTAGTGCTTTTTATTCACTTATGTAGATTCAGACTTCCATCTGATACCACTTTTCTTCTACCTGAAGGACTTCCTGTAATATTGCTTATAGTATAGGCAATGGAGTGCTGAAGCTGACTCACATAAGCTTACAAGAGCCAATTATGTGCATGTCTTCCCCCACTCTGTGTTCAGAGATGACTGGTTGATAGCTTGAAATTGGCCATAGTAGGATTATTTACATCATGGAAATCAGAAAACACAACACATCTTGTTTTCCTGACAAGCTATTTGTTAAATATTTGCAGTCATACACTTTAGTGCAGGCCTAGTTTGCAATAAACTCTCCCAGCTTTTATATGTCTGAAAAATGTCTTTATTTCCTCTTAATTTTTTGCAAGAAGCTCATAACCCCAAAAAGGATAAATATAAATAAAATAACATTACAGTATATCATATCCAAGTTACTAAAAACTAGTGATAAGAGAAAATCTTAAGGACTCCCAAAGAAAATAAGACGCATGTACAGAGGAGCAAATGTAAGAATGACAGCAGACTTCTCATCAGAAACGTTGCAAGCCAGAAGAAAATGGGGTGACATCTTTAAATTACTGAAAGAAATAAACTATCAATCTAGAGTTCTATACCTAGAAAATTTCTTTCAGACAATGAAGTGAAATTAAGACGTTTCAGATTTAAAGCTGAAAAAACATGGTAGTACAGATTTATCCAGCAGTAAAATTCAGTGACAGTGGGTGCAGGGACAGTACCAGTATAAGTGCAGTGATTGTACAGTACTTAGATTTTGCACAGGGTCCAGTACCCATGGGATTCATATCTGAGGCCAGTGATGAAGACACACACCTGGCTTCAATTGAAAACTGAAAAGTATGTTTTCCTAAAAGTTAAATGAGATTTTTGGGAGTAATCAACACTGTTGGCACTCTTTTAAAAGAATATAGCACCAGAAATGTTGAGAGATATTTTGTCCAGATTCACCCCCATTTGCTAATGGTTTAGATTTTTTTATGAGCATGGATGAGACCCATCTGGAAGTCCCACAAAATATTAAAAGTGTCTTTGCTGGGGCTGAAATCCTGCATTAGCTGAGGGGAAAGAGCAGGTAAAAACATTTTATTTGTTATGAACTTTTGTCATGGATGTGACCCGTATCTTTTAAATTTTCTTTCTATTATTTGAGTGTTTTCCTTATTGTGTCCCATGTCCCTAGGGTAGAAGTCAGAAACTCTTTCCTAGTGTTTTTTTTTTTTTTGCATATTTAGTTCCTTTTTTACTATTGAGATAAAATTCACATAACATGAAAATCACCATTTTAACTATTTTAAAGTGTACAATTCAGTGGCATTTAGTATACCAAAATGTTGTGCAACTACTGACTCCATGTGGTTCCAGACATTTTCATCACTTCCTTTCATAAAGGAAGCTCTGTACCCAGTTAGGCAGCCACGCCTCACTCTCCCTCTCCACCCCTGGCAACCATTATCAT
This sequence comes from Eschrichtius robustus, assembly GCF_028021215.1. Lineage (NCBI taxonomy): Eukaryota > Metazoa > Chordata > Mammalia > Artiodactyla > Eschrichtiidae > Eschrichtius > Eschrichtius robustus. The sequence continues at coordinate 98,008,573 of NC_090831.1, read as the reverse complement.
TTGTTTCCTGTGTGTACAAATTTTCCTTTTCTGGGTTTTTCGTATACAATGAATCATACAGTGTGGCCTTTTGAGACTGGCTTCTTTCACTTACCATCTTGTTTCCAAGGTTCCTGCATGTTGTAGCCTGTATAACTACTTCATTCCTTTTTATGGCTAAATAACATCTCATTGTACAGACAGACTGCAATTTGTTTATCCATTCATCAGTTGATGGACATCTGGGTTGTTTCCAGCTTTTGGCTCTTTTGTATTGTGCAGTTATCAACATTTATGTACATGTTTTTATTTGAATACCTGTTTTCAATTCTTTTAGGTATATAAGTAGATGTGGAATTTCTGGGTCCTGTGGTAGTTCTGTGTTTAACTTTTTGAGGAACAGCCGAATTGTTTTCCACAGTGGCTGCATCATTTTACATTCCCACTAGCAAGTGTTTAAGCATTCAAATTTCTCCACATCCTTAACAACACTTGTTATTTTCAGTTTATTATTATTACTATTATTATGCTAGTTGATGTGAAGTCATATCGTGGTTTTGATTTACATTTTCTAATGATTAATAATACTGAACATCTTTATGTGTGTTTTGGGCCTTGGTATATCCGACTTCGAGAAATGTCTATTCAAGTCCTTTGCTCATTATTTAATTGAGTTTTTTTTGTTGTTATAGAGTTAGAAGTGTTCTTTATATATTCTGGATTTATCATGTATATGATTTGCAAATATTTTCTCCCATTCTGTGAGTTGTTTTTTCTTTTTTTTTTGAATTTTATTATTTTTTTTAATATAGCAGGTTCTTATTAGTTATCTATTTTATACATATTAGTATATATATGTCAATCCCAACCTCCCAATTCATCCCACCACCACCACCACTCCTCATCCTGCGTTCCCCCCTTGGTGTCCATATGTTTGTCCTCTACATCTGTGTCTCTATTTCTGCCTTGCAAACCAGTTCATCTGTACCATTTTTCTAGGTTCCACATATATGTGTTAATATACGATATTTGTTTTTCTCTTTCTGACTTCACTCTGTATGACAGTCTCTAGGTCCATCCACATCTCTACAAATGACCCAATTTCTTTCCCTTTTATGGCTGAGTAATATTCCACTGTATATATGTACCACATCTTCTTTATCCATTTGTCTGTCGATGGGCATTTAGGTTGCTTCCATGACCTGGTTATTGTAAATAGTGCTGCAATGGACATTGGGGTATATGACTCTTTTTGAATTATGGTTTTCTCAAGGTATATGCCCAGTAGTGGGATTGCTGGGTCATATGGTAGTTCTATTTTTAGTTTTTTAAGGAACTTCCATAGTGGCTGTATCAATTTACATTCCCACCAACAGTGCAAGAGGGTTCCCTTTTCTCCACATCCTCTCCAGCATTTGTTGTTTTAGATTTTTTGATGATGGCCATTCTGACTGGTGTGAGATGATACCTCATTGTAGTTTTGATTTGCATTTCTCTGATAATTAGTGATGTTGAGCAGCTTTTCATGTGCCTCTTGGCCATCTGTATGTCTTCTTTGAAGAAATGTCTATTTAGGTCTTCTGCCCATTTTTGGATTGGGTTTTTTTTTTTTTTTTTTTTTTTTTTAACGTGGAGCTTCATGAGCTGTTTATATATTTTGGAGATTAATCCTTTGTCCGTTGATTCATTTGCAAATACTTTCTCCCATTCTGAGGGTTGTCTTTTCGTCTTATTTATAATTTCCTTTGCTGTGCAAAAGCTCTTAAGCTTCAGTAGGTCCCATTTGTTTATTTTAGTTTTTATTTCCATTTCTCTAGGAGGTGGGTCAAAAAAGATCTTGCTGTGATTTATGTCAAAGAGTGTTCTTCCTATGTTTTCCTCTAAGAGTTTTATCGTGTCTGGCCTTACATCTAGGTCTTTAATCCATTTTGAGTTTATTTTTGTGTATGGTGTTAGGAAGTGTTCTAATTTCATTCTTTTACGTGTAGCTGTCCAGTTTTCCCAGCACCACTTATTGAAGAGACTGTCTTTTCTCCATTGTATATCCTTGCCTCCTTTGTCATAGCTTAGTTGTCCATAGGTGCATGAGTTTATTTCTGGACTTTCTATCCTGTTCCATTCATCTATATTTCTGTTTTTGTGCCAGTACCCCATTGTCTTGATTACTGTAGCTTTGTGGTATAGTCTGAAGTCAGAGAGTCTCATTCCTCCAGCTCCGTTTTTCGTTCTCAGGATTGCTTTGGCTATTCGGGGTCTTTTGTGTCTTCATACAAATTTTAAGACTTTTTGTTCTAGTTCTGTAAAAATTCCTGTTGCTAGTTTGATAGGGATTGCATTGAATCTGTAGATTACTTTGGGTAGTATAGTCATTTTCACAATATTGATTCTTCCAATCCAAGAACATGGTATGTCTCTTCATCTGTTTGTGTCATCTTTGATTTCCTTCATAAGTGTCTTACAGTTTTCTGCATACAGGTCTTTTGTCTCCTTCGGTAGGTTTATTCCTAAGTATTTTATTCTTTTTGTTGCAATGGTGAATGGGATTGTTTCCTTAATTTCGCTTTCAGATTTTTCATCATTAGTGTATAGGAATGCAAGATATTTCTGTGCATTAATTTTGTATCCTGCTACTTTACCAAATTCATTGATTAGCTCCAGTAGTTTATTGGTGGCATCTTTAGGATTATCTATGTATAGTATCATGTCATCTGCAAACAGTGACAGTTTTACTTCTTCTTTTCCAATTTATATTCCTTTTATTTCTTTTTTCCTTCTCTGATTGCCATAGCTAGGACTTCCAAATCTATGTTCAATAATAGTGGTGAGAGTGGACATCCTTGTCTTGTTCCTGATCTTAGAGGAAATGCTTTCAGTTTTTCACCATTGAGAATGATGTTTGCTGTGGGTTTGTCATATGTGGCCTTTATTATGTTGAGGTAGGTTCCCTCTATGCCCACTTTCTGGAGAGTTTTTATCATAAATGGGTGTTGAATTTTGTCAGAAGCTTTTTCTGCATCTATTGAGATGAGCATATGGTTTTTCTCCTTCAGTTTGTTAATATGGTGTATCACATTGATTGATTTGCGTATATTGAAGAATCCTTGCATCCCTGGGATAAATCCCACTTGATCATGGTGTGTGATCCTTTTAGTGTGTTGTTGGATTCTGTTTGCTAGTATTTTGTTGAGGATTTTTGCGTCTATATTCATCAGTGATATTGGTCTGTAATTTTCTTTTTTTGTAGTATCTTTGTCTGGTTTTGGTATCAGGGTGATGGTGGCCTCATAGAATGAGTTTAGGAGTGTTCCTCCCTCCGCAATTTTTTGGAAGAGTTTGAGAAGGGTGGGTGTTAGCTCTTCTCGAAATGTTTCATAGAATTCACCTGTGAAGCCATCTGTTCCTGGACTTTTGTTTGTTGGAAGATTTTTAATCACAGTTTCAATTTCATTACTTGTGATTGGTCTGTTCGTATTTTCTATTTCTCCCTGGTTCAGTCTTGGAAGGTTATACCTTTCTAAGAATTTGTCCATTTCTCCCAGGTTGTCCATTTTTTTGACATAGAGTTGCTTGTAGTAGTCTCTTAGGATGCTTTGTATTTCTGCGGTGTCTGTTGTAACTTCTTCTTTTTCATTTCTAATTTAATGATTTGAGTCCTCTCCCTCTTTTTCTTGATGAGTCTGGCTAATGGTTTATCAATTTTGTTTATCTTCTCAAAGAACCAGCTTTTCTTTTTATAGATCTTTGCTATTGTTTTCTTTGTTTCTATTTCATTTATTTCTGCTCTGATCTTTATGATTTCTTTCCTTCTGCTAACTTTGGGTTTTGTTTGTTCTTTCTCTAGTTCCTTCAGGTGTAAGGTTAGATTGTTTATTTGAGATTTTTCTTGTTTCTTGAGGTAGGCTTGTATAGCTATAAACTTCCCTCTTAGAACTGCTTTTGCTGCATCCCATAGGTTTTGGATCATTGTGTTTTCCTTGTCATTTGTCTCTAGGTATTTTTTGATTTCCTCTTTGATTTCTTCAGTGATCTCTTGGTTATTTAGTAACGTATTGTTTAGCCTTCATGTGTTTGTGTTTTTTACGGTTTTTTTCCTGTAATTGGTTTCTAATCTCATAGCGTTGTGGTCAGAAAAGATGCTTGATATGATTTCAATGTTCTTAAATTTACTGAGACTTAATTTGTGACCCAAGATGTGATCTCTCCTGGGGAATGTTCCTTGTGCACTTGAGAAGAAAGTGTATTCTGCTGTTTTTGGATGGAATGTCCTATAAATATCAATTAAATCTATCTGTTCGGTTGTGTCATTTTAAAGCTTCTGTCTGTTTATTTTCATTTTGGATGATCTGTCCATTGGCATAAATGAGGTGTTATAGTCCCCCACTATTATTGTGTTACTGTCAATTTCCTCTTTTATAGCTGTTAGCAGTTGCCTTATGTATTGAGGTGCTCCTATGTTGGGTGCATATATATTTATAATTGTTATATCTTCTTCTTGGATTGATCCCCTGATCATTAGGTAGTGTCCTTCCTTGTCTCTTGTAACATTCTTTATTTTAAAGTCTATTTTATCTGACATGAGAATTGCTTCTCCAGCTTTCTTTTGATTTCCATTTGCATGGAATATCTTTTTCCATCCCCTCACTTTCAGTCTGTATGTGTCCCTAGGTCTAAAGTGGGTCTCTTGTAGACAGCATATATATGGGTCTTGTTTTTGTATCCATTCAGCGAGCCTGTGTCTTTTGGTTGGAGCATTTAATCCATTCACGTTTAAGGTAATTATCGATATGTATGTTCCTATTACCATTTTCTTAATTGTTTTGGGATTTTTTGGTAGGTCCTTTTCTTCTCTTGTGTTTCCCACTTAGAGAAGTTCCTTTAGCATTTGTTGCAGAGCTGGTTTGGTGGTGCTGAATTCTCTTAGCTTTTGCTTGTCTGTAAAGCTTTTGATTTCTCCATGGAATCTGAATGAGAGCCTTGCCGGGTAGAGTAATCTTGGTTGTAGGTTCTTCCCTTTTATCAGTTTAAGTATATCATGCCACTCCCTTCTGGCTTGTAGAGTTTCTGCTGAGAAATCAGCTGTTAACCTTAAGGGAGTTCCCTTGTATGTTATTTGTCGTTTTCCCCTTGCTGCTTTTAATAATTTTTCTTTTTCTTTGATGTTTGCCAATTTGATTACTATGTGTCTCGGCCTGTTTCTCCTTGGGTTTATCCTGTATGGGACTCGCTGTGCTTCCTGGACTCGGGTGGCTATTTCCTTTCCCATGTTAGGGAAGTTTTTGACTATAATCTCTTCAAATATTTTTTCTGGTCGTTTCTCTCTCTCTTTTCCTTCTGGGACCCCTATAAAGCGAATGTTGTTGCATTTAATGTTGTCCCAGAGGTCTCTTAGGCTGTCTTCATTTCTTTTCATTCTTTTTTCTGTTTCATAGCAGTGAATTCCACCATTCTGTCTTCCAGGTCACTTATCCGTTCTTCTGCCTCAGTTATTCTGCTATTGATTCCTTCTAGTGTAGTTTTCATTTCAGTTATTGTATCGTTCATCTCTGTTTGTTTGTTCTTTATTTCTTCTAGGTCTTTGTTAAAGATTTCTTCCATCTTGTCCATCTTTGCCTCCATTCTTTTTCCGAGGTCTTGGATCATCTTCACTATCATTATTCTGAATTCTTCTTCTGGAAGGTTGCCTATCTCCATTTCATTTAGTTGTTTTTCTGGGGTTTTATCTTGTTCCTTCATCTGGTACATATGCCTCTGCCTTTTCATCTTGTCTGTCTTTCTGTGAATGTGGTTTTTGTTCCACAGGCTGCAGGATTGTAATTCTTGCTTCTGCTGTCTGCCCTCTGGTGGATGAGGCTATCTAAGAGGATTATGCAAGTTTCCTGATAGGAGAGACTAGTGGTAGGTAGAGCTGACTGTTGCTCTGGTGGGCGGAGCTCAGTAAAACTTTAATCTGCTTGACTGCTGATGGGTGGGGCTGGGTTCCCTCCCAGTTGGTTGTTTGGCCTGAGGCAACCCAACACTGGAGCCTACCTGGGCTCTTTGGTGGGGCTAATGGCGGACTCTGGGAGGGTTCACGCCAAGGAGTACTTCCCAGAACTTCCACTGCCAGTGTCCTTGTCCCCACGGTGAGCCACAGCCACCTCCGCCTCTGCAGGAGACCCTCCAGCACAGACAGGTGGGTCTGGTTCAGTGTCTCCTGGGGTCACTGTTCCTTCCCCTGGGTCTCGATGCACACAGTACTTTGTGTGTGCCCTCCAGGAGTGGAGTCTCTGTTTCTCCCAGTTCTTTTGAAGTCCTGCAATCAAATCCCAGTAGCCTTCAAAGTCTGATTCTCTAGGAATTCCTCCTCCCATTGCTGGACCCCCAGGTTGGGAAGCCTGACGTGGGGCTCAGAACCTTCACTCCAGTGGGTGGACTTCTGTGGTGTTAGTGTTCTCCAGTCTGTGAGTCACCCACCCAGCAGTTATGGAATTTGATTTTACTGTGATTGTGCCCCTCCTACCATCTCATTTTGGCTTCTCCTTTGTCTTTGGATGTGGGGTATCTTTTTTGGTGTGTTCCAGTGTCTTCCTGTCGATGATTGTTTAGCAGCTAATTGTGATTCTAGTGTTCTTGCAAGAGGGAGTGAGAGCACGCCCTTCTACTCCACCATCTTGGTTCCAAATCTCCTCCTTCATAAGCATTCTAGTAGCTCTCATCGGTCAGTGGAACGCTCAGTGGTCAAGATGGCTCACCAAAAAGCTCAGGAGCATGGCCTTTTCACCCATCCTGACTCTGGATTTGGAATAACAATTATTTACATTTGTTACATTATCTGATAGTTTATAAACAATTGCATTTCCAGCAGTTTTGGGAGGATAGCAGGAGAGGAAGTATTCCTACTTTGTAGGTGGGTCTCAGAGTTAATAGACTTACCCAGGTTACACAACTAGGAACTCTGGAGAAGGGACTCGAACTGATTATAAATCTAGCATTCTTTCTGCCACACCCCTCTCTCTGTCATGCATCTCCTCTGGAGGGGACACACACGCATACACGTGCGCGCGCACACACACACACGCACGCACACACACACACACACTATAAGAGGTTGATAAATACTGACTGAACTAGCCTTTGTACAAAGTATATGTTTATAAGGAGCCGCAGAAGCGTCAGGATGTGTTAGTAAGACAACAAAACTTTCACTAGGTAGGGAAGGATCCAACCCTTCATCCCACAAATATGTGTTGCATAACTACTGTGTGCTAGGCACTGGACTGGGGGCTGGGATACAACAGTGCATAAGGTTGATAGGGTCCTAGCCCTCCTGGAGCTAATCTAACCATTGAGAGAATGAGAACAGTTAAGCATTTTAGCAGCTAAGGTTTAAGCTCATGGTTGATTATGACTGGAGCTGACTGCTTCATCCATCACATTCTGCCTTATGCTGTAATTTTCTTATTAAAAGTCTCTTCTGTTGCTGACTGTAAATCCTAGAGGGCAAAGATCACACATTTTTATAACCACCATGTCACAACTCAAGGGAGGACAAGGCAGGACATTGTGTGAAAAATTCCAGAGAGAGCTCTCTGTAAAAGGAGTCAATGGCCATCTGCTGCATTCGTTAGTTTTGACCCCCTAAATCACTCCACCAGGTCCCACTGGGGTCATGTTTTCTTTATATAAAAAGATCTACCCACAGAAATTTTGGGAAGGTTGTACATTCAAAATGTGTTTGGGTCCATCACAATTGCTTGGAAATGTTTTTATGTTTGAGTTACTCATTCTGTGTAGGCAGAGACACAGTACCTGGCAACTACTACCTCAAGATACCTGTATGCTGTCCTGTGGCCATGCATGGTGTAAACACCTGCATGTGCATTGCAGCTTTTATTTCTCTGAAAGCAGGAAAGAGCAAACAGCCTCCAGATGCACAATGTGAGGAAGGGCTAGCTGGCCTTCTGCATCTTTTTTTCTACCCTGTTTCCAGCATCTATCATATCCATATCCTATAATGAAACAGGAAATAATTTTTTTTTAATATATTTATTTATTTATTTATTTGGCTGTGTTGGATCTTCGTTTCTGTGCGAGGGCTTTTTCCAGTTGCGGCAAGCGGGAGCCACTCTTCATCGCGGTGCGCGGGCCTATCACTATCGCGGCCTCTCCTATTGCAGAGCACAGGCTCCAGACGCGCAGGCTCAGTAGCTGTGGCTCACGGGCCCAGTTGCTCCGCGGCATATGGGATCTTCCCAGACCAGGGCTTGAACCCGTGTCCCCTGCATTGGCAGGCAGATTCTCAACCACTGCGCCACCAGGGAAGCCCAGGAAATAATTTGATAGGAGTATTTTACACTTCAGTATTTAAATTCAGCAAACATTTATGCATATCTACTATGTACCAGCAGCCATAATACTGACTGTGTTTCATAAAGAGCTTCTAATCTATAAGAGAGGTATGAGACCTACACAGAAAGGTATAGTTTATAAGTTACTAACAAAGTGGCATAGAGGCACATAGGAAATGGATAAAAAGGATGTTAGAGGCAGGTAAATCAAGTAATTCATAGATAATTAATTTATTTGTTATCCAATATATATTTATCCCACATTTTAGTACTTTGGTAGTTGCTGGAGATACAGAAGAAAATAAAACAGGTTAAGTCCTTGCCCTGATGAAATGTAAATTCTAGTGGGAGAAATAGGCAATAAAGAAATTAATTAATTAATTAATTAATTAATTGAAAAATATCTTATTTCCCAGCCACCCCTCACATGTTTTCTATGTTGCATCCTTCCTGAACTACCAGCTATTCAATATCTGAGCCATTTTCATTCATATCTCTCAGATGTTTTTAACTTGCTTACAAAAATTTCCTCCACTTTCTGGTCTGATTTATAAGATTCCCTCCCATCCTTCAAGGCTCAGCTTAAAAACTTGCTCCCCCTCCAAGCTTTTCCTGCTAATCCCAGGAAATGTTAACACTGTCCCCTCTGGGTTGCCATAACACTCTGTACACGGGCCTCGTTTTCTGTAGGTATAACCATGAAGTGCAATTAAATGTTTATCTGGTTTTTCACCCGTTAGATAAGGAATTTCTCAAGAGAAGACACCATGGCTGATCTATTCGTTCCATGCCCTGTGCCTAGGAGACATGGAGCTATAATAATATTATCAACCCCAGTGATAACAGTGACACAAGTTAATAATACCAACAATGCTCCAGGTACTCGGCTAAGTGAGTTAATTCCAAATAATCCTTTAACTTACATATTTTATTATTATCTCCATTTTAAAAATGAAAAAAACTGAGACCCATAGCATTTACATGATTTACCCAAAGTCGGAAATCTAGTAAGGGATAAATATCTGATGAATAAATAAATACACTGATTTTTATTTTATTATAACAAAGAACTCTGTGCACAGAGACTCATCCTTAAAAATTAGATATTCATAAGGCGTAAGCATCTGCTCAGACTTTTTTGAAAATTGAGAAATATTGATCATTATCATCATCATAAGTCATAGCAGCAAAATCTGGTTACATATCAAGTTTCATGGTCCTGAATGCTGTACTGTATATGATTTTTAAAGTAAAGAATAAATGATCTGCATGAAGGAACTCTGTTGCATACAATTCCCAGAGGAACATTTGAAAGCCTTGGCCTTTATTTTCTCTTGGACACATATTGTCTCCAATTTTAAAGACAGCTGTTAGAAGGAAATGAGGCAAGGGATTTAGGGGCAGTCATGAGACTTAAAAATAGAAATGGCATTTTGTTTCCATCATGTAATATCTCCTTTGCTTCCATAGCACAGTTCACCACGCCTGTGACCACATAGCTGATACCCAGCAGCTCTTGGAAAATCATCATGGACACAGTAGCTCACTTCCATAGTTAAGACAGAAAAGTTGGATCAAAAATATTCACCTTTGGATGACTTAACCAATTTGTCTATATTACGAAATCTCAGGATTCACCAGCTTATCGTGCACTCTTTTGCTTATTGAGCTTGAATGGGGAAAAGCAAAATCTGAACATGTTAATTCCTATTGTCTGCAATACTATGATGCTAAATTTATCTGTAAAAATCTTTGAGTCTCATGTAGTGAAGATGTCACCAAAAGGTAGAACACTGCTGCATTTCTGTTTAACAAAGTCTTCCTGGTATCCATTTTTTTTTTTTTGCAATAAAATTATCTTTCTTGATATAGAAGGAGGAAATAAAGCAGATTTTGCCCATTCTATCTAAGGTCATTTTAATCAGCCTACTGCCTTAGCATTCATGATACCAACGGTATTCATTTTGAAAAGTTCCTTTCAGTCATTCTAAATAAATGAACCATTAGAAATCTAATCAATGACGATGAGCTTGGGTATTATAAACAGTCATGCTTTGAATCTTGATATTTTTTAAAATATTCATATTATCAGACTAGAAAAAAAATGTTACTAGCAACATTAAGGTGGCTATAATTTAAAATCCATATAACTTTGCCTGTCAGCTAAGGACATGAGAAATAGGTACTCAGGCATCTCTCAGCGTAGAAGGGGGCTGGCCAGGAATTCACTACCTCTGGTCAACCTTAAAATTAGTAAGAAAGCCTTTAGAGAAAAAAAGATTAATCGAAGGGGTGTTTAGTGAACCCCTTTTTCAAGTACATTAAAGCCCTGAAGAATCCTATTTCTTGTTTGAGAAGGATCTAAGAACTCTGAGTCAAGGACCATGACTGTTAAGATTTTGCAACCCTCTGAAATGTTTGTAAAATCTCTATGTTGGTTACATTTGTTATCCTCTGTTTGTTTTTTGTTCTGAATTGTAGTAAAACCCTTAAAACTAGGTGGGAGGCATAAAGGAAAGTGGAGGGTTATAGAAAAGCCTCAAAGAGAGAGCAAGTGGTGGCAGCTACTATGATGGTGAGGAGGGAACATAAACCAAACTCCATAAGGCAGGCTATTAAGAAGCGCTGACTGAAAACTCTTAAGCAGGGGCTGATGCTGCTTCCACAGGCAGGATTTCTTCTTCCTCAGGAAGCTTCAATTCTGCTCTTTTTTTTTTTTTTTAACATCTTTATTGGAGTATAATTGCTTTACAATGGTGTGTTAGTTTCTCCTGTATAACAAAGTGAATCAGCCATACATATACATATATCCCCATTTCTCCTCCCTCTTGCGTCTCCCTCCCACCCTCCCTATCCCACCCCTCTAGGTGGTCACAAAGCACCCAGCTGATCTCCCTGATCTCCCAGCTGCTTCCCACTAGCTATCTATTTTACATTTGGTAGTGTATATATGTCCATGCCACTCTCTCACTTTGTCACATCTTACCCTTCCCCCTCCCCATATCCTCAAGTCCATTCTCTAGTAGGTCTGTGTCTTTATTCCCGTCTTGGCACTAGGTTCTTCATGACCTTTTTTTTTTTTTTTTCCCTTAGATTCCATATATATGTGTTAGCATACTGTATTTGTTTTTCTCTTTCTGACTTACTTCACTCTGTATGACAGACTCTAGGTCCATCCGCCTCACTACAAATAACTCAATTTCGTTTCTTTTTATGGCTGAGTAATATTCCATTGTATATATGTGCCACATCTTCTTTATCCATTCATCTGTCGATGGACACTTAGGTTGCTTCCATGTCCTGGGTATTGTAAATAGAGCTGCAATGAACATTGTAGTACATGACTCTTTTTGAATTACAGTTTTCTCAGGGTATATGCCCAGTGGTGGGATTTCTGGGTCGTATGTTTTTTTTTTTTTGGTTGTTTTTTTGTTTTGTTTTGTTTTTAACATCTTTATTGGAGTATAATTGCTTTACAATGGTGTGTTAGTTTCCAGTTTATAACAAAGCGAATCAGTTATACATATACATATGTTCCCATACCCCTTCCCCCTTGCATCTACCTCCCTCCCACCCTCCCTATCCCACCCCTCTAGGTGGTCACAGAGCACAGAGCTGATCTCCCTGTACTATGCGGTTGCTTCCCACTAGCTATCTATTTTACATTTGGTAGTGTATATATGTCCATGCCACTCTCTCACTTTGTCACATCTTACCCTTCCCCCTCCCCATATCCTCAAGTCCATTCTCTAGTAGGTCTGTGTCTTTATTCCCGTCTTGGCACTAGGTTCTTCATGACCTTTTTTTTTTTTTTTTCCCTTAGATTCCATATATATGTGTTAGCATACTGTATTTGTTTTTCTCTTTCTGACTTACTTCACTCTGTATGACAGACTCTAGGTCCATCCGCCTCACTACAAATAACTCAATTTCGTTTCTTTTTATGGCTGAGTAATATTCCATTGTATATATGTGCCACATCTTCTTTATCCATTCATCTGTCGATGGACACTTAGGTTGCTTCCATGTCCTGGGTATTGTAAATAGAGCTGCAATGAACATTGTAGTACATGACTCTTTTTGAATTACAGTTTTCTCAGGGTATATGCCCAGTGGTGGGATTTCTGGGTCGTATGTTTTTTTTTTTTTGGTTGTTTTTTTGTTTTGTTTTGTTTTTAACATCTTTATTGGAGTATAATTGCTTTACAATGGTGTGTTAGTTTCCAGTTTATAACAAAGCGAATCAGTTATACATATACATATGTTCCCATACCCCTTCCCCCTTGCATCTACCTCCCTCCCACCCTCCCTATCCCACCCCTCTAGGTGGTCACAGAGCACAGAGCTGATCTCCCTGTACTATGCGGTTGCTTCCCACTAGCTATCTATTTTACATTTGGTAGTGTATATATGTCCATGCCACTCTCTCACTTTGTCACATCTTACCCTTCCCCCTCCCCATATCCTCAAGTCCATTCTCTAGTAGGTCTGTGTCTTTATTCCCGTCTTGGCACTAGGTTCTTCATGACCTTTTTTTTTTTTTTTTCCCTTAGATTCCATATATATGTGTTAGCATACTGTATTTGTTTTTCTCTTTCTGACTTACTTCACTCTGTATGACAGACTCTAGGTCCATCCGCCTCACTACAAATAACTCAATTTCGTTTCTTTTTATGGCTGAGTAATATTCCATTGTATATATGTGCCACATCTTCTTTATCCATTCATCTGTCGATGGACACTTAGGTTGCTTCCATGTCCTGGGTATTGTAAATAGAGCTGCAATGAACATCGTGGTACAAGACTCTTTTTGAATTATGGTTTTCTCAGGGTATATGCCCAGTAGTGGGATTGCTGGGTCGTATGTTTTTTAAGGAACCTCCATACTGTTGTCCATAGTGGCTGTATCAATTTACATTCCCACCAACAGTGCAAGAGGGTTCCCTTTTCTCCACACCCTCTCCAGCATTTCTTGTTTGTAGATTTTTTGATGATGGCCATTCTGACTGGTATGAGGTGATACCTCATTGTGGTTGTGATTTGCATTTCTCTAATGATTAGTGATGTTGAGCATTCTTTCATGTGTTTGTTGGCCATCTGTATATCTTCTTTGGAGAAATGTCTATTTAGGTCTTCTGCCCATTTTTGGATTGGGTTGTTTGTTTTTTTGATATTGAGCTGCATGAGCTGCTTGCAAATTTTGGAGATTAATCCTGACAAAGTTGCTTCATTTGCAAATATTTTCTCCCATTCTGAGGGTTGTCTTTTGGTCTTGTTTATGGTTTCCTTTGCTGTGCAAAAGCTTTGAATTTTCACCAGGTCCCATTTGTTTATTTTTGTTTTTATTTCCATTTCTCTAGGAGGTGGGTCCAAAAGGATCTTGCTGTGATTTATGTCATAGAGTGTTCTGCCTATGTTTTCCTCTAAGAGTTTTACAGTGTCTGGACTTACATTTAGGTCTTTAATCCATTTTGAGTTTATTTTTGTGTATGGTGTTAGGGAGTGTTCTAATTTCATTCTTGTACATGTAGCTGTACAGTTTTCCCAGTATCACTTATTGAAGAGGCTGTCTTTTCGCCATTGTATATTCTTGCCTCCTTTATCAAAAATAAGGTGACCATATGTGTGTGGGTTTATCTCTGGGCTTTCTATCCTGTTCCATTGGTCTATGGATTAGATTACAGTAGCTTTGTAGTATAGTCTGAAGTCTGGGAGTCTGATTCCTCCAGCTCTGTTTTTCTTTCTCAAAATTGCTTTGGCTATTCAGGGTCTTTTGTGTTTCCATACAAATTGTGAAATTTTTTGTTTAGTTCTGTGAAAAATGCCATTGGCAGATTTTTTTTTTTTTTTTTTTTTTTTGGCTGTGTTGGGTCTTTGTTGCTGTGTGTGGGCTTTCTCTAGTTGCAGCGTGTGGGGACTACTCTTCGTTGCGGTGTGCGGGCTTCTCATTGCAGTGGCTTCTCTTGTTGCAGAGCATGGGCTCTAGGCGCATGGGCTTCAGTAATTGTGGCACGCGGGCTCAGTAGTTGTGGCTCGTGAGCTCTAGAGCACAGGCTCAGTAGTTGTGGCTCACGAGCTCTAGAGCACAGGCTCAGTAGTTGTGGCGCATGGGCTTAGTTGCTCCATGACATGTGGGATCTTCCTGGACCAGGGCTCGAACCCGTGTCCCCTGCATTGGCAGGCGGATTCTTAACCACTGCACCACCAGGGAAGCCCCCATTGGTAGTTTGATAGGGATTGCATTGAATCTTTAGATTGCTTTGGGTAGTAGAGTCATTTTCACAATATTGATTCCTCCAATCCAAGAACATGGTATATCTCTCCATCTGTTTGCATCATCTTTAATTTCTTTCATCAGTGTCTTATAGTTTTCTGCCTACAGGTCTTTTGTCTCCTTAGGTAGGTTTATTCCTAGGTTTTTTATTCTTTTTGTTGCAATGGTAAATGGGAGTGTTTCCTTAATTTCTTTTTCAGATTTTTCATCATTAGTGTATAGGAATGCAGGAGATTTCTGTGCATTAATTTTGTATCCTGCTACTTTACCAAATTCATTGATTAGCTCTAGTAGTTTTCTGGTAACATCTTTAGGATTCTCTATGTATAATATCATGTCATCTGCAAACAGTGACAGCTTTACTTCTTTCAATTCTGCTCTTAAGGCAACTGATTGGATCAGGCCCACCTAAATTTTGGAGGATAACCTCCCTTATTTAAAGTCAATTGATTGTACATGTTAATCACATCTACAGAAACCCACAAGGTTTTTGAAACCATTGTATAAGCAGAAGCATGGCCAGCTTGGAATGAAGGTGATGGAGACAGGATAAGATAAAAGCGGGCTCTTGGATTTCCACAATTCCACACTTAGGAAATGAGCTGATAGAGCTACTAAGGTGCAGGCATGTGCTACCGTTCAAGAAAAAGGAGAAGTGACTCCAAGGATAGTAGCATGGGTGCAGAGGCAAAGGCAGAGGCCAGAGGCTCAGAGTCAGAGACAAGAGCTGTAGGCAGATGTGCACAGAGCTACAGTGGGCCCAGAGCTGCCTTGAGCCACAGAAACTCAATGGAATTTGCTCTGCTGGATTTTGAACTTGTTTGGGCTGGTTATTCTTTTA
Source organism: Eschrichtius robustus (assembly GCF_028021215.1). Taxonomy (NCBI): domain Eukaryota; kingdom Metazoa; phylum Chordata; class Mammalia; order Artiodactyla; family Eschrichtiidae; genus Eschrichtius; species Eschrichtius robustus. Next base: position 97,993,152 of record NC_090831.1, on the reverse strand, counting down.
TTCCTTTCCTTTTCTCCCTTTTGGAATGTGACTGTCTATCCTATGCCTATCCCATCACTGTCTTTTGGAAGCAGATAACTTGTGTTCTAGTCTCCTAGGTCTACAGATGGAGAGGCATTTTGTCTCAGGATCAGTAATATCCAGAGTCCCACCCATACCTGATTGGGTTGATTTAGATTATAAGATGTGGAACTTTATGAGCTGATGATAATTAGATGAAAATTTTAACTTAGACTTGATGCTGTAATTGATTGAGGTATTGGTGGGTGTTGGGATGGGGTGAATGTATTTCACACATAGGACAGATGTGAATTTTGGGAAGCCAGGGAGTGGACTGCAGTGGACTGAATGGTGGCCCACCAAAAGATATGCTCACATCCTAATACCTGGAACCTGTGAGTGTGACCTTATTTGGAAAAAGCATCTATGTAGATATAACTAAGGACTTCGAGATTAGATCATCCTGGATTATCCTAAATTCATTGACAAGCATCCTTATAAAATGCACACATAGGAGAGACACACAGAAAAGAGAAGGGCATGTGAAGATGGAGACAGAGTGATACAGTCACAAGGCCAGGAATGCTAATAGCCACCAGAACCATGAAAAGGCAAGAAATGGAATTTTCCCTAGAGCCTCTAGAGGGATCACAGCCCTGCTGACGCTTTGATTTTAGAATTCTACAACTGTGAGAGAATAAATTGTTGTTGTCTTAAGCCTCCAAGTCTGTGGTAATTTGCTACAGCAGCCTTAGGAAATGAATACAGTCACCAAGCAGTACAAAATGTATATGGGGTTCCCTGATGCACTTTTTCAGTAATGTGCCAGAATGTGCACTTAAGAGTGATGTCCTCTTTGTAAAAGTCACCTTCGATCTCAAAAACATTATGCTAAGTAAAAGAATCCAGACTCACTCATGACAAACTATATAATTCCATTCATATAACATTATAATTTACCCTAGAGAAAGCTGGCAAAACTATAATGCCAGGAAACTGATGAGTGGTTGTCAGGGACTTGGAGTGGAGATAGAGGATTCTCTAATGGGGCACAGGGAACTATTGAGTGTGATGGATGTAATCAATATCTTGATTACTGTGGTAGTTACACAACTGTATAAGTTTCTCAAAACTTGAACTATACACCTAAAAAGGGTATATTTTACTGTATGTATATTATACCTCAATAACCTTGACTTCTGGTGCTATAGGTTTATATAACTCTGCTTTAAAATGTTTAGAGCAAGTATTTTGAAACGATGTGAAGATCAGTCTCACACTGATATTTATCTACAGCTGCAACTGACTTGGTTTTCCTTGAATTTTTATCTGTTTTCTGATATCAATTCATTCTCAAAGAACAATTATTTTCCACCACTGAAGATATACAAAACAAACAAACCACTACATGTTCTGCCTTTAGTTCCTAAAGAAGAGTTGAAAAAGTGTTTTGCTTATTGAAATAAATATATAATATCCAAAAGTGACTACTTTGCTTAGTTTTAACTTAATAAATATTTAGTATCTTATGTGGAAGACATATGCTAAGTGCATGGCTGGAACAAGGAGGGGTTACAGGGATAATTAAGAAACAATTCTTCTATAGTTAGAAGTATAAAATAGGAAGCAAGTAAATCTAATACAAAACAGATTTGAACCAAATTCTTTGGGGTCTTAGAAGAGGAAGCAGTTATACCCAAATGGGAGGACCTCTTTCAAGTACATGAGATGGAATTGAAAATAGAAAATGGACGATTGTGAATTTCAACAAAAGGAGGAATCCCAGGTGGAAGAAACTGCATGGGTGAAGGCGCATGCCATGGACTAAATGTTTGTGTCCCTGCCCCGCCTCCAATTCACATGTTGAGGGCGACTCCTCAATGTGACGATATTTGAAGAAGGGGCCTTTGGAAGGTAATTAGGTCATGAGAGTGGAACCCTCATGAGTGGGATTATTTCCCTTGTAAGAGAAGGAGACAGGAGATTTCCCTCTCTGCTCTCCACCATGTGAGACTACAATGAGAGGACCACTGTCTGCAAACCAGAAAGTTATCTTACCAGACAGCTGGCTCTACTTGTCCCTTGGTCTTGGACTTCCCAGCCTTCAAAACTGTGAGAAATAAATGTTTGTTGTGTAAGCCACCAGTCTTTGCTATAGCAGCCCAAACTGACTAAGACAGTACAGAAGTAGGAACAAATTCAGGGAACAGTCAGTAGTCTCTGACTAGTTAGAATATGTGCAGAGGAGTGGGAGAAAAACTAGAAAGGGAATTTAGGATAGTTTTCTGTATGTCTTAAATGCCAAGTTGGGGGATTTGTACTTAATTCAGTGGTCAGTGGGCAGCTGTTAATGTTGTGCTTGAGAATTTTGAGAATCTTGTGAAAGTTACAAATGCATTGCTCCAGAAAAGTGCACAAGTGTACAAAGTGCTATGTACCATCTCAGGACTTTCACAGACACCTAGAGCTCCTCCAGGGCCTTCCTTCCCTGGGAACCCCCGGATTAAAGAAGTTTTGAGAAAGAGCCTGACATCAAGGGAATTATCATTTCATGTCATTTTAGTTAATTCCTCCATACATGATCAGAATGGAGAATTACATTGATACAACTTATGAGCTAAAGTTGGTTTTCTTAAAGTGTGATCTATATTAGAATCACCTGCAGGGCTTATCACACATCCATGTTCCTAAATCCTACCCAGATATACTCAGGGTCTCTAATAGTGGGGCCAGCTGAGATACACTTTCTTAAAATTTTTATTGGAGTATAGTTGGTTTACAATGTTATGTTAGTTTCAGGTGTACAGCAAAGTGAATCAGTTATACATATACATATAGCTACTCATTTTTTAGATTCTTTTCCCATATAGGTCATTACAGAATATTGAGTAGAGGTTCCTGTGCTATTCAGTAGGTCCTTATTAGTTATCTATTTTATATATAGTAGTTTGTATATGTCATTCCCAATCTCCCAATTTATCCCTCCCCCCCTTTTTAACCAGCACCAAGCTGATGCTGTTGCCCACTTAGCTTAGAGAACAGCACCAAGTTGATGCTGTTGCCCACTTAGCTTAGAGAACAGCTTAACTAGTGATGAAGAGGGTACAGTCATTCCTCAGTCTCAGCGGTGGGAGAGGATTGGTTCCAGGCCCCCCTCAGATACCAAAATATACAGATGCTCAAGTCCCTTGTATAAAATGATGCAGCAGAGTCGGCCCTCCATATCCACAGGTGCCACGTCCTTGGATGCAGAGAGCCGGAGAGCTGACAGTATCGTGGTAGACATTTCCTTTTGACTTCCCAGCAAAGCATGTAAGAGACAGAAAGAACTCAAGGGAAAAAATTATATAAAAGATTTTTTTTCAACTCCACCAATTCTCAAGACACTCTCTGCAGTCAGTACCAATTTAAACTAAGCATAGGAGCATCTTCAGCTACAGTGTGTTAGGACAGCATTTATCCTGGGGAAAACTGGCTCCTTTACATTAGCCAGAACATTTACGAGGAACATTAGCATCACATAGTCATACTGTTGGAAGCTACTGATGGGTCCCGTGGATGAAGATAAACAGTGATCATCCTTAACCTTAAAATGATTAACTGCCATAGCAGCCAGAGTAGTTTCTGTTCTGTCTTGACCTGAAGAGATCCAAGGTTTCACTATGTATCCGTCAATCTTTCCAAGAAGGATTTTGCAAAATGACAGTAATTGGCAAGGTTCTGGAATTGGTAGGATCTGTTGCTTATCAGAATTGTATGGTTTTCTGACATCTTTTTCTTTTTTTGTAAAACAATCACCAGGACTGTATTCTAAAAAAAAAAAAAATGCTGTTGATCCCAAATTTGTTTCTTGATTCAGACATTCCACACATTCATTCCTAGTTAGGGACACAACATTTTATGATTTAATATTAAACTACCAAATCAACGTATTTCACTTCCTGATTATTTTTTAATGAAGGAACAAAAAGGAGAGTGAATCATAGGTTGATTGAGGAGTTAGCTGTTAAATGAAGCTATTAATTTCATTTTCCTGACATCCCAAACATGTTTGTGGAATCTTTACATAGCAACCACACATACTACTATCTGTGCTCGTGTTCAGTTCATCCAAGAATAAAGACTCATAGTGGGACTTCCCTGGTGGTCCAGTGGTAAAGAATCTGCCTTCCAATGCAGGGGAGGCAGGTTTGGTCCCTGGTCGGGGAACTGAGATCCCACATGCCGCGGGGCAACTAACACTGTGTGCCACAAACTACAGAGCCCACGTGCTCTGGACCCCATGCGCCACAACTACAGAGCCCACACGCCCTGGAGCCTGCACCCCACAACTAGAGAGAAGCCTGCACGCCACAACGAAGAGCCCATGCCGGAACAAAAGATCCTGCACGCCTCAACAAAGACCCTGAACGTCACAACTAAGACCCAACGCAGCCAAAAATAAAAATAAAAATAAAATAAATAAATAAATAAAATTTTTTTAAAAGCTGATGCTTGAAATTTAAAAAAAAAGACTCATAGTACTTGCATAAATAGCCATTTTTATTCTTCCTTAGGTATGGTAGTATGTATCTAATTGTTTTTGACTTCCCAGCACTTCTTTTCCTCTTCTTCTGGTTACAGCAACCCCTCTTCTTTTGAACAGCTCTTCCTTCCCTGCTCTAGTCATGAGGTTTGCTTGGAAGCTGTCAATCAGAGTACTCCACTGCCATCCCAAGCTGGACCAATCACATTACCTCACCTCATCAAGGGGCCCCCTGATTGTCCTGGAAATGGGCACAGTCAGAGTTCTTTCCAAAGATTTTTTTTGACCTACAGCTGGGGTAGTTAGGAGAATAGTAGTAGGGAAGTGAAAAGGAGTTCTCTCCTCTCTGATGATGAAGTTTTGAGTGCATGAAACCAGAGAGGCTGATAGCCATGTACCCTGGCACACTGAGAAACCAGATCAGAAGCAAACAACAATGAAGCCATCATACCAAAGGAGAGATGGTTTTAAGCAATTCCTTGGACGCAAAGAGCCACCCTAATATGCTTCAGTGCTATGCTATCTAATGTTGGTGGCCACTGACCACATGTGGCTATTGAGCACTGGAAACGTGGTTAGTCCAAATTGAATTGTTCTGTATGTTTAAAATAACACTGGATTTTGAAGACTTGGCATGGGTAAAAAAAGACTATAAAATATCTCAGTAATGATTTTTTATAATGAATACATGTGAAATTATAATATATTGAATATTTGTCTAAATTTAGATTTTTAAATTAATTTCATTTATTTCTTCTTATTTTTTAATGTGGCTTCTAGAAATGTTTATATTACATATGAGCCTCAAGTTATGTTGCTATTGAAATAGAACTGCTCTCTAGTGAATCTGTGTTTTTGGTTTGTTTAGCTACTTAGGGCAGGGTTTGTACCATTGGCAACCTATGGAGCCCTAACTGATGCTGAAATCAGTAACTGGAACAGAGGCAGTGAGAGGGATAGATCCAAAATGTGGAACTGGCTACATTCAGGTGCAGAGGGGGCAGGGAGGTTTTCTCCATTCTGAGTTAGGAAACTCAGTAGCAAAGCCGTTAGTTAATTGTTACAAGTTATTTAGATGATGTGCCTATCCTCCCTGAGCTCCAGCTTTACAGGGAAAAAAATTGGAGATTTTGGAGGGTTGGCTACTTCTTGCAACCTTCAATAAGGTGCTGCAAGAGGGAAAAAAAATGTGGTCTAAGCAGAGCCTTCTGAAAGTGGAGCAGGAGTAGCAGCCTGGCACCGCTGCGTAAAGAGGCCATTCTGCCACTGGGCACGCTCTGGATTTCAAAAGGTCCCCACAGCACTGAAATCCAGCCAGTGTGCCGCCAGAATGAAGACGTCAGATCCCCTAAATGTCCACAAAACACTGCTACCTGACTACGGCAATTCCCCTGTCCCCAGGTTACAAAGGAGATTGGGAGCCCCTGGGACAGAAGGACATTTAGCCCTGTGCCATCACTGCAGCCCACCATACAGAAACAGAGACCAAAGTGAGACGCACTAAGATGAGGCCCAGAAGGATGGGCAGTGTCTGCTGAAGAGTCACCAAGAAGTGAAGCTGTGAAATGGGAGCGGATCCAGATTCAAATATCTTGACTGGCAAGATTACTGGCTTTAGTTACTAGCAAACAGAGTTCCTACCAGGCAGTCTCCTAGGGTTTTAAGGAGGTTCTGTTGTCACCACCACCATTCCCAAACAAGAAAGAAAGAAAACACAAAAACAAGGAATCTACGACTGCCCACCGCCTGGGGCCATTCTTCATGCTCCGTGAAGGAAATGCATGGCTGAGGAGGTATAGCCCAATGGCAAAGATAACCCAGCTCTCCCCAAGATATTTTTTCCCCTTCATCAGGTACCCACCTAGATTCCCTTACAAGTGAGTTGTAGTTCTTTGACTAAATTATCTGTAATGGCATATGAGAGGAAGTGATGTCTCCCTCTTTCAGCCCTGGCTCATAAAAAATCCTCCTACATGTGCATCTCCCTGCTCTTTCCCCCTTCTACCAGACAGAGGTGGAGAAAACCACCAGGACAACTTTGGAAACCATGTGTTGAAGAAGACAAAACTGGAGCTTTCCTGGACTATTACATAAGCAAGGTATAAACTTCTAACTTGTTGAGCCTTTACATGTTTGGTTCTATTTGCTATCACAGCCTAACTGAATACATCTCCCAATAGAAAGATCTTCCCAAATGTCCCTGATAACCAAAACCGCATAGAACACTGAGCAAATCAAATCTCTCTGGTACATAGCAGTCAGACCAGCCAAACTGACTAACTTGGTAGATTAGCCATTGCCATAAAGGAAAGTCTCCCAACAGAAGTAACCTACTTTCTAATACAACAAGGCAAGGATAGTGCCGTTGTGTGCTGCTTCCCTGCCCCCTGCTCCTATGCAATAATCTTTTTTAAATGGAAGCTTTTGTTAAGCAATATTTCTTCTATTTGTATATTGGATGTGTTAGGGGTGGTTAAATTTCTCATTTGGAACATAGTAGCAGGGATTACAAGGAGCCATATCAAGACCTGATTGAGAAAAATGGACATTAGACGGACATCATGGACTCAGAGATGGCTGTAATAACTGGGAAGAAGTATGGCTTGTGTCCTACTGGAATATATGTGGAATTGTAGGTGTAATCATTGCAATAAGTTAGAAGAGGGAATTTAGAGAATTATTTATAATTGTAGAGGAGTGCATTTGTGTATTAGACACTAAGCTACAAGAGTCCAAGCTTAGTAGTAGCATTTGGGTCAAGACCTACATAAACATTGCTAGGCATCATCAAGAAACTAGACTTAAAAACCATGAAAGAAATAATCAATATTGAAGATAAATATTTTAATCTAACATCCTTTTTTTAATGACTTGAGTATAACCTAATGATGCTATTTGTCTAGCTATGTTACAATATGTCACAGCACGTGATAAGTTAGTACTAAGTAAAACAAAAGGAGCTGCACTGCCCCTCTCAAACTAGCCTCTTCAAGGTATCATGACATAGTTGGTGAATACAGTGAGGAAAATCATATTGTCATTAAATTGACGGGGGATCATTGTAGACATCAACCTTTATTTGTGTAATAACAGTATCTTTTGCTTGGGTATCGTATTGAATTTTTTTAAAAAGAGAAATGCATATTGTTTCAATTTTAAAACTTTGTTTTAGCAGAATTATCATCAGAGATAGTAAAAGAAAACATCCATCTTATGAAAAATTATTAGACCAAAGACTTCCAAATTATATTTGGAACTTGAGTTTCAACAAAAATAAGTCTTTCCTACTCTTGAAATAAAGCCAGCAGCTTTCCCTGATTGGTATTTCAGGATCAAAGGCAATTTCTGCAAATCTAATTCTCCTTTTCTCAAGTTCTTAAAGTCTTGAATACAATTATCAAGACTGCTAAACTAAGAAACTCCTCTTTTTGAGAGTAGTAGACTAAATTAAAAGGCTATACTTTTGTGGTCAAGCATCTCCAAGACACTTTACTGAATGAACGTTCAATTAGCAATAGAACAAAGAAGCCAATGAAGATCTGTAAAATCAATGTTATGAAACTCCAATTGTTCCCCCATTGTCCAGCCCCCTCAACTTAACTTACCCAGGTTCTGCTATAGGATGCAATTTCTTTCTGGCCTTCCTGGGTGCAATATGGTAGAGAAGAAAGAGAATTGAATAATCATTTTAATTCTACCTCATACTTACTTTGGTCAAGTTAAGTAAACTTCTCTGAGCCCATTTATTCCTTGCTAATGTAGAGACAATAAGTTTTGCCCTGAATTCCTCATAAAGTTATTGGGTTGAACATGAAAGTTACTTATAAACTGCAGGTTGTTTTACAAATATGAAATATCTTTATTATATAAAGAAACTTCTAGAGATCTTTTACTACTTGACATGATAAACAGAAAACACATAAAAATAGGAAGCAGTATAACATGAAATAAAGAACATGAGCTCTATTTCTGGCAGTTTGACAGAATAGATACCCTGCACAGGCATCCCAACTCAAATAACTAAAATTTTTGATAAACTATAAATAAGAAACATCCTTTAAATGCATCTCTGAGCTGACACAAAAAGAAAAATGTTGAAGAGGACAAAACTGAATTGAAAGCAGTAATGCCTGGAGGGAAACAGGAACATAAATGCAAAAATTCTTAGCAAAAGATTAGTGTATCAAATCTAGCAATATGTATGTATAGATAGGTAGATAGATATGACATACATATTTTATATATTGATATATGTATATCAAGGATAATATATAATGGCCAATTGCTGTTTATTCTAGGAACATGAGGTTAGTTTAACATTCAGAAATCAATGAATGTGGCAAACTTCCAGTTCTAGTCAATAGGAGTAAGAACACTGCAGCTTATGTCTCCTATTGATGACATGTAAAAACTGAAAAATGTACAAAAAGAAACTACTTAGGACTTAGAATATTAAATAGTAGTTGGAATATTGGGAAGTCAGAACTTGAAAAACGACCAGTATGGTAGTAGTGAGTTTCTGAGATTTTTTTTCTCCCTCCTTTAGCTTTTCTTTTTGATCCAAGGGTGGATTGAATCAGGAAACTGCAAAATCAGCACAGTCAGCAAAAATTCAAAGAGGAGCCCATTTTTTAGCCATAGAGGGAGAACAAAAGACCTCTGCAAATTATAAAGTGAGGAAAGAAGCCTCTCTCTGTCCCTCCCTCTCTCTCCCTCTCCCTCTCACTCTCTCCCTCTCTCCCTCTCCCTCTCTCCCTCTCTCTCTCTCTCTCTCTCTCTCTCTCTCTCTCTCTCCTTCTCCCTCCCTCCTCCCCAGCCCTCTGTATACTACTACAGAAATTTACATTGTCATAGATTGAAAGTCTTACAGTTATAGATTCTGAGACCCACATCTCAATGAGAATGATTGCATTGGAAAAAATGAAAAATGAAGTTTCTGTTCACTGCAGCTTCTCTTTCTGATATTACTGTATGAAGAATTAACTTTTAGAACATTATTCACATAAGAATTCATTTATACAAAAACTGTTTAGATTGGTTGACGATGTAGAAGTGGGACCTCATTGCTCTCTGATAAGGGCAGATCTGTGTAGACTTTAGCTTCTTAGAACATGGTTTAGTCTCTGAAATAAAAATGACAGTAGACTCGATGGGGAGAAAGGTTTGAAACAATTAAATACAGCAAAATAATCTAGAAAGTGGGGCTATAGAATAAAATTCCAAATATTTTGCTTATATTAGGCCTCCTTCAAATTATTCCTAATACTAGTCAAGGACATAGCAGAAAACAGAATTTACTTCCAAATAGTTCAAATGAAGAGACTTTAAGGGCTCCTTACAGAAATGCAAGCAAGACTAAAGGAACAAATATGATTTAGTGAAGCATCCAAAGCTGCCCTTCCCACCCATCTGAGGAGAATGGGGAGGAAAAAGTGTTGCCTGACCTGAGCCCCATGAGAACGGGGGCCATGGTGAGGGGCTGCCTGCCAGGAGCTGCAGTCACAGAGGGGTGTGGCTCCTGCCGCAGTCTCAGGGCCAAAGCAGGAAGGATTGGGGAATAAAATACCCCCGCTCTCTCCTCCCACCCTCCCATCTTCTGCTGGTGCCTCCCATTGACTGAACCCAAACTGAAAGTAGACAGCAAGAGGAAGGCAGAGATTGGAGTGGGATGGGGGTGGCAAATAGAAAATGACAGGTACACGCCCTACCGCATCACCCTGTTTCAGGACAGCTCTTTTTCAACCTGTAATTGCCTTATAGTTGTGTTTGTCTTTTGTGCATTATTCATCTCTCCTTCAATCCTATGGAATCTAGAGTTGGGATATAAGGTTTGGAAACTTCTGCCTCCAGTCCTAGGACAGAGATAAAGTAAACAAGATGTGCACAGGTTTCTGCTATATATTGGTATTTCCCTGTCCTGAAATATCAGTAAAGGGGGCAAACAGGAGGAAATTTTAGCTTGATTCTCCCCATCCCTGCTTCTGCATTATATATATTACCGAGAGGAAGCACAATTGCCCTCTCCCTCTTTCTCTGTCTCTGTCTCTGTCTGTCTCTGTCTCTGTCTCTGTCTCTGTCTCTCTCTCTCTCTCTCTCACACACACACACACACACACACACACACACGAATACAAATACACTGAAGGTCAACATGTGTCCTTTAAAGACAGTATTAGATGCGTGCCACAGGTTTACATACAAATTATTTTTTAATGATACCAAAAAGCCATAAGAAGAGAGTTTCATTTTCTTTTATATCACTGAAAACTTGGGGACAAAGACTAACTGGTAATGAATGATTGTAAAGATGAGGAAGCTATTTGTAGACTATGGGATCAATTATTTGGAATAGCCACAAGCCTTTCACCTCAGTATTGGAGCCAATTATTAGCATTCAACATCTAGATTCAGTTTTCCTTTTTATTTCTAGTAAAACAGAGATCCACACCTTGAGGCAGAAGACATCAGGGAGAAGAGACACATCATCGTTTTTGCAAACATTTCTTGAGTAGTTAGCAAGTGCCAGGTCTGTGCTATGTATGTACTTTATGTGCAGGCTTAGAAAGGTTTAAGAACCGTGCACACAGCTAGGAAGTGGCAGAGTGCAGCTACCAACTCAAACACTCTGTGGCCATAGATTTCTCTACCATTCCATATCCATCTGAAAGCAGCAATAACAACTACCTTAAAACAGGCTTGCCATTTTTTAAAATAAAGCAGAACTTTAATAAAGAGCCATGAAATTGAAATTTGTGTGTAGGGCTCTGATTTTCCTTGTTTCTAATGTTTTTAGAGAAAAAAAAAATCACAATTTATCAGTTTGGACAATAAAACTGTTGTGCGAAACTTTGCTTGTTGGTTTCAATGCAAAGATTTATAGCACCTTTTTTGCATTATCTATATTTGAGTCTGGATCTCAATCCTCCCAGCTAAGATTGCAATTCCAAATTGTACGAACACAGTTCCATAGCTGCCAAAAGTTTTTCTGAGCCTTCACAGTTTGATGCCACAAATTGCCAGACAGCCTACTTCTAAAGTTTAAATAGATCACCTCCTTTTGAACTCTTATCACATCCAGTTAAACAGCGGGACTATAGCTAGGTAGCACAAAAATAATCTTGATAGGACTAAAATGCTATCAGTCTCCATCATTTATCTACATTCTGCTAATCATCTAGGTATTTCCAAATATCTGGGTTGATAACATTTGTAAGGAATATATCTGGATACTTTAAAGCAGGTGTCAACTAACTACGGTCCATGGGCCAATTCTGGCCCACCACTTGCTTTTGTAAATAAAGTTTTATTAAAACACAGTCACACCCATCCATTTACATCTTGCCCAGGGCTGCTTTCACATTATAACAGCAGAGTTAAATAGGACAGAGACCACAAAGCCAACATCCAAAATACTTACCATCTTATCCTTTAAAAAAACAGTTTGCCAGTGCTGCTTTACCTGAAATTTCTCCATTTTCTTGAGTTTGGTTTTGTTTTGCTATTTCTCAATAATATGATCAGGAAGTAAAAAAGTTCCACCTTATTCCCTTTATTTTCTTTGGAGAATTTAACCACTCTGAGCCAGTTATTACATCTCACAAACCAGAATCAGTACCACTAGCTATAAACCCGCCTACTTTATAAAGTATGTGTAAAGGGTCATCTAATAATAATAGGATATGTGCAATTCTTGTTAAGCAGAATGTGAGGTGGTTCAAAGGGAGATGGAATAATTTTCCATCTCACAAATTTCAACCATGCTTTGGATGAGGTGGGCCACAAAGTGTTATAAGCAAGGTTTTGGAATCACACCTGGGTTCAAGCCCTGGCTTTACCAATTATGAGCTGTGTGACTCCCCTGCCTATGTCAGTTTCCTCCTCTGTTACATGGAGATGATAATAGTAGTATCCATCTCACTGGGCTGTTAAGAGGATTAAATTGGATTAAAATGACTGTGCTTGTCTAGTGCTGGCACATAGTAAATTCGCATACCCTGCCATTGGTGACTTAAGAAAGGAATTGAAAAGACAAAGAAGGGAATGAATGAAGAAGGAAAGAAAAAAGAATTAAAACCACCAAAAGAATGAGGGCGTTTTTCTGCTATTTTGCCTTACACTCCAATTTCTAGAGTTAAGAAATAGTTCTCTCTTTAGAGACAAGAGAAAATGCTTCAAATGTGATATGCCTTCATAACTCAAATTATTCAGAAACTTAAGGGTTTGCTTGTTAACTTGAACAAGCAGAATTTGTGAAACCTACAGATGTCGTGCTCACTCTCAGGGCTCATTTCAAACCTCATGGATCCTGAATGAGATGTGAATTCATCCTCAGTGCATGTGTACACATAAGCAATAGGTGATTTCATAAGCTTGAGAAGCATATTTACTTTCAGCAAGAAATGAGCTCTTGCTTGGAAAATTGGCCTAAAAACCCATTACTGCAGTGGATTCATTTTCATTTATTTCCCAACAGGTAATGGAGTTTATTTGGAGTATTGAGAGAGAGTGCTTCACTGAGGCTGGGTATTGTCTCATTTACATGCAAATATTTTTATCTTCATCTTAGATAGAAATATAATCATGCTCTATAATGCTTGTCATGCACCCAGAATTTAATTAATGACGTGTCTGCACAGAGTCAAGATAAAAAGTTGAAATGGGAAAAGTTTGGCATCGCATAGCTTCAGAGTCCTTGGCTGTTTTTGTAATTTCACTCATTTATTCATTCAGTTATTAATTGATTTAACAAATATTTATTGGGCTCCTACTATGTGTTAGACACTTGTATGTGCAAATACGTAGATGGAAACACATAACCTTGCCTCCAGGAAGGTTACAATCTAATAGGGAGACAGAGGCAAACAGAAAGGATCCTTCTGGTTATAATAAAATAAGGTCTAAGAACATTGGAAACATATGATTTCAAGGGGGAAAAAAAGATAGCTTTGCATAAAGGCAGTGTCTGACTGAGCCCTGAAAACTGGGCAGACAAACGTGCGGGGCATGCCAGGCAAGAAGCAGCATGCCTCAAGCGTTAGTGGAAACTAAAAGTGGCTCATTACTTCCAGAATGTAAAGTGTTAAGAGAGAAGAGGGGCTGAAGGTGTGAGACAGGTAGGAGTGGAGGTTGGACAGGGTCCTAATCGTGGAAGACTTTGTCAAGCAAAACTCCAGATTTTATCTGAAGGCAACCAGAAGCCACAGAAGAATTTTCAGCTGTAGAGGCAGGGATCCGATTTGCACACTAGAAATGTCACTTCAGTAGCTTTTGTGAAGGATAGTGAGGTAAGGCTGTAAGTGGGGCAATCAGAAAGTGACCTATAATGACAAATGGGCAAGGTCATGAACTATACAGGTGCCCATGGTGATAGAGATGGGAGCCTAAAATGAGAATTATTTAGGAGGCAGGATCAACAGAATATAGGGATTGACAAGATATGAGCTTTAAAGGAGAAATAGTGATGTGAGATGATACCCTGATCTCTGGCTTGGACAGCTAAGTTAAGAAAGTGTCATTTATAGGATAAATTCAGGAGAGGCATCATGGGGGTAAGGTGTAGGATCATTGTAGAAGATGATGGATTCTGTTTGGGATGCCATCGCTATGGCATTTCTAAGCAGAGATGCTTGATAGGCATATAGAAATGAAATTTGGGGACTCAAAAAAGAGGTCTGGAACAGACCTATAAATATGGGAGTCATGGACATTTAGGTGATATTTGATGTTGTGATCGTTAATTTTGTGTCAACTTAACTGGGCTAAGGGATCCCACCTAGCCTGTAAAACATTATTTCTGGGTGTGTCTGTGAGGGCGTCTCTGGAACAGATTAGCATTTGAATCCGTACTCTGAGTAAAGTAGGTCTGAGAAGAAAGATCACTCTCAACAAGGTGAATGGGCATCACTCAATCATGAGGGGCCTGGAGAGAATACAAAGGCAGAGGAAGGGTGAATTCCCTCACTCTGACTGAGCTGAGACATCCATTGCCTCCTCCTCTTAAACACTGGCACTCCTGGTTATGGAGCTTTTGGACTCAGACCGGGACTTACATCATTGCCAGACCCTCACCCCACCCGCCCACCAACCGGGTTCTCAGGACTTCAGACTCAGACTGAATTACACACCATCTTTCTTGCCCTCCAGCTTGCAAATGGCAGATCATGGGACTTCTTGGTCTCCATAACCATGTGAGCCAATTCCAATAATAAATCTCCTCAAAGGACTTCCCTGGTGGTGCAGTGGTTAGGAATCTGCCTGCCAATGCAGGGGACATGGGTTTGAGCCCTGGCCCGGGAAGATCCCACATGCTGCGGAGCAGCTAAGCCCGTGCGCCACAACTACCGAGCCTGCGCTCTAGAGCCCACGAGCCACAACTACTGAGCCCACGTGCCACAACTACTGAAGCCCACATGCCTAGAGCCCGTGCTCTGCAACAAGAGAAGCCACCACAATGAGAAGCCCCCGCTCACCGCAACTAGAGAAAGCCCGCGTGCAGCAACGAAGACCAACGCAGCCAAAAGTAAATAAATTAAAAAAAAAAAATCTCCTCATATTATCTATATGTATATATCCTGTTGGTTTTTTTCTCTAGAG